>NC_079890.1:34890295-35207051 GCF_024868665.1 Triplophysa rosa
TTCCATTTTTATTCATGTTTCTTATTTATATATTTGTATTATATTGCATTTTGAATTTAATATGGCAATGGAATGTACTAAATGGGTTTAGTTTTCACAGATATTAATGTATGCTATTTCAGCAATAAAAACTAATTGTTCTAAAAAGGAAACAAATTAGTTGTTTTACTCATTTTAAGAGACCTGTCTTATTTTCTCTTGTATAATTAGTATTGCTTTTTAATAAAGAAAAAGTACTTATTATCCGAATACCCGATTAATCGATGGAAAAATCAGTAGAATACTCGATTAGTAAAAGAATCGATAGCTGCAGCCCTAAGACCAATACAAAGAAAGGATTTTTAGAAATCTTGGCCAACTGAAAAGTATGAACATGAAAGTATGAGCATGTACAGCACTCAGTACTTATTTGGGGCTCCTTTTGCCTGAATTACTGCAGCAATGCGGCGTGGCATGGAGTCGATCAGTCTGTGGCACTGCTCAGGTGTTATGAGAGGCCAGGTTGCTCTGATAGTGGCCTTTAGCTCTTCTGCATTGTTGGGTCTGGCATATCGCATCTTCCTCTTCACAATACCCCATAGATTTTCTATGGGGTTAAGGTCAGGCGAGTTTGCTGGCCAATTAAGAACAGGGATACCATGGTCCTTAAACCAGTTACTGGTAGCTTTGGCACTGTGTGCAGGTGCCAAGTCCTGTTGGAAAATGAAATCTGCATCTCCGTAAAGTTGGTCTTTACGGAGTTGATTTAAATTTTTACTTAATATTATAATATTAGAATATTACTTAAGACCAATACAAAGAAAGGATTTTTAGAAATCTTGGCCAACTGAAAAGTATGAACATAAAAAGTATGAGCATGTACAGCACTCAATACTTAGTTGGGGCTCCTTTTGCCTGAATATACCTTTTAAGGTAGAAATTAAAGTAATCAAATAAAACATAACATTGCATATGTACAAATTAAATAAAGATGAATCATAATTGAAGTTACAGAAGCTATTGAGTCACAAGAAGTGAGTGATTTCCTTGACTTTTAACAGACAGCAGAAATATGCTGCTGTCGCTTTAAGAGGAATGAAACCGATCCAGTACACTGATACTGTACACATGCGTTGTTTTTCGTCCATTCACTTAAGACATAACTGACTATGTTTGTTAAGATACTCGACAAGAGGGGCATGTTGACCTATTTCGTGTGTGAAGTTGTCCGTTTAAGCGCTTCAAAAATAACTCAATATTTGCGCCATGTCTAAGACTTATGCGCGCTTCGGATCTTCTCACAGCACGCAAGCAAGTTTTCTTGTGCATCATCTTGCACTTAAATGTTTAAATTGGCAAGGCTTGAATGAGTGTAGTTTAAACAGCAACATGTGCTGTTCAGATCTCACCTGCACTCGCGCGCTCACAACACCCGGATGATGACAGCATAAATGACTGATCATATTACAGTATACGTCAATCCTATTGAAATTTGTCTACGTTATTTGATTTGTTGTAGGTATTACATGTGTATCTATCAACAAACATACATTAGCTGAACTTTGTCAGTCTGTTTTATGCATTATAATTTTTAACGAACCATATTATAAATGCGTCGTCAGTTTAAGATGAGCCGCGGTCCAAGCGCGTTGGACCGTGTGCCGAACCGTTGGTGGAGAACCGTGCTGTTAAATTATTTTACCGAGAACCGTTACACTCCTATATTTTATACACAGTTTCTCAGAGAAGTGAGTACACCCCTCACATTTTAGTAAATATTTTATTATATCTTTTCATGTTGTTTTGAGGCTGTCCCCTCAAAATAACTCAACACACAGCCATTAATGTCTAATTATATCTAAGAGTGGCAACAAGAGTGAGTACACCCCTAAGTGAAATTGTCCAAATTTCTGTTTTGCATGTTTACCAGACTTTTATTTTGACGGGTCATCACAAAGAGTATGTGGTTGACAATATATTTTCTCTAGCAGTGAAATGCTTATGAAATAAACTCTCAGATCAGCTCTGGAGATGTAGTTCATGTCCTCACACAGTGAGATGCAGACAAATGCACGAGCGTCACACGTGTGTAGTAATGCGTTAAACAGCTCATTCACATTCACGCAAAACAAGTAGGGATGCACCGAATGTTCGGCCACCGAATATATTCGGCCGAAAATAGCAAAAAACGCATGTTCGGTATTCGGCCGAATATGTGAAATGGCCGAATAAATTTTACCGAACATGACTCGAGAAACGATCAACTAGCAACCAGCGCAGAGAGAGAGAGAGAGAGACGTGCGCTTTATTAATGCCGCAAACATTTTGGCAGTGTGTGTGTGGAGCATTTTAAGGTGTCAGAGAAAGACACAGCACGGGACTTGCCGCACGGAAGTAAATTTACGAATGAAAGCGTCTTTACCGGTCGGTAACTTGTGGCTATTTCAGACGGGAGCGGGCTGTCTGACAGTAGCCCCGCCGCTCGCGACATCCTTTGACATCATACAGTGGTCGCGCGCACACAGTTCCCTGTACTAAACAACTTGTCAAAGTATGTTCTGTGCATCCCGGCCACGAGTGCACCAGAGAACAGTCAGCTTCTGTGGGCGGAGTTTGGGGGAGAGACGTGAACTGATATGGTTGTCAGTCAGCATCAGTCAGAATTGCTTGCGTTCGGTGTTTTTTTTTCTTAAAATCATTTTGCAACGTAGCCTATAATAATCCAACAGTTTTAGTTTATTCGTATTTTTAGTTTATAGGCCTAATGTGGAATGACAGTTTTTAATGAAGTGTTTTGTTGTAGGGGTACAGAGTAACTTACATTACATTCTTTTACCAGTCAGTTATAGGCCTAATTAATATAGGCTATTAAATTTTTTGTTTTAATGTATTTTGTTTTGCTCAATTTTATATTAAGTTGTATTGTATTTTATTGAAAAGCAAGACAAATTTTTAAAAGCAAATTTTGACTATTCAGTTTGTGCAATAGTGAAAAAAATAGCTTAATAAATAGAAGAAATGCAAAAACCATGTTCGGTGTTCGGTATTATTCGGCCTTCGGCCAAGTGTTTCACATCATGTTCGGCTTCGGCTTCGGCCAAGAATGTTAGATTCGGTGCATCCCTAAAAACAAGCAGGTGACATATTTAAAGAGCCAGAATGCGCCTCCGCAATTTCTTCCGTTTCCACATTGCGGAAATCACAGGGCTCTAAATATGGACTCAGTGCAGCAGGACAACAAGTTTTAAACACAAAAACAACTAAAAAAGCGGTGCACCATTTATTTACACCACACATAAACAAGCACCGAGGCAAAGACAGCTCACACAAACAAGCGGCTCTGTCTAAAACACGTGCAAAACAGTATCGCAAGCGTGCTACACTGGTAAATTTATTCTTAGCACAGACAGATTTTTTCGTAGTATGTGCATACATATATGTCGCACTGTACAGCCCTGACTTTAGAAAAAAAGATAACCAGTGAACTCTGTGTCAGACATTTATTGCGATGTAACAATTTATTTTTTCAACAGGGTCTGGTCCATTAATACTGACAAATACAACTTTGATTTTAAATAGTAAATGTATTCGTAAAATTAACAATTAATAAATAATGTAAAAATATATACCTCATTGTCTAGTCTTGTTCAATTTAACTTCAAATAAAAATTAAAAAGGCCTATATTGCTATTGCTTATTAGGGCCTTATTGCTATGGCAGTTTATTCCCTGTGGTATCGAAAATGGTATCGAATATCGATATTTTTTTAGGTATTGAATCGAAGTTAGAAATTCCAGTATCTTGACAACACTACTGTGCACCACCGGGGGTTTTCTGTAAGGATAAGTGTAAAAACATCCCTTACCTCTGCAGAGTGGCCATGATGTGTGATGCATAGACCTTTAGATCAGAGGTTTGGGTTCTCAAACTGTGGATTGCGCCCCTCAAGTGGGTAGCACAGGGGAATAAGGTGGCTTACGCAAGTCACTTGGCTGTTGTGGTGCATTACAGTTAAAACAATGAACATGGGCAGTATAAAACCTCGGGTTCATCCGTGCTGTAAATATGCTGGTGTCACATCCGTGAAAGCACCATAAATGTCATGGTTTCTTTTCTTAATAAACTTTTTGTCTAATGCACTGCAGTGGCCAAGTGACTTGTGTCATGACTTGCGAAGCCTACAAACAGCATTATTTTATATAACTCATTACTTCATTACCAAAGCCCTCCCTCACATCAGCTCTGAGAGCTCGAAGCGTTCTTATACTTTTCGCCATGCTCGCTTTCACTTACTTTTGGCCGTATGTATATGACATGATTTAAAAAAAATATATCGATAGTAGAGGTATCACTATCAAAAAAAAAATATTGCGAGTTACATGTATCTATATTTTTGCACAGCCCTAGTTGAAACCCATCCGTCTAGCGCGTGTTTCCATAGAGAAACGGAGGTAAAGTAGCACAGCGGGATGGTAACTCATGTTGTCTATAACGACAGGTGTTCTGTAGTTCACAGCACGCACATACTTTGTGCAGTTATTAGCGTGTTCTGTACAGTAATGAAAACAGGTCGCACCACAACAAAATGTGCACTCACACAAATGCTGCCAAATATATTTTTAGGTCGCACAGGTTAAATTTAGGGAGCATATGCAACTAAAATAGTCGCAATTTCGAGCCCAGCACTCAATCATGCCAATTGCGTGAGGATATTGTGTTCTCGCGAGACACACAAGATCTCGTCACACCCCTAATGAACATACTAAAATACAGAGAGGACAAAGAAGGTGACTCATGCTGCGGACAGGGCATTCCTCAGATCAACATTACAGTACATCCACCCCGCACAGGGATTAGCTCCTCAAAAGCTCTTGTCTTCTCAGAGAACAGGTGAAGAATGTGTGGGGTCACCCGGAAATTAAATGTAAGGCGTAAATATAACTAATCAGTGCTACTATAAAGACAAAGCTCTACAAGTGGTTTACTGCACAAAGAAGATGTATTAGTTACACCAGGGAGGAGTTACATCATGCACAGCACAAAGATGCAAAACAAAGTTAATATTCCTCCCTTTTCTCCATGCAGAGACGAGCTGCTTTTGGCTCACCATCACAGAAGAACCAGCCACATTTAATCTGTTAGCATGCAGCCCATAATTAAGCTGCTCCAACAAGAGAGGAACTACAGTAATTACTGCTGAAAAAAGACATTCTCAGCATCTCTCTGCAAAACAACACAAGCAGGGATATAGAGAGGTCGGTTACAAAAAATCATTAAGTGTACACATAAGCAATTACAGACTAATATACAATGTCATTACAAAGTTATGCATTAAGTAAAAAAGCTAAGTCATAAAGGGATAGTTCACCCAAAGATGAACATTCTGTCATCACTTACTCACCCTTATGTAATTTCATAACTGCAAAAATTACTTTGTTCCGATGAACACAGAGAAAGATATTTGGAAGAATGTTAGTAATGTTCAGTTCCGGGACATCACTGACTACCATAGTAGGAAGAATTAAATGGTAGTCAAAGGTGCCGAGAACTCTTTGTTTTCCTAAATTCTTCAAAATATCTCATTATGTGTTCAACAGAACAAATAAATACAATATTTTTTCCTACTATGGTAGTGGATGATGGCCAAAAACTGAAAATTGCTAACATTCTTCCAAATATCTTTCTCTGTGTTCAAAGGAACAAAGACATTTATGCAGGTTTTAAACAACCTGAGGATGACTAAATTATAACAGATTTTTCATTTTTGGATGTCCTATCCCTTCAAGGAACGAAATAAATGTTAAATATGTTAACAGGTGTGCAGACATAAATGTATCCTTTGACATTTTTAAACACAGGCACTAGAGAAAGAAAATACAGAAAATACACACTTAACACTAAATCAATTGTTCGTGCATTCGAGACACACTTAACCAGCATAACAGTAGTGAGTGTTTTTAATTTCAATAGGCTCCACCAATAAGTAACTATATTAGTGGCAGGCACTTTATTAGCATTCGCAAACTCTATAGAGGGTATGGACGTGTCGTCACTTTACAACGTGAACACCACGTGAGCACGCAGGAGTGTGCGCCCTCCTGGGTGGCAAAACACTCAGCAAAATTACTTCTTACAATATCAGGAAACTCAATTCCGTGCAACATTTCAGTATCCAGGAACACCTGAATCCTATGTAAGTCGTAGAGACGTCATAAGGATCACCATCAAGTCCAGCTGCGTGTAATTTCAGCAAATAATTGCGTGTTTTAGTCCCGGTTTCTTTGTTTATCCTATTCTTCTCAGCCATTTTGCTGCGTGTTTTACCACACAGGGGAACGTGTTCTGGCACTCAAGGGGGGCGTGTCCCAGCGTGTTCACGTGGGAAAATGACGTCAATAGGGCTGCAACGTGCGTGAAATGCGTCGACGCGTCGTATTATATACGTTTATCTGCTGTAATAGCAGTTTCTGTTCCCGGGCGTGTGTAAGTGAATCAGCAGAACAAGAGAAAGTATAATACACCCGACAAACAGCGATCGAGAGCCTCGGACACAGTAAGTTAGTGGACGGAGGAATTCCCCCTAACGTTAAGTTACCCCCGGAATGGGATCATCACAGCATGGACACGCAATCACAAACGGACGGAGAGGGGCACGTAGATGTAGACTTTAATAATAAATTACTTTATTTTAACACTACGCTTTACATGAACGATTTACATTAACGCTATTGTAGTACTAGTGTAAGTTAGTGTAAGTGAACCTTTGCAGACTGTGACCCTGCTTAAATTACTCTTAAGCTTCAAAAAGGACTAACTATCATGAAACCACCAATACACTTTTTATGTCATTCGATAGCTTTATGTGAGGAATAAACCAATATAGCATAATTAAGAAACTCTGACCTCCGCTGGTTCTGTCTGTCAATCTCCACTGTCAGCATGCACGCGCGTGTACGGTGACGGTCAGGACGCTACTCTTTCCAAGATGTTCCAATGTTTTCATTATTCTTCACAATGACAAGATGATAGTCTATGGTTTAGTTTAAAATGTATTTTGCTAGAGACTGTGAGTTAACGTTACTCGCTGAGTATAGTTTAGCTTATTAGAAGCACTGGAAGCGGTCTGAATACGAAATAACTCTTTTTAAAATTGGATTGATGCAACGCACTATGTGTTAAACATGTAACATCATCTCTTCTCGTTGTGTTTTAACTATTATTTACTTTGGGGAGCAAAATGATCCCTGGGACTTCAGGAGTAGGTGCTTTAAGCGCATCATTGTGTGTCCGGGATGCGCATAACTGTAAATAACGAAGCGAATGCATTAAGCGCATCATTCTGAGTTCAGGGTGCGCGGGCTCGCTTTAACGCCACTCTGCATTAGAGGTTTTTATACGGTGATAGTTTTGTACAATAAACAGTGACAGATGGTAGTATTTTTACTTTTACTCAATTACATTATGAGACTGAAAATAGAGTCGGATATTACTTGGAGGAAAAAAATACAGAGCATATATCATGCTCTAGTATTTCATAAACACATTTTTAAATGTTTTTACATTTACATTTAGTCATTTAGCAGACGCTTTTATCCAAAGCGACCTACAGATGAGGGAAACAATGGAAGCAATTGGAACAACATAAGGACAACAAAAAGCATAAGTGCAATAAAAAAAAACTGGTCTCATATAGCCTACCAGAGAATACAGAGTAGGGATGTAACGATTCACCGTGAGCTGGTTGACAATCGGTTATAATGAGGGACGATTCAAATCGGTTGAGGATGGGGTGGATCGCAATACATTTTTTGAACAGCAGGGGCCGCTATTTTCACTGCAAACCTAAACGTGGATGCTGATATTTCTTAAATGCAAAAAAATCCAAGAAAAGCACAGACAGTATTAGTTTGTTTATATTAAAGAGACTTTTTCTATTATTAATTTGTTATAAAATTGCAGTTTAGTTTTGTTATTTGAAATAAAACATTATTTTATCATACAAAGAAACGTGAAGCATTTAAGAAATAATGCAAGGGAAGTTGTTCATTTCTAATTTGTTTCAACTCATTTTTTCAAAATAAATTGTGAGTAAATCGTGAATAAATCGCATCGTGAGATCAGAATCGTGACTCGCATCACTTCGTGAGCTGAGTGAATCGTTACATCCCTAATACAGAGCTAAGTTTTTTTTTTTTTTCACCTTTAATACAGTACTTAAGTACATAAAAAATCTGTCTTTTTTACTTTTAAAATTAAAACTACTTAATTAAAAGAAGATGGTGATTTTAATGTAAACACGGATTAAAATGTTACAACAACAATATTTATTTATAAGATGTAGTGGAGTAAAAAGTATGATTTGCTTTATAATGTAAGAAAATACTAGAACTTATTGTTTATTTGCAAAGTTTGCCAAAGGATTAATAAAGTAATCCAAAAAATCTTTATTAGATTAATAAAATAATAATCGTTAGATTAGTCGACTAATCGAAAAAATAATCGCTAGATTAGTCGACAATTAAAATAATCGTTAGTTGCAGCCCTAGACGTCAATGCATACCCTCTATACAGATGACACAAGGGCTAAGTGCAAATAACAGCCCCAGCTAAGTTTTGGCGATGTCTACCAAACTGGCATCAGACAATGTCTACAGTCAAACAACGAGATGGACAATAACATCGTTGTCTTCTTTAAACAAGATGTGACGTTATAAAGTGAGATGCCCCTAAGTGCGAGCTGCGCAGAGAGACACGACGTCTTTATACAGTGCGAGCTGGGCAGTTATAAAATCAGACGCGTGTCATCTGTGCACCGCGAGTTTTATACCCCTTTAGCCTTGTTCATATTTGTTTACAACGTGATTTGCACTCGCAGCACAGAGCAGCGAGAGTTTGTTGGAATCACGATGCCGGCTCAACATCGTGATGTCTGTCAGCCATCGGTGAAGATCGATTGCATCGTCTATCGGCCCAACCCTCTCCCCAGCTTAACTAAATCTGCAAATAAGCTAGTTTTTAGGATGCTCTCTATTGAACGCCTCTACATTTGTTGTTTGTGGTGGTCTAGGGCTGTGACGGTGTTATTATTACAGTGGAGGTGATGGGATTGGGGATATATTTAAATAAATGAGGATAAACATCTGTTTGTTTCTTAGCATGTACGTTTACTGTAGTATCTCGTCACGTCAGTGAAACAAGACACCAACCATGTAAAACACTGAAATAAACATCCGTCAATAATGAAAGCTAAATAATATAAAAAGGTAAATTCTGAATGTAATAAAGTTTGTTGTACTGCCAAGATGTAATGCTCATGAAAAAATCGAGACCGTTATCATCAAATTTTGCTTATGTTGCAGAGATGCCATAACACTAAGCCTTTTCGGCAAACAAGCTGAACATTAAAAATAGAAAAAGACAAAAAGCTGTGCATTAAATTAAAGAAAATGCTACATGATACCAAGGAGGAAAAATAACTTCTGGGAAACAAAACAGCAGATTAAAGAAATACGTATGATAGACATCAGAGAATCACTAGCAAATTCAAAGTCCCACAGCAGACCCGGTCATAACTAGTTTGCATAGCTTCCCAATGCTTTTGTTTGCACCTCTTATCTCACAAACACCAAATATGGATCCAAAGCACAGGGAAGATGAAAGATACACTTAGATGTAATGTTGGGTTAGATAGCTCAAAAAAGGCAGCTTGAATTCCCATTACATCTCTTTCCACCGAGCTACTCTTCCCATTTTCAAAACAGAAACAGTCTGAATTCCAGAAAAAAAAGATTTTCCTCATCAAACAAGCTGCTGTACAATGGAAAGGCTCAGAGATGATGTATTTTTGTAGGCTAACCCGGAAGTAAGTGCCGCCCGCGCTGGTTCCCTCGACCGAAAGCCTATGCATTTTCCCAATAGACTTTTGGAAGATCACAAAAAATAAGCTCTGTGATTAACAAAGGTTTATGATGTTTACACGTTTTGTCTATCAAGATCATCTTTACAAATTAACACAAAATGTGTTAAGCCAATAAACCTTTGAAGCCAATAAACAGGAGGATGGCTAACCGCACACTGATCCACTCAAGACTCAAAAAAGTCTACAAAAACATATTGTTTATATTATTTATATTTTTTATTTTATAAATTGCATCGTGCAAAGTGCAAGTGAATAAAAACAAACACACGAGCAAACGTTTCAGCACATGGCTATCTTCAGTGCACTGAATTTATAAAATAAAAAATATAAATAATATAAACAATATGTTTTTGTAGACTTTTTTGAGTCTTGAGTGGATCAGTGTGCGGTTAGCCATCCTCCTGTTTATTGGCTTCAAAGGTAACAAACTCTATTGGCTCTACGCACCTGCAGTACAAGGATTTTACTTTTCTATTTATTTGGAGCGCTACAATATTCCCTCAAGTTTCACCTTTGAAGCCGAAATACAATCGGATTCGGCAGAAGTAAAAACCTAACACAATGCTATAAACAGACACTTAAAGCGGCAGTCCGCAAGTTCTTTTGAGTAAAAATTAGCTAAAACCAATTATTGAGCAAGTACATGAAAGAATGGTGTTTAAAACTGTGTCATTACCCTTGCTGGATTCACCACGGCGGAAAGCTTGTAATAATGGTTTGTAATTTGCCGTTGGGTCGACTTTCCCGGAGATCCTTATATGGTGTCTTTCGTCTATGCGTCACTTCGTCACATTCGTACACTGAACGAAGAGGATCCGGCTGCTACCGCGTGTGGATGCGAGTGACAGGTGGCTTGTACTCACAACTGTTTGGTAGGATTTCATACAACGTTTAGTATTATTTATGGCGGCGTTTAGTACTTTTACTTTTAAACGCCAAGCAGTGTTGACATCTGGGGATTCATCATTTGTGAAAAACAAGAAAGAACGAACTGATGACAGTTTACAAAGAAACAGGGAATGTGATCGGACTCGTGTGAAAACAAGAATTAATATTGACAAGGCATTTCAAAGGTGGCGTGAACTCCGTGATCTGAAAGGATTGTAAACGGATGCAGACATGGCTTTATTTCTTCTGAACAGGTAAGACTTTCAATATTTCAATAGATAACACAAAAACCGTAGCACATGTTGTGTTAATATAGACGGGTACAGTTTCATCGGTTGTTCTTTCTCTCTTTGTTATGTTCATTATGATAAATGTAATTTAAGACCTATTCGCACGGGATTAGTATTATCTGGGGACCTCGTGTGATTTAGAAATGACCTCCCCACATCTGTATTTCATGTGGCACGAATTAGCACGGACAAGTGAAGCCTGTGATTTTACTTATATCCCGGATATGATGGCAAGGCTTTGCATATAGTATATATAGTTGTATGGTGTATAATGATTTATGACCGTGCCTGTCAGCATTTAAGACCCGCGTTCGGGGATCTTCTGTCCGGTTCGCGTTACGGGAGTTTCCATGAGAAATAACAAAACTGGAGACTCCCGGGCAAAACGGAAGTGTTGGCAGGTTTGGAAATGACCCGCACCCGAAATAATATCAAAACACTTCAACACAGCCTCCATTTGCGCTATTTGTGACTGTTTATGTTCTTATTTGTTTCGTGTTATATCATCTGCCATGTTATCTGTGTTTATTATGCGCTACTGATGTACAGTGAAGATTCTCACCGCTGCACTGTCACAGGCCACGACTCAAAACATCAGACTCATCCACGCAGTTGAGCAGTGCCGAATCACAACTCACGTAAAGAAATACCTCCGCACATCACCTGCAGTAGCAATTACAAACTGAGATGGCGACAAAGAGGCCAATCCTACGGACTGCCGCTTTAAGGTCGCTCAATATCAACGTCACCACCACCAAGCCTCCAACAAATCTTTCAAACTTTATTGAAAATGTGTTCCCTGGTAAGTAATTCCTCCGTGAATGAATCCGCATCTACGTTTTAAGAGATTTGTGCACATGTTGCATTATTTGTGAGCTTTATATGCGCAATGACGTCTAACGTTCCCACCAAAGGAAGTAGTCGCTTTTAGCAACTTGTCTGGGAACCTCCGTTTTTAAGACACAATAAGGCTTTAAAAAAATCACAAGCTCATTATAATTGGTGTGTTTTATGTCATAAGATAAAACATGAAAATATTTAGAAGTTTTGTTTAACACACACCTTATTTTGGGCGATTTACAAAAAACCCATTAAAAAAAACCCATAAACTTTGGAGCGATGGAACCGGAAGTCCTAAAATGCTAACTCACTTTCGGGTTTTGCATACAAAAATATGTCATCTCTGAGCCTCTCCATTATGGTGAATCATGGCTGTGTATCAGACTAAATTCTACAGTAGATCAACAACCTCATCGTGACAGCTAGTGATTCAGCATTAACAACTGTGACATCAGTAAAGCCAAAGTAAAATGAATGAGGAACTTGCCTTAACAATCATTAAAAAAGCATGGTCATAACTCCCATCCATGACTTCACACCAAGTAAATAAATTATGGAAGATGTTATGATCCACCTTGACAGTAAGAGGAACTATGGATTATAGGCGCACAGTCTTAGCCTACACGAATTACAAAATGAATGCGTTAATCAAAACACATCAGCGCACTTCTTAGTTTACAGTTCAATTCAGTGCTTGTACAACAGGAGGATTAAGGTGACCCTGGGTGGGATAGTTCTACACCTCAAGAGCAGCTAGGGCTTTGTCAAAATGACCTTGAATAAAGTATTCATGACCTTATGTTTAACTTCCAGGATAATAAGAGCATTGTTTCACTTTGTAGCCATAGGTGGGTCTCCTGCCAAAATCATCGATATAACTGCAAAATTGGAAAGACAGGTAATGTAAGAATTCTGTTGGACTGGGGAATATATTATTCTTATAACTGACAGCTGAAGAGAAGAGTTTGCTTATACAGTCAACTTGAATGAATATATTTTTGAACAACATGAAAAACTTACTACAGCCCATAAAAAAATAATATAGTACAGTAGCAGGTAGAACCATTTTTAAGCATATGTCCTAAACAGGGAAAGAAACATCAAACATGTAACTATGTATCCTAATCATACAAACATTACAATAATATAAATATGTATTATCAACTACCTTTAAAAAAATATTTTTCCTAATACTATTGTAATCCCAAGAGCAAATACAAGCATACAAGGCAAAATATTATCATATCCCCATATCTACACTCAGCTGGGTGTTACCTTGCACCTGCCTCCAGAGTCAGCGTTGGTCACAATGAAGCTGCTCTTAGCAACCAATGAAATGCCAAAAAATGACAACCCCCATAAAGGGGGTGACTTGGAAACCAAGTTTCATTGAGAAGTGGCAGAGACACATTGATCAGTTTAGGAGAGAGATAGTATGTTCATATTTTTCCAAATAAAATGCAACTTGTCAGCTCCACAAATATATCATCATGTCAGCTCAGTTACAAGACACATGTATTTTGTTTGTTTGTAAAGTGGGAATTTAACCACAAAAAAACTCAACTAGACTCATGAAGAGAGAATGCAAATATGATCCAGGAGCCATGCAAACTGCAGCAGGGGTTGGGAGTACTGACTTGGTACATGCTAACACACTGTCACTTCCTTTATTTCTGTAACCTTACTCCACGATCACTAGGTTAAGATACCAACACCATTCACATTTACATTACAAATCAGCCAGCTGAAAAGACATGATGAATAGACGATGTTGGAGATGGTATAAACTTGAAAGGAGCACAAAAGTCAGGTGACTAAACCAGCCTCAAAACACAGCAAGTGACACTTCGTACACCTTACATTCTTGACTCCTAACTACTACCTTACATTTGTCTATTTAACTCTCCGACTGATTTATTTTTAACATTGAAATATGCCGCTACAATGTTTTTAATATTCTGGCCCCATCCCTTGCGCTACAACCCAATATCGCTGTTAGGCTACAGGAAAAACAGTGATGTAAAGCTAACGTTACATCGGCCTTTGATAAAAATGAAAACATTTTAGCACTTTTAACTCGTTACTAGGCACTTTCACTTGCTTAAATTACCTTTATTCGAACCAGAAATTACGGTGAATGTAGTGCTGCGTGTATCCGTTGCTAAATGACTGAAATCCAGTCAGGCCTCAAACGGAGCGTCGATCTGACGGAGGATTAAATGAGAAAACATAAACGGCTCACAGCGTACGGTATACCAGCCGATACGTTCAGAAATGAGGATATAACTAGTATTTCACAGCGGACACACCCGGTAGCGTCCTATCGCTCTTGGAAATACAGTGCGAGGAAGAGTTTGACGCGCTACAGAGCAAGCGGCGCCCGTTTAGCGCTCGAGCTTGTGACAGCGTCCCGGTGCACGCGCGAGCTGCTTCAGTCAGTGAGCTCCACTTCCTATGCAGCCTAAAGTCAACCTCACAAAACACGGCAACTTGACAGCTCCAAGCCCACTACTGACGAATAAAGTCTTTATGTTTATGGTTACAATAAAGTCTCACTCACCAGCCGTTATGATACCAGAAAACAAGTGAAATCTTCTCAATCGACGGAAGGAGGAACGGAGCACACATTCAAAATGGCGGCGGTACTAGCCTCAGCACTTCTACCGCAGGCGGAAGGTTACACTATACTGACGCTCACAACTTCAAGGTGTAAGAAATGCGGATGTGAGAATGTTTTATTCGATTTTCAGAAGATTTACAACTTCTGCAGTCATTTATTTCGCAAAAAGTCAGCATAATACAACACAAAACTTAAAATAAAAACGACCACGTTTAAATAGAGTACGAACAAGTACATGTAGTAAACAACACAAAAATTACAAACAAAATAAGTAAATAAAGTTTGGTCTCAAAACTGGATCCTGAAAGTTACCTTTCAAATTCCTTTCAACATGAGATGTTTTGATTGATCTCTTATTATTGTTTGGTACAGAGCAAAGTTATAAAGCATATTTAAATCATATCTAAAAAAAATACAAAAAAGTCTTAGGTTCCATTTAGAAGCGAAATCATGGTGTTTTTAAACATTTTCACAAATAGTTATAACTTTTCAGGCATCATCCGTTAGAGCATGTCTGCAGGTGAAACCTGGCCAGCTCTGGTAAAATGATGCTGAGCTTTTGAGTATGGCCAATGTGTTTTTGCGTTAAAAAAAAAAAAAGAATACAACGTAAGAAATATGTGATTAATGAATTTCAGGAATTCAACGTGATGTAAAAAGTGATTTTAGTAAACAGAATAAGTAGCCACCCGACTTAAAACCCAAGGTGTGTTCACATGAAAACACACAATACAGTGCACATTCTTGCTTCGTATATAATGTAAACAAATAAGAAGCTGGTTACAATATTTTGCCAGCGGAGCTCTGTAGCGGATATACTTTTATTTCATTGCTGAGCTACGTGTCAGTTTGGCGGATGACTTGCCCAGAGAGCTGTGATGCGGTCTCTGCACCTCACCTCGTGGCAGTCAGTGATGACGTCAGCGTGTCATATTGTGGCACTTCCTTTGGGAGTCACTCAACTGGTTCTCGTTTGTAAGTCGGAGGTCGTTATATCGACCTGAGGAGTATTTTGTGGTGACGTTTGGCTACTGGGTTTCCAAAAGGTGTGTTAATGATTCCAATCTAGATGTAATTGATAAATTATGTAAATGATTGTCCCTCTAGAATGCATCAAGATTTAGAAACCAAGATTTGATACCACAGTGTAACAAAAAGATAATCAAAACACATTCTTAGGCTGTTTGAAATAAAGGTTCGTTCACATTGTTGGAGTATAATTACATAATAAAAAGAACAATAGTTCTTACAGACAGATTTTATTTATCCACAATATTACTATTAATAATATTATTATTAGTTTTTATCTTATAGAAGTTCGTCATCATAGTAGGTCACTTTGTTAGAAGCCTTTGTGTAGCTGGGTCAAACAAATGGTGACAATGGATGCCATCTAGTGAGCATATTGTCACACTTTTTATTAGATAGTTTTAACATCTTTGCTTGGTAAATGCTCACAAGGTGCCACTGGTGTCTAGCACTATTAATATTTTACATTTTAGTTTAAAACTGCACTGCACCACAGGGGTGGATAGAGTGCCAAACCCTTAACACCCAGTCATTGTCCTCATTGTTTCAGTTGTTCGATTATTAACTGTTCTATGAAGCCTAAAAGCACACCTCTGCAATATCTATCTATACTAACAAAAAAAAACAAGAAATACAAGAATTGCTTTTGCTATTTTAAATACAGTATGTCAAATGTCATAGCAATTCATGTATTGTTTTGCTTCTGTTGTAGGTCAACCTATCTTTTATATTACTATTGAACTGGGGTGAATTAGGAGATGCATAGTTATGTCTAAAAATAATCTTGAGTCTGATGCTCTCATGGTGATCAATGAAGTTCAATCCAGTCCATCTACCTTGTCTGACCTAGGATAAAAAGGAAGACACGTGCATCTATACAATTTGAAAAAACTAAACAACTACCAACCAGACAGATGTGTAGCCTACATAAAATTAATAAAATCATTATTATTTTTTATTACACGGCTCGTTGGAATGCTTGATTCTGATTGGTCAGCCGCGACATTTGCAGGTTCGTTATTCCCAGATAACAACCTCTAAAAACTAATAACACACGGTAACCTGGAGGCAGAAAATCATTTTGACAAATTAAATGTTATTAAAAGACATATTTATATTTAATTTGTCTGTCAAAATGATTTGCTGCATCCGGGTTACCGTGTGTTATTAGTTTTGACAGGTTGTTATCTGGGAATAACGAACCTGCAAATGTCAAGACTGGCCAATCAGAACCAAGCATTCCAACGAGCCGTGTATAAATCGAGATAAAATACATGGTAGGATACTTAACAAGAGATGTGTACAAAAGGGGGCGGGGCGGGTGCATATCATACAGGAAGATATCATTTATAGGTCAGGTGGTCAGGTGATATGCTGTATGGGGTTGTTGCTAGAAGGGATCCAGCTACGGCCGGAAGGGATGCACAATCTCGCCATAAAATAAATTACAGTAGCTAATGCCTACCTACCCCAACCCTAAACCTAACCTTACAATAATAAAAAATAGTAATTAACTGTTGTCAGCGTGACAAAAATTATGCGATATTGAAGTGCGCATGCCCAGTGGAGGTAGCTGTATCCCTTCTGGCCAAAACCCTGCTGTAGTGGCATTCACAAGCTAGTGATGATCCGATGAATGTTTTCAAACCTTTCGCGTTATTCATTTGTTATTCATTTACTAAATAGGTATCAATGGGTGTATTACTGACAATATCTAGAAAATAATCAATTATTATCATTATTATTATTGTTACATCTAAATTAAATATAATATGGTTAGGATGAGTTTAAATACACAGCGACAGCGTACATTAGGTTTAAAAACCTTTGTATGCTAAAACATCGTAGGCCACATATTTTGTATTTATAATTATTTTTTCACAGATCGTAATGTTTTTATTTCAGGTATTTAAGAGTTTCTATGGTTATATTGCTGTACAAGTGCACATCATAAGTTAACATGAAGAATAGTATGCCTCTGACTTTCACACCCTCACCGCCTCGTTCGACCTCACGAGCCGGTACTCACAGATCAGGAAGTCAGCTTGATCTCATCTACACCCATAACTTCCCCACAGATAACATTAAAGTCACACCTCTTCACATTTCTGACCACTTCTTCATCACTTTCAACATGCTCCTTCCTACATGCACTACACCTACACCACCGGCACTTTTCCATCCACATTCAAACAGGCCCAGGTCACGCCCCTACTTAAGAAACCCACATTGGACCCCTCTACTACCGACAGTTAAAGACCTGTCTCTCTCCTCCCATTTATTTTGCAAAAACACTTGAAAGGGCAGTTTTCAACCAGGTGTCTTCCTACCTATCCCAGAATAAACTGCTGGATGACAAGCAGTCTGGCTTCGAAACAAACAACTCCACTGAGACTGCTCTGCTATCAGTCACAGAAGCACTGCGGCTAGCCAAGGCGGAATCTAAATCCTCGGTCCTGATTCTGCAGCTTTCGACACTGTCAATCACCAGATTCTGCTAGCAACCCTGTCATCTCTAAGCATCTCTGGCACTCCTCTCCGCTGGTTCAAATCCTACCTCTCCAGCAGATCCTTCAGGGTGTCATGGAGGGGCTCGCTGTCCACTGCTCACCACATGATCACTGGGGTCCCTCAGGGATCGGTGCTTGGACCGCTGCTTTTTTTCCATCTACACGACATCCTTGGGACCCATCATACAGGCACACGGCTTTTCGTATCAGCGTTATGCTGAAGACACCCAGATCTACATCTCGTTTCACCCAGACGATACCACTGTAGCAGCTCGCATTACAGCCTGCCTAGAAGACATCTCAGCTTGGATGAAAGAGCATCACCTCCAGCTGAACATTGCCAAGACAGAACTACTCGTGTTTCCGGCACACCCCACGGTGCAACACGATCTCACCATCCAACTTGGAAATACCACAATCACTCCTTCCAAAACAGCCAGGAACCTCGGAGTCATATTTGATGAACAGCGGTCATGCCGATATGCCTTATTCAACATTAGAAAGGTTAGACCCTATCTCACTGAGCATGCGGCACAACTCCTTGTCCAGGCCCTGGTAATCTCAAGGTTGGACTACTGCAATGCTCTCCTTGTTGGTCTTCCTGCAAAGGCTATCAAACCGCTCCAGCTGGTTCAGAACGCAGCAGCACGCCTAGTCTTCCAACAGCCCAAAAGGGCTCAAGTGACACCCCTTTTCATCTCTCTCCACTAGCTACCGGTTGAAGCCCGTATCAGATTGAAGTCACTAATACTTGCCTACAGGACTATCACTGGATCTGCACCGGCATTTCACACCCTCCTACACCCCATCAAGAACCCTGCGTTCAGCAAACCAGCAGCGTCTTGTATTGCCTTCTCATAAGGGCAGTAAATCGCAAAAAACTCCTTCCTGGTGGAACATTCTTCCTAACTCAGTCCGGTCAACCACATCTCTCACAACATTCAAAAAACTACTTAAAACCCATCTCTTCTGTGAATACTTGACAGAAAAATGAGGGGAAAAAAATAAAAATACACTAACCCTCTCTCTTTCTCTCAACAGGTAGTGGTCTAGCTTTTGTTGAAACTAGTAACTTTGTATTAGCACCTATTGTATTATTGCTCATGTATGACATATCGCTTATTGCTCCATGAACTCTCTGTAATGGCTGGAATACACTACAAAACGTTTAAAATCTGAACAGATTTTTTTAAAACTAGACATCATACATTTGCAGACTTTTTGAAAGTTTCAGATAGAAACACACTAACTGATCAAATCTGTAGATTGGCACAGACTTTCTGCAACAAGTCCAGACTGAAAATCTGAGCAAAAGTCTTGTAGTGTATTTTAGCCTAATGTCGCTTTGGATAAAAGCCTCTGCTAAATGACTAAATGTAAATGTAAATGAAGAGCGGAAGAAGTATAGAAATGAGAAGAGTTATTCTGCGATAGTTTATGTACATGTGAAGTACTAATCATTCGTGTCAAGGAAAAATGTTCTTATGAGGTCAAATGACCCGAAAGAAACGAAAAACATCATTGAGATTCCGCTGTTTTATAATGGGTAAATCGGTGTTTGAGCCGCCGAGCGCCCCCTGCAGGCATAACACTGTTTCACATATTAGGAAAACAGTCTTTCTTTTCACTTCAATACATCGCTTGAAATGAATGTCGGCAGCGTCTCTGCAGTGTCCGGCTACTGTCGCAGGCTTTCACATCAACTCCGCACATCCTACTTCGATTCACATGTTTCGAAACACACATCTATCATCATGAACGCGATTTCATCGCCGACTGAACCCAAGATGTCCGTGTACGCAATATTACTCTGTTCTTAAATTATGAGTCTAATTATCACAATTGCACTGGCCAATGTAGCCGTCTTTCAGCTCCTTCAGCTTTGCGCGTTTACAGCATTTTTGGTTACGGAATTGCACATTTCTCCGAAGAGGCTTTTATTCTTTTTTTCTCCGGATTAAAGGCATCTTCACATCAGTCGGATCGTGGAAGAGATTCGACTCTTTTCATTCGGGAGTGGGGTTTAATATGTCAAGACGAAAACAGACCAACCCTTTCAAAGTGAATTGTAGGTATCTCAGGTATTGTAAACACTTTTAATTCATTAGTTCTCGTTAAATAGCCATTTACTAGACTTAAATGTTAACATTGTGGTGTTTGTGTTGTGGATGAAGTGTTACATCCGCATTTTACTGCACGATGGATGGAACAGCCAAAGGCCAGGCTTTCACAAACTATCCACGTTATCTCATTTAAAGCTCCATGTAGATCTTCAGTTTATGACAAACCCATGAAATATGCGTGATGATGCACAAAACCCGATACACCCATGAAGCCCTGAAGAAGATGTGTTTTTGTTATATTTCTGTTGATGTGATTAACGTTTATGAACTGATTCCAGAGCACTTTCCTGGAAAGCCCATGTATACAGAAGGAATCTCTATTAAACCTGGCATAGCATTTATTTATAATATTGCATGTAATACTATATGGTTTGCATTAAATAGTCTCACTGAAAATAGCGTAGGCCTGCCTTTATTTTAACTGGATTATTTTCAGGGAAATGCATGTGTATTGTGGGATGTTATCCCCAATATATCACTGACCATATCTGTATAGAAATATATAGAGAAATGAAGTGAATTAGTGTGTCAAGAAGTTTTAATATCCCCATGACAACATGGAGTTTATGATCATGGTCAGCAACACCAGAAATGTGAACTTGTGTGTTTTTGTTAAAGATGAACCAGCTGTCTTGTGTTCGCCAACAATATCTGTGTTGGCTCCCTCTCTTCAACATTTGTAAAATACTTTTATTTAAAGCTCAAGCCTGTCATTATTGACTACAGGTGAATAGTACAAATTATAATTGAGTGAATATTCCAATAAGTGAGTAATATTTTAATGATCGAGTAATCAGGGTAGACGTTAAAAATAGACCAAGACAACATTAACATCACAGACAAAAAATGAGAATGTCATAGTACTTTATTACATAATATCACACAGTATATGTGAAACTGCAAACAAAAATGTTTCAATAACCAATTTTATACATTTAATGTAGTTAGAACACAGAATTCCTCTACTTTCCATTAACTTGACCCCTAATAGACATTTAGGTGGTAAAAACACTTGTCTGTGCACTGCCATGCCTCTGCTATTTGCAGAATACTTGGAAATTGTAATCGAGAATTAAATAGAAAATCTTGATTGAATTTAGGAATCGCGACAGACCTACGAATCATACAATAATGGCATTTAACCGCATAATGCACTCTCTTATGGGAAACACAAGCAATGTCAAAGTATTGTAAACAATTTTAGTAAAATGGGCTGTTTTTATACGCTGTCTCTCCAAATGGGCTTCTTACAATTTATGGAAATATCTGAACCCTTTTGAAATTGTGATTTCCAGGCCTGTTTTGGCATTTTTTTTTATTATTCTTCGTTCTGAAATATTACATTTAATGGGCTTGAAAATACTCCTTTTGTGCTCTAGATGATGTTTAAATCAATTATCCGGTCATCACAACGGATTGGACATGTCATTGAAATTTACTGAAGGTCTGAGGATCCTGTGGTTGTGGCCAGTTGTTTATATTGTCAACAGCAGCTACTATTGAATTATAAAGATAAAATAAACTTTCTTTGTGTTACTGTAATATTTCTCTTTTTTTTATTATAATATTGGTGTTACCTGACGGAAGACTAGAAAATTCTTTACAGGAAAGTTTTTTTTGTTGTTGTTGCTATTGCAAACGCATACATGAGTGATGTATGACTTTATGGTCCCATCAGTTCAACAGCTGGAATGTTACTGTTGAAGTTACTTCCTTACACCTTTTATTTTGTTGAAACGGGTCAAATTGTTCATCATTTTGGTTTAGTTTATCATTGTACAGTATTGTTCTTTGGGTAAAAGGGCTTTTCCAGTTACTCGGTGGGAAAGTATATCTTGATCTTGTTCCCCCATCATGCCTGGAGTACTCCTTTTCTCAAAGTGAGACCTGAAAGGCGAGTCTGGCTTTATCTGATTTGATTATTCCACCAGCCCAAGAAAACAAACAAGGCACTGAGGTGGGTTGGGTGAAGCCTAGTCCTCTCCATCGTTGCTGTTTTTACGTTCTCTCCATTTCAGCATTCTTTTACAGAGGCTTGGCTGGGGATTGTAAAGGTTGCGGTAGAAGGATGGCTCGATTTCAGGAGCACTTTCATTGTTTGCTATTCGAGTTAAGTTTTGTCTGTTGTGTTCCCACCCCCCTCCAACCGACTTTACCCTTTCTCTCATGTCTGTTGGCTGATGAGTTTGTCTCTTTGTCTGGATTCAGACAGACACTGCGTCACCTCCTGCCTACAGACACACGGACTCAGAGATAACATCACAGTGGCACAGACGAGGGGGGGTGAGGGTGGATAGACAGGAGAAGATGGAGGGAGGGTGGAGAGAGACAGATGTACAGACAGAACCGGCAATGGGGGATGGGGAACTCTCTTCCATCAATCACAAACTGACTGCTATAGAGCTAGCTGTTCCCTCTTTCCTCATTCAACTCTTCTGCGTTTGTAGATGAATCCAAACACGTTTCGGACCTCAATTTGAGACTGTCCAGAGTATGCTGTGAAAGTCCAACTCTTGATTCCCTCTTGACAACCATTGGTGACTAGAGGTAAAATATTTGATCCCATGGCTTTTTCCGAAGGGTAAACACCATGTGGTGCAGGCATTCCTAAAAGGTCTGAGCTCAAAAAGGGATTGAAGCATCAAAACTACATGACGTGATCAAAACCCAGTTCTAATCCAGTTTGACCTTTGGCGGTTATTGTTTCACAACGTCATGTATTGCTTTTCTTGAGCTAAGGCAAGCGTCAATGTTATTATTACAACATTATATGCTATTATTAGTGCTCCTGTACCTCAATGTGCTGTCGTAGTTGTGGGTTCGATCCACAGGAAATGTGTAAATACAGAAATAATTAAGGATAACAGTGCATCAATTGACTTATAATTAGTATTTTACTATGTTATCTGGTCCTATCTAGGGACCAGAATATCTTGGAGCTCTCTAGTAAGCAACCACCTGGCAACACCCTAGCAACCACAGAGCAACACCTTGGCAACCTCACAAAGCATCCATAGCAGTGTAATGGCAAGCACCTCTCACGTGTGCTTCAGAAAGTGATTGACATGAGTGTTACTCACGACAGTTATAGGACATTATAAGCTTTGCAGAAAGTGTTTGGTGGATGGCAGGAATGGAGTAATGGGATGCATGCTGAGAGGGAGGACAGAGTGAAGAGCAGATCTGTGTGGGTGTAGGGAGGGTTTGTAGAGGAGAAGATTCTCACATTAGCAGCACGGACAACAAGGAGGCAGGCGGTTTCCTCTGGGAAACCTTGCGGTGTAATGTGGGGGGTTGGTGTGAGGTGGAGTATGCATGGATGCATGTTTGTAGCGTATGATGTTGCATAAATAAGAATGTTTTTTTTGTGTGTGAAATCCATTAAAAAAAATAATTTTCATTGTTTACTTACCCTCTCATCAGCAACACAACGTTGTGGGTTTGATTCTCAAGGAACACATACTGATGAAATGTACAGCCGCGGAAAAAATGAAGAGACCGTTCCAAATTTTTATTTTAATCAGCGTTTCTAGATGTATTGTGGCCATTCCGGTCCTGTGTCAAAACTCGGCAGTGACACAAAGTCATCCAACAGCAATGCGAAAGACTGAATGCATGACAAGACACATGAAAACTGTGAAAAATCGAGGTTATCACATTTTTTGTGCTTTTCCTAAATACATGTACAAACATTACTGTTGTATTACTTAAAAGTGAATCTGAACTTGTTTTGTTTGCAGTATTTGTGGTCTGAAAAAACGTTTCTGTTAATTTGACCTGTTTCTCCAGTTTTCAGTTTCTGCAAATAAATGCAAATAGAAACAATATTTTTATTTAAAACTTAGGAGAAGTATTGTGAGTAGTTCACAGAATAAAAACTTAAACACATACCTATAAATAGTTCAATTCAGAAAAACAGAAAATGGTCTAACTTTTTCAATTATTTTCCCACAGTTGTATATTCTAGTCAATTTGGATAAAAGCGTTTGTAAAATTGGTAAATGTAAACAAAAATTATGTTGAGTGAGATAATAAATTGTATTTTTTTGTAGAACTGTTCCTTTAAGTCTAAATTATTGTGAGGATGGCTTCTTGATGTGGGCTTCAAGAATTCACACTCAAACATTGTCCAGGAATTATTTTGTTTTGTAGTTGTTTTTGGTAACAACCATGTCAACCTCATACCCCATATCAAGCTGTATTCCCTTAGTTTGTCTAACATGATCTAAAACGCTTTGCTTTTTTGCATAAATAGAAATATCTCAATATATGTTGCCTGTCAAAAGTGATCACTAAAGCTGGACAAACAACACTATTACATCACTACGACTATCAATTCTACTCAAATAGGGTTAAGGGTTGAACGCAGCAAGCGTGACTTACATTGTCCTCAGATTGCAAAATGTAACATTTTTAATCTCTTTTCAAAAAGTGTTTAATGTAAAATTGTAAGTACACATTCTCAGACACTGTTGTTTTACTTGCAGGGTCTTTTCCCACAACTGGGTTCTCTGGCCCTCAGCACGCTTTTGAAATGGATGCTAGAAATGACTTCACTGTGGATGGCGAATGCCATAGCAACAACTCGCAGGATCCTGAAGAGCAAGACAGCACAAGTGGTGAGCTACCCAGCTTCAAAAACAACTACACAGATTTACTGCAGATCAACTGCTATTACAGTGCTGAGGTCACGGGTTCAATTTCCCATGGAAAACACGCATTAAAAATATTACGTTTAAAGGTACAGTTCACCCAAAAGTAAAAATTCGGTAATCATTTAATCAATTCAATTCATTTCAATTTTATTTATATAGCGCTTTTCACAATGTGCATTGTTCCAAAGCAGCTTTACAGGAGCAAATAAGAAAAACACAGAAAGGTAAAACACAGCACAGTGCATGGTGTTTATAGACCAAGCAAGATCATTATAATAAATAATATCTAATAAATAAATAAATAAATGCAGTCTCCCGGTGAGCAAGCCAACACTGCACTAATCACCCTCGAGTTGTTTCCCAAAATTGTATACATTTCTTTGTTCTGATGAACACAGAGAAAGATTTGAAAGAATGCTTGTAACCAAACAGTTCTTGGCCACCATTGACTACTATAGTAGGAAAAATGACAATGGTAGTCAAAAGTTTGCTTTCCTACATTCTTCAAAATATCTTCTTTTGTGTTCAATTTTTCCTACTATGGTCCTTCTTATTGGTGGCCAAGAACTGTTTGGTTACAAGCATTCTTCCAAATATCTATTTCTGTGTTCATCAGAACAAAAAAAATGACACCGATTTAGAACAACTTGAGGCTAAGGAAATGATAACAGAATTTTCATTTTTGAACTGCTGGAAGTCACTTTTGATAAAGCATTTAGCATCTGCTAAATGCAAAAAATCATATTATTGTTCATTGCTCATAAATTTGTTAAAAGTAGGAAGATATCTGTGATTCTTCCATGCAGTGTGAAGACTTGAAAGCAGAGAAATAAGGTGGCCTTTGATGGAGCTTTCAGTTGTTGTTTTTTTTCAATCTTCCAGACGATGGTGACAGTGATTTTGACAAAGACGACGACTCAAATGGCTCTGCGGATGACAGCATGACAAGTAATAAAAGCAGCCAGTGGTGCATACAGCAGGAGGATGTCAAAGAGGCGAGTTTCATAGATCTAATGCGGAAAGTATCCGTTTGTGATTACCTTGAGATCCTTCTCACTGCACGCTTGGCATTGTTCGTTTTTTAACTGAACAGTGTCTTGCAAAATTATTGAGCTCTTGACCTATTTCCTAATTTTAATGATTTGTGGGTAGATGGAAAAGCACAGAGATGCAACAATTATTGAAAGACATTGTTTCGGGTCAGAAAATGTTCCAATTTATCATTTGGATATTCATCGTTTTGTTTAAGCTACTGCTGCATTAATTTAAGATTTTTACCCTTCTTAAAGATGAATGAAATGGCAGTTTTGTAGCACATTGCAGAAAGCAAGTACACGCTTAAGAATCTAAAGCTTTTGCAAGGCACTGCACCTGATTTTCCATCTTATTTATAATCCTCTAACTTTTTTGGCTGTAAAGATGATCTAAGAGCATTACTAATTCATCAGCAATTGTTGTCATCTTTAAAGGCTCCAGAGAACTAGGTGATAGATATTTTTGTAAAGGGACTCATAACTCTATAGCAACCCTGTTGACACGGCAGTTGGAGTGAGTCATGAGAGCTTATGCATTCATACATCTTCCATACAGCACACCACTGGTGCATCAGTCATCCACGGCTACAGCCCTCAGAATCGTCACCTGTGATGAGTCAAACACTAGATTTGTGTTAACCTAAAAACACTACATCCACTAAATACAAAAGAAGACATTTTGGAAGAATTCTACTGCTATTTATTTATTTTCAAGACGCTACAATAAAAATAGACCATGCAATTTGTGTGCTATATTTAGGTCATACAGATGCTCAGTATGAGGAACAGACTGGAATTTAAGGCTGATAATCATTTCCTCTAGTGATTTATCGCTGTGTCTTGATCATTGAGTGAAAACTCGTGATCTTTTTTATAGGAATATGAACATTCTCTCATAGTTGACTCACCTGCATGCCATCCCAGATGTAAGGTCCTGGAGCATCATTAAAGTAAAAAAAACCTCCAATTAATGAATGTCTTTTCAAAACTAAAAAGACTAAAAACTAAAACCAAAACATTAAAGGAATAGTTCACCCAAAGAATGGCCCCCATTGACTTTCCATAGTAGGAAAAAAATCACTATGGTCAAATCAATGGGGACCATTTTCGGGTGAACTATTCCTTTAATTGTAAGTGCACATAAAATCACAACCAGTAACGTTGTTTAAAATCCAATGTTTGTGTTCAACAGAAAGAAAGTCATACATGTATGAAATGACATGAAGACAACAAAATAAATGATGGAATTTTTATGTGAACCATTTCTTACTCCAAAATGATATGAACTTGGGTCACTTAACCCTTCTTATATTCAGGCTGTAGATTTGATACTTTTGAGCTTGTCCAATGTTTCCTGTTGTTTGTTGGTCTGTTGTGTCTATAAGGAGTGTGAGGAAGGCACAGACCAAGGGAGCAGTTATGTCTGTCCTCTGTGTCCCCTGGAGTTCAGTAGTCCAGAGCAGCTCATCTCACACGTCTACCAGGTGAGGACACTTACAATACCAAAACCTATTTCTTTTTTATTCACAGTCATTTCTACATTTTTGAATCTGAGGCAACACAGTAAATGTTTAGTTAAATTACATAATTTTCTTAGGTGAATCATCCCTTTAAGGGCATATACAAGTCTTAAAATGATGACTGAGCCAGAGATGTAAACTCATGGGCAATGGGCCTCATGTACTGTATAAAACTTTGCATAGATTTTAGGGATGCACCGATATGTAAATTTTGGCCAATAATGATAACCGATAATTCTTAAACATTGGAAGCCGATGACCAATATATTGGCCGATATACAGTATCTAAATATTAATATAAAATTCCCTAAGACTGAAACAAAAGACAAAAAAGTGGACAACTGCTTTTATTTGAAAATATTCACTGCAGAACACAAGGTAACCATTAGTTCTCTTCTTTCCCCTGAAAATCATGTACCAAGCCTACTTTACTCTAGTTAACGATTCTCTAACCTTCAAACCTTTCTGGTATATTTTTATTTACTAAACAAATTATAGATGTTCTTCCATAGCCAATTCTGTACCTAGGCTACATTAACAATGTTTTGCTAATAGCAGTAAGTGAATGATCATGACAGAAAGACTGTACTGTACTGTATTTTAACTGTGAGCAGCGTTAACCAGAGGAAATTATTTATGATTTATCGGCTATAATATAGCGGCCCGAATTTTATTATCCATATCGGTATTGGCCGATAAATGGTCATTTTTACTGTTATCGGTATCGGCCGATACCGATATGGCCAATCCCTAGTAGATTTCATCCTTAAAGTGTGTGTATGCACAGTCAAGACTGTGTGCACATATTTAAACAATTTTTTTATAAATCCCACTATGAGGATGAAAAAATGTTGAGAAAAAAGTCCTTCAATATGTCCCTGTTTAATTTTGAAATACATGAACATCAAACAAAACCTGAACACAATAAAGCATTTGAAGTGGGAATTGTCTTTCAGTTTGAAGTACTGATGTATAAAATCTCTTATGTTTCATGTGAACAGCACACATCGGTGGGCGGCAGTAAGAGTTTCATCTGTCCTGTTTGTGGACGAGCTCTCAGCTCTCCGGGCTCTCTCGGTCGCCATCTTCTCATCCACTCAGAAGACCGCCTGTCCAACTGTGCAGTATGTGGCGCCCGCTTCACGGACACCAACAACTTCAACAGGTCGGCTCATTACGCCAAACATACATTTATGTTTTTAAAGAATTGATGCTCTAACCTTTTTTTGTTTGAAACTGTAGGGAAAAGTTGAAGGAGTTTCTCAACACGAGTAGTATGGAGATCAATAGCAACAGTGAGGCCTGCTCGTTGCCCAACTCTCTACTGAGAAGCCCCATGACTACCCCCAACACCAATCCTGGTCCCGCGTTGAACTCACTCCCAGACGGCCTCCTCTCATCTGCACCTCCTCTTCCTTCCCTGTCCGACAGCAGCCTTTCACCCGTCAGCCCCTCCAACACGGGTCTGCCCCCTCTTCCGGACCTTCTGAACCCGATGCCCGTGTATCCGGCCGGTGTTCTGTTAGTCTGCAACAGCTGCATAGCCTACCAGCAACTCGTAGACGCCCAGTCGCCCACCATGCGAAAATGGGCGGTCCGTAGAAAGAACGAGCCTGTGCAAATGAGGCAACAGCGATTGGAACGCGAGCGCACGGCGAAAAAGACCAAACGGGCGTGCGAGACCGCGGATGAGCGCGAGATGCGACGTTTGCGAGACCGCGAGGCGAAACGAATGCAGAGGATGCAGGAGACCGACGAACAGCGAGCCCGCCGTCTACAGCGTGACCGGGAGGCCATGCGACTCAAAAGGGCCAACGAGACGCCCGAGAAGAGGCAGACGCGGTTGATACGCGAAAGGGAGGCTAAGAGGCTCAAGCGACGTCTGGAAAAGATCGACCCGTCGTTGAGAAACCAGATCGAACATGACCCGGCAGCAATGGCGGCTCTGACCGCCGATATGAATCTGTTTCAGTTTTCCTTCCCCATGTCTGTTTCCAATATGGATAATGGGTTGTTTATGAAACTTCCATAGTGAGCACTGCATTTGCGTTCTTAAAGCTTGGATGTAACTGTTATGGTCTTGTCAGGTGTTCACACTGAAAGCGGTTTGCGATAAATCGTTGTGAAGTCATTTCGTTTTCAAAGGGTTGGCTACATAA
The DNA here is from genome assembly GCF_024868665.1 of Triplophysa rosa. Taxonomy (NCBI): domain Eukaryota; kingdom Metazoa; phylum Chordata; class Actinopteri; order Cypriniformes; family Nemacheilidae; genus Triplophysa; species Triplophysa rosa. The sequence goes on from NC_079890.1 coordinate 34,919,862, forward strand.
AACCAAGGATTTGTTGGTGGTACAACGGCGGTGAAGCTCACTGGATCTTGCTCTTGATGTACTGAAGAACACCTAATAAGAACCAACAGCAAACCTTCAGTCAGTGTGACTGCACCTTAATGGATTTTTGTAACATAAAATTCAAAAACATTCATGAAAGACTCCCAAAAAATGTTTTAATGTCTGTAGGCATGTTTTGGAGATTCCTCTTCTCCATTTTTATGACTCACACTTGCATTTATCTTCAGAGCGGTTAGACGTTTCCATGATGTGCTCCTCTGGTTGCTCATGGACCTCAGAGTGAGATCTACACTCCATATTCTATTCAAATCACCAGTCTGAAAAATTGGAGTTTTCCCGTTCACCTCCCAAAACCTGAGATTGGGTTACTGGCTAGTAGGGCTGTAGTCAAGTCCACCATTGTCGAGTCCAAGACAAGTCCAAGACCAGGACTAGTCGAGACCGAGTCAAGTCCGAGTCCAAAGAGGTTCGAGTCCAAGTCAAGTCCGAGTCCAAAGAGGTTCGAGTCCAAGTCAAGACCGAGTCCAATTGAGACAGTCAAGACAGAGACAGAAAAAAATCATGACTACAAGACCACATACTTAACTATTGATAATTTATGTGATGCAAGAGACAGCATATCTTCTATTCTAAGATAATCATTTTCATTATTGTTTGTAATGATCAAAAAGCAGATAAAATAAGGTCATTTTATTTTTACTATATAGGTATAGCACTAAAGTCACAAAGCCGAAGTGTAACTGTTTATTACTTTTTTAAGGAACTTTTTTATCAGCCCTCCTAACAGCAAGGTTGTGCAGCAATGAACACTTTTGTGCATGTGCGTGCGCGCGCCTGCCCGTGCGTGTTCGATAGAGGAGCCGCTTGAAAGAGCAGAGGCTCAACGGCTCGTTTATAAGCACGTTTATAAGCACGTCGGTGCCCATCCTTAAATAACATGTCCATCACAATGACAATAAAAATACGATCAATCTTATCTTTAAGCCCTACTTTCCAAACTTTCTAAAATACTCAAATGCAATGCTAACTCTGAAACATGGCATTAACTTACCTCTCTTTGTGATGCCTTTGCAAGTGTCTTACGAAATTGGATGTTGTCCCACATGTTTCGGGGAAAGTTTTGTTGCAAAAAGTTTCCTTTTAAGCGCACTGTCGATACATTTATTATGGTTTGTAAAACCAATCTGTATTATGCCGCTGCTCGCTGACATCGTGCCTGATGAATGATTGACGCTGGTTCGCGCCGCGGACGAATCGTTCATTTGAACCGGTGGAACCAGTTCAGCTGAATCGTTCCCGTTTAGCGTCTCCCGTAAACACTTAATATTATCCACAAATTAATTCAGTTATTGGCGTGCATGACAGTCCCGCGGACTTGAACCAATATACCGGAGTTATTTAGTTACAACAACAGCACACACTGAACTGAACTGCTGTGTGAAAAGAGAACTTATAGCACGCGCAGCTCTCGTTCTAGAGTCGAGAGTCGGCAACAGTTTTCGGATCATTAGTTTTCGGATCACAAGAATATTGCTCTATCAATGTTTTGTTTTGAAGGAGAAAATAAAACATATATCGCTGGACTCGGACGAGACCGACTAGAACATTTTCGAGACCAATGACCAAGTCCGAGACAAGTCCGAGTTCAAATACCAACGAGTCCAAGACAAGTCCGAGACCATTAAAAAACGTCTCGAGTCCGAGACCGGACTCGAGTACTACAGCACTACTGGCTAGCTCATATTCACAGAACCAACTACCTCACCATGGGCTCTCTGCATGGCCTCAAACATTGACTGGATGTCCCTTATGCCAACGCATACAATATTGATATTCTTTACAAGTTCTGTAACACTTTATTTTCATGCAATGGCACTTCAAAGCCAAGACTTTCCCAAATGGTCCGAACACATGTCTAGTTAGCCAGCATTTAGACCGGCATTCCCTAACACCACGTTTTTGGTCACTATGCACTCTCTCGGAACCATTTTTCCAAACCTGCACTGGTGCAGATTTTCCCAGTAGACTACCACCCGACTTTTGGAGAAGATGACACTGGGGGCCTTTAGGGGAGACATTGCCCTTTTCAAAAGAAGACGTTCCTTTGTTTCAAAGCACATTCAGACACGCTTCTCTATCCTCCCAAAGGCTTTCTACTTCACACACGGGCACTCAGGGATGGTGAGGATCACCAGTATCTTCATGGCCTGAGAACATGAAACATAAGAACTCCTCTTTTTCATAAATCATCTTTAAGATCAGGACACACTGCCTCACCTTTAATGGTCACATTGGCCTGTTTCTTTCCTTTTGTACATTTTTCCACTTTTAAATCTCTTCAGCTGAGCCGAGACGTGAGTATGGATGTTACACGACTCCATTGTGTCTCAACTAACCAACCAGTCTTCTCATCTGCTGCTGTCATTGTACTGTATGATGTGTATGTTACCTCTTTAAACCAGTGCGGTTGGGCGCTGGAACCGGGAATACTTACGGCAACAATACAAAGTGTTTTAAAATGTGTTAAAAATGTTGCCTTTGTCACTGGAAAGTTTTGCTATGGTTTTATATTTATATGCAGTTATGATTTGGTTTGGTTTCATGTTAGTGCTGTTTCTGACATGTGCAATGATGTTAAGGTTTAAAGGGATAGTTCACCCAAAAATGCAAATTCTGTCATCATTTACTCACCCTGGTTGTTTCAAACCTGTATAAATATCTTTGTTCTGATGAACACAGAGAAAGATATTTGGACGAATGTTAGCAATTTTCACTTCTGGGACATCATCAATGATCATCAATGGTAGTCAATGATGTCCCAGAAGTGAAAACATTCTTCCAAATATCTTTCTCTGTGTTCATCAGAACAAAGTTATATAACAGGTTTGAAACAACCTGAGAGTGAATTTGCATTTTTGGGTGAACTAACCCTTTAAGGAATGCACAAACAATGAAACAATAAGGAGAAAGTCATACAGCATTAATTCCCTCCTATATAGAGCAATGATAATATGTGTGTTAAAGAATGAAAATGGCAGATGCATTCAAATTTATAAAACTCGTTTCACTTTAATTTAAAGGAATAGTTTATCCAAAAATAACAGTTATTGTTATAACTGTTATTCTTTACTCACCCTCATGATGTTCCAAGCTCATATGCTGTTATGTTTATTATAATGAGAAAATCGTATATTTTTTTACAAAGTGGAGGTGTCACAATATACCGTATATAGTACCACAATAAATACCACAATATACCTTTAATCATAATATAAAAATGTTAATACCGCACATTTGATTGGGCGGTCAAATGATTAATCGCGATTAATCGCATACAGAATAAAAGTTTGTGTTTACAATATGTACTGTGCATATCAATTTTGTATTCATAAACAGAAAAACATGCATGTATGTATATATAAGAAATATTTCAATGTATTTATTTATATTTACGATAATTGAAATTATATATATAAATGATAAATTTTTATATTTTTCTTAAATATATACATGTATGTGTATGTGTTTACAAATACAAAATGAATATGCACAGTACACAGACATATAATATGTGACCCTGGATCACAAAACCAGTCTTAAGTAGCACGGGAACATTTTTAGTAAAAGACAAAAATACATTGTGTGGGTCAAAATTATCGATTTTTCTTTTATGTCAAAAATCATTAGGATATTAAGCAAAGATCATGTTCCATGAAGATATTTTGTAAATTTCCTACCTTAAATATATAAAAACTTTATTTTTGTGAGTTGATGGTCTGCCACAGTGCCCCTGATTAACAACTTCAAAGGCGATTTTCTCAATATTTTGATTTTTTTGCGCTCTCAGATTCCTGAGTTTTAAACGGTTGTATCTCAGCCAGATATTCTCCTATTCTCATATATCTATAGAACTCATATATCTATAGAAATCTTATTTATTCAGCTTTCAGATTATGTAAAAATCTCAATTTTGAAAAATTGACCCATAAGACCACAAGGTTTTGTTGTCCAGGAACACATATGTAAATACAAACTTTTATTCTGGATGGGATTAATCATTTGACAGCCCTAATTCTAAATAATTCAGCGCCAGTAGCCTATCTGGTTTTGCACCTGTTTAACATTTTGCCTTAAAGGGACAGTTCACTCAAAAATGAACATTCTGTCATCATTTACTCACCCTCCTGTCATTCCACACCTTTATGATTTTCTTTCTTCTGCAGAACACAAAAGAAGATATTTTGAAGAATGTAAAGATTTTTTTAAGAACAGCAGTACCCATTGACTTGCATTGGTTTTGAGTCTATACAATAGAAGTGAATAAGTACCACCATTTTTCGGTAACCGACATTTTTCAAAATATCTTTTTGATGTTTGAAATGACAAGAGGGGTGAGTAAATGACGAAAGAAGGTACATTTTTGAGTGAATTATTACTTTAAGCGCCACAATGGTTACAAACTCTCTTTACCTCCCGAGTCCCTTCACACATATTTTCAATGCGAGTTTCAATGCGAAGTTAATTTGACTAATCTGTGGATATCACGATAATATTTTTCTTGAATTATTTCGGCCACAATAAGTGTTTAGTACAAGTTTGATATTCTGTCTTAAGATGTCTTTCATCATCGCAGAGATTCTTCTTTCAGCATCTCATACCAAGCGCACCCCGTTTTTGAGATGCTGTTTCGCATTCAAGCAATTTTAGAAACCCCTCTGTTTCATCACTACTGATTATTAATTTTTTTTAGTTTGACTACAGAAAATAACAGTTTATGAGCTTGGAACTACACTAAGTTGAGTAAATAATGCCAGAACTGAACTTTTGGAGTGAATAGTACTGTTTAAAGCAACACAGAGCCAGTGTTCACACTCTTCAGGGAAGTTAAATAACAGATAGCTTTCTTATAGTAGACTGCACATAAAACTTGGGTAGGAAAAAGATTTTCACATCTTAAGTTACATCACCTTCATGATTTTCTCAGTGTTTTATATTGGCGTACGCCGAGGGTCTGTAATGTTATAATGGACCACTGTATATCTGTAAGTACCTCTTGAACAGGGTAGACTCTGTATGTACGGTATGACTTATATTTCATTCCAATACGTTTTATTTATTATTCAAATTCTTCATTACAGTGATTAACACATCTCAGTGTTTAAACAATGGTTTTATTTAGCATCTTTAGAGATACCTCAAATACTCAATGTTAAACAGCTGAGAGTTCCTGCAACCATGTTATATATGAAAAGTTTAATTTCAAAATGAGATAACATAATGTTTTTTTATTGTGCATTCCAATTAATATCAATCAAACTGCAGTTGGTTGGCTTTTATTTAAGCCATCATAACTAAAAAATACAACTAAACATGATAACATAATAATTTTTGTACATTTTTAAAAACGGAGTTGTCTAACTTTGGAAACAAACTCTTCAAACATATACTGGACAAAAGTCCCATGTTATGTGCTGTTGTAAAGTATTAATAATGGGGTCTTGAGTAAAAATATTTAATGTTCAACTCTCAAAGGTGTTACACATGCCACTATGCAACTGAGAGCTGTACTCAAGAACATTTGATACTTTGTATTATGACTATGCACTTCATATGATGGTAAATGGACTCGAATACTCACAAACCTCAGGCAATTTTTGACAGCCAAGCCATCGGTCCTCGACTACATAACGCTGGCCATGGGATCCATCCTTATTTTTCATTGATGTGGACTGATATGATATGTTAATGTGTGCACAAATGTCATTTCTATGACAAATTCCATCAAATGTATTCTGAAAGCTTGCAAGCGTGTTCTCTACAGTCCAGAATGAATTGCAGGCAGGATGCAATGTTTATTTTAAAGATGAAATACAAAAGAATATTTTCACATTTTTAGTAACCCTATTTAGTCTCTGCATTACTCCTAAACTATAGTATATTCATTGGTATGCATTGCCATGTGACATGTTATGTACTAAAGCGTTTTCCTTTTATACGTGTTTTGTGCATATAGGTCAGTAAGCCGCTGGGCAACGGGACTTGCATGTTGTAAACCACATGTTCTAGATGCATTTATACGAGCCCAATAATTATTTGCCTTTTTGTTACTCTACCTAGATATTTTCATGATGTTTACAATCTCAGAAAGGCTCAAATGAATGCAACTTAATAAGAATAGCACTGTCGTGATCTGGTCCTGTTGAGAAAGCCATGCTCTGTTATTGGGTTAACAGATTGAAGCGCAGGAATAGTATGTGGAATAAACACTGACTTTACTGCTAAGAGTTTGCCTCTCCGTCTCTATTTTATCTATGAAAAGCACAGTTTCTGGTCACGCAAACAGTCTTCTATATAAAACAATAAAAAAAACCCTCATGCTTATAAAAAACCTATGTATGACTTTCATCTGTGGAACACAAAAGAAGATGTTTTGGGAAATGTGTTTTGTGTACATACAACGGAAGTCAATGGGGACCAATGTTGTTTGGCTACCAACATTCTTCAAAATATCTTTTTTTTCTGAAATGTATACATTTAGTCAGTTCCCTGTAAATCCAACAGACTAAATTTCTTGGTAAGGCTTATAATCATTTTCATGAATATGCAAAATGCAACCAAGCAATTTTCAATATAATGTGCTATTGACAAAAAGGTTTTACATTTATTAGGCTGAGGAAATGTATTTTGGATTAAAAATATTGCAAACAACTATTGTATAATGTAATGATTAAAATCTCTTATTAAATTCTGTAATTGATTTCTCATGGTCAGATGATCATGGTGTATGTGTTTTACTGACAGAATGAAATGCATTAAGAAAAACACAGACAACGTCAAGCCAGCATGTTAATATTATATAGATATAATATATATTATATTGTGTTTACTTAACAAACATGATAAATGCAATGTTTCCAAGAAGTTAGCTGTAACGATAAAAATACAATATCTTTGTGTCCTTACATAGAATTAAAACAGGAAAACAAAACAGCCCTAAGTAGTTCACAGAGAGGTACAAATATACAGTACAAATCTATTTTATTCAAAAAAAGGGTACAAATAAAAACGCAACAAAATATAGTTATTAATGCTTTGTAAAGTTCAGGTAGGTGTAGGGTAGTCTAAGGGAGCACTTTGGGTAGACAACTCTAAGGCTTTTGAGAAGAATTAATACATATTGGTACGGCCATACGATATTAAAACGTACTATACAAAGTTTATACAACCTGGATTATACTTGAGGATTGAATATTACACATACATCATTGCATATATTTTGCAGACTTTTATGCATTTGAGAAAGATGCCATCTCATTTAAAACTGGTCACACATCACATTAAAAGCAGTGTCACTTAGTGCCAAGAAGTACAATGTCAAATTTGAGTGTATATAATCGGTTCTATATAATCAAAACATTGAAACCGTTAAAAACCTGATTTCAGCCCGCGCGACTAACTCTGGCCTGCTATGCCACACGTTCTCTCTGGGTTTTACACGTATACAGAAATCAATACACCATTCGTTGAGTGTATAAAGCCTTTTTCTACGTGTATATATACATATATATATATATCAGAAGCAATGATGCTAAGTAACTCACTCAAAAACCGATCACTTGTCTTAAACCCTTGCGATTTTCGACCAGTATCACACTTCACAAACATGTTTGTTCAGAGTGAAATTCTCATTTTAGGTGCACTATGAACGGGGAGACTTTCTAGAAACATTCCCAGGATTCAGCAGGACTCTCTGCCCAAACTATAACTACAGAGATGGAATGCCGTGTTAATAGGAAATCAGAAAAATAACCGTAGGTGAATCTCACAAAGAAAGTTTGGATCACTTTTCACTCCAAAACCAAACGTTATTTTTTGCCATTTTGGTACCAATTTTTTGTTTTATTCTCTACGATGCTCTAAATTCTCATTACTGTAATGTAATAATGAATGCAAAATATGCATATGCAAAATACACATTTAAATTTTTGCCCAATTTATTTATTTATATAAATGGATATACTTTGGGATGAAATATGACCCAGACAGATTCTTGAGAGCTTTTTGAGATTTACCCAATTACAATACCTTACACTTTCTCTAAAAAGAAACAGTACATCTTCTTTCTGGATGTATGTACCATGCAAGTGAGGAGAAATTTCCCCTGGGTTGGAATCAGGGATGTGTCAACAGTGCAAAGCAACTATTATCAAGGCTTTCTTCACTGACCAAAGCAAAATATAAATAATACATTACAGATTTTATATCAAGCTTACATTGTGTTCAATGAGATACACATTATGAGCTAGTCCAAAACAACATCATCTTACAATCAGTCAGTGCAACCCGAGCCACATTAAAACCTTTACAGAGGAGTAGACGGTCTTCCAAAAAACAACCACAACTGAAGGAGACCTTGTGGAGAGGGAAGGGGAGTCACAAGCATCATTCTATCAACGTGAACGATGCGCATCTTAAGGCGTTACTGACAAGCTAATACTATACAAAAGTTAAAGATCTGTACAAACATACAAATTGTTTTGATTGTTTTAACGTGATTTCGAATTTTGAAGTGACAGCAAGAGCATTTGCTGCAACACTACAGGCGAGGGGAAATAAGTGCAGAACGTTGCGTTGCATAAACGTCTATGATACGTGATTGGGTGAAGCTCAATAGAAGAACTCAGTCGACACAGGTTGTTTGGGTTAAATCGACGAATCGAGCTAAAAATTTAAATGGATGTTGCGCCACAAGCCGCATTGGAAAAACAAGAGGGTTCGCGAATGTGATGCTCCGTCATCCAAACTAAAGTTGCTCCAACACGCTCTTACTTTGGTCAACAGATGTGGTTTCTCGTATGTGCTTTCGGAAGAATTTTCGAAATAAGCAAGCACCCTCATTGGGACGCAAAACACCTTTGCCAAAGGGGGCGCTGCGATTCATGCATAAAGTGAGGTAAGGACATGATCCGATTAATTTTCACACATCCATACAGAGAACGTAAACTATCTGTAGGAAACACAGATTAAAGCATGTGAGATATGACGCGGGATGCAAAGCGTAACGATTGAACAAAGCGGCAGGAGGCTCGAACCACCCAGAAGAGAATAGCTAAATAAGACAGACAGGGTGCAGTTAAGACGTCGGGAAGGCACAGATATAGCGTTGACTAATCTGTATACAGTGCACGGGACAAACTCAGCCCGCCTCTGTCACAAAGATCAAGGTTGACCCAAGACGGCTGGGTAAGGCAGTGCGCATTTGAAAAGAATAAACAAGTGCACCGTTTCTGACAACAACATACAGCACCAAACAAGCAACGATAAGCTTCAAGATATGCGACATGGCTGCAAGATAATACGCGGATGACAAAAGTCACCGAGCCTGTTGAAGAACATAAAGAATGATTCATGATATAGAGGTTTCTTGAAACTCACTTGAGTTTTGTGAACAGACCGCAGACAAACTGAATAAGGAGCAATGGTAAAACCAAATTCATCTTGCATCGATCACGCATAGGTGTCTGTCTGCGTCTCTACTGCATAGCTCACTTGAAATCTTTCGGCTATTTGGAGGCAAGTATTGCTTATTTTAAATCTAATACTTGTGCTAAAGAATGGCAATGGTTTTGTACTGCTTTTCACTTGTATAACATTTTCACATTTCAGCTCTCCTGCCTACGAGTAAAATACTACATAGGACGTCAGTGGACAGCATGGTCCACGGTGAACAGAACAACAAGGATTGGCCCAACGTGAAGGCTATAAAGAGCTCCAAAGTGCCACAGAAATGTTCAGGAAGAAAATGGAATGAATGCGAACTAGATCTAAGACCAAACTATAACTAGCATGAAAGTGGGAGCTCTTTATAGAAGGAACGGGATGTCTCTGAACAAAATACCACGAGTTACCTCACAAAACCACTTTAGAAGGAACAGATGGTGTTCATTGTATTCTTTATAAATGCAAAGACCATATGGATTGAAACCAAAGAAAATCAAAACCAAATACTGCTTTGGCTGGAACACGCATTGAGATTTTGTCATTTTCCATCAATCAGGCTGAAGAGAACTTCATGTCAGAGGTCTGGAATCATTGAGGTCCATGCAGTTTGGAGTAAAACTAACCAGTCGAACGCTAATGCTACATTTATTAAAATAGATATTATTTCTTACCCAAAAGAACCTTCTCTTAAAGTTTGAAGTGATAGTGAAAGTCTAAAGTTAAGAATCAACTCGATCCTGCCAATGCACAACGATGGAAATGTACAGAATCCGTCCCACAGAGGAAATAAAAACGTCACATCAGACAAGTAGAAAGACCGAGAAACTAAGATAAGGAACTCCTGTGATCTGCGATAGGAACATTGGGAATGTCAGGCTCTTTTGGAATGCTGTTTGAAATAAAACATGGTTTTCCTAACATTTCATATTTGGTCTAATTGCACTTAAGTCGCGATTCCATCCATTTGAAGACGTTCAGTAACTGCGACAGACTAAAACTGCAGCATTTGTAAACAGTGTGAACCTTGCCTGTCAGTTTCTCTTGAGCCCAAAACCACCGAATATACAAACAAAAACTCACAACCATTTCCCTTCATTATTAAAGAATAAAAACACATCGTAGTCAATTCCCAGTAACAGGTCAGTGTGAATGGTGAACGTATCTGTGCAATACAAAACCTGCAGGAGTTTAAACAAACTGCTCATGGGAAATATTGCAGAGGAGATCGAATGAAATACTGTACAATAATACACAAAATCACAGAAAGCAATGAAAAGACCTTATAAACTTCAGCACAGATTTGAAATGAATAAATTCATTTGAAAAAGAGCTCATTTAAGACAAACGTACAGTCTCTTAACCAGGCGTGATGTGAAAGTTTTCAATGTTCAAACTGAAAGTAAATATGAACCGCTGCAACAAAAAAACAGCCAATCATATTCAACGTTTCATCTACTGTGAATATTTGGACCAATGAGATTTCACCATGGGTGAAACGGACACGGGAAAAAGCAAATATGCATGTAAGGGACCAAAATCTTTATGTAAAGGGTAAAAACAGATCCACAACTCTGCGCTACTGATCTGTGAGTCTTTAAGAAAAATGTGTGCTTTTATATTACTCATCTCTGAAGACACAACTGGTCACAAATAAAAATGTACAACGTCATTTCGAAATCATCACATGCATCCTGTAATAACTGTTAGAATCACAAAGGAAAACTGCGTCATACAAAACCAAGAGAAGTGCAAGACAAGGTTAAAAACATCTCTACTTAACAGACCGCAAATACAAGGAACACCACCCTGTACGGGATTTGAAAAAAACATGAAAATGTGTAAAAACCCAGCCTTGTCTTCTGAAACTATTGCTTTGTTTTGGTAACTGAGCCGGGTTCGTCCACACCCAACAGCAGTGCGTCTACACCGCTCCCAAAGGGACGACTTCATTTCAACCTGCGCGCTTCCACTTCCACATGAACAGGCCATTCGCAAGGAGCTACAACCTGTTCGGCATTTGGTCTTAGCTTCGCGAGCAGGGCGGATTTTGGCGGGCGCCACGTGTTATCTTCAGAAAATGCAGGAGATAAAAAAGTTAATAATTGGAATGAAGGATGCTTCCAACCGTGAGGTAATATCAACAGACTGTTTTCTAGGCTGGTAATGATCAATCCAACGGGTTAAAACTGGAACGCAAAAAGAAATCCTTAAAGACGAATACAAAAGCGTGATGCCGTGCAGCGTGCGACACGGGCGCTAGATTTCATCTGAAAATGAAATATTCTGGATACCGATTGTAAAAATAACATTGTTGGATCGATTGATTGATGTGACGGCGGTGGTTAACTGTTCTCATACTCTAGAAAGGAGTTCTCCACAGAAGCACCCTGAGTAAAGGCAGGGACAGGGGGAGAGTGTAGGAAGGTGACGACAAACACGCCTCTAGAAAGAGAGAGACGTGTTAAAAACGCGATAAAACTGTTCACGTTTTAAGGTCTTAGCGAATAAAAGTCTGGCAGAGCGTCTATGGAAATAGTCGATGTTAAAAGAAGCCTGCCATTTTTAACCAAACAAAGATCCTTTGGGATTTTTTCCTGTTTGTTTTAAATATCTATTTATTACTGAGCAAAGCCTTGTCAAGACTCTATGGCTGTATCCCCTGGCCTTTCTTAAAAAAAATTCAGAAGAACTGCTTGGCGTTAGTGACCGCTGCCAAACGTGATATTTCACCCACAGGAACACGCAGACGACGTAGGCTTTGGTACGTGATTTACTGGATAAAGCTGCCCATGCAGATCATTGCAGATGCTGTGACTATGACATGGCACACAACCGTTCTCTGCTTAAGACCAGAAGCAAAGAAACACAGAAAAGGGGGCGGCAAAGGGAATATATTCCAATATGTGCAAAATCTCAAACATTCTGAGGCTACATTCTCTCCTCCACGCTGCCTATTTTGCATCCTTAGACCCGTCTCCGACACGTCGCTCCCATACACAATCTCACGCTTTCGTGTTTGCTGCTATGGCTGTTGCTACTTCCCGGCGTTGGAGCGCCCCTCGATGGACAGTTTGACCTCCTGAGAGATAAAGGATGGGCGGGAGGAGCCAGAGGTGGCGGCTGAGGCTAGATTCCCCTCCTCGTTCTTCATGTTGTATCTTTGGATGCCAGGGGCAGACCAGCGCCTCTGGGACGCCCCTAAGGAAGAGGCCCCACCCTCGGTGTGCAAATAATAATTGCTCTGGCTTCGAGTGTGCTCGGCCGAAGTCCTGTTTGGTCTGGGCGGCATGTCGCCGTGTCTCGAAGCGCCGACGTGCGCGGGCTCCTCCTTGTCTCTCTCCCTGTGGATGCGTTCCATCTTCAGTTGGCTTTGTGGCCGTGTGTGTTGGGGGGCAGGGGGACCCATGGGCTGAGGTGGGACCCCTGACGTGGAGTTGGCTTTGGTGGGAGTCCTGGCCTGCGCTTGCAGCTGCGGTTTCTGCTGCGACGCCGTTTGCTGCTGCAGCGTGACGGACACGCAAACGTCGCCCACTTGCAGATGGTGGCAGGTGAGACCGTACAGCTGTGCAGTCCGCTCGGGGCAACACGACGACCATCCCTGTCCGAAAACGAAAAAAGGATGTTCGGGGGGTACATCTATAGTCACTTTGCTCTGTTGTTCCCCTACATTAAATTGCAGGGCCACTAAACCGGGCCTCTGCTGACTGGAGCGGATGTCCACCACCATGCTCGAGTCGATCTTCAGCCCGCCGCTCATTTCCGCACTCCGCACGAAGTCCTGAGTCTGCAGATCTTCCACACGTTTCAACTCCCCCGTAGCCAGCTGGATGATGGCGCCCTTCATGAAGTGCGAAGGCCCGGTGGGCGCGAGCACGGGTGCTTGAGGATGAGTTCCGGCAGGTGGGGCGGGAAGCTGCTGTGAAGGCTCCATCACCGCTGCTGTTTCCTCCGCGCCTTTCGCATACGTCGCATACGTCGCTGGAGAAGCGACAACAGCCGGGGCCGCCACGTCATTCGCTTGACTCGGGTAATGCTGCTGTTGGTAGTGATGGTAGTCCAGGGGCACCAAAACAGGCTGCCCGTTGGCCAAAATCACAGCGTGGCCTTGTTGAACAATCTGCGGCTGATGAGCTCTGGATTCAGCAGGATTTGATGCATATGCTGTTCTTGCTTCACTTTGAGTCTCTCTACCCCTCTGGGACAGGTTCAGGGGGACATGCGATGACTCCTTCCGACTCGTTCCATGACATGGAGAGGACAGTCGTCCGACCACCTGCTGGACCTACGAGGAAAACCAAGTTGACGTGTCATTAGGTGTCTCGTGAGCTGTACGATAACAAGAAAGTTAAGCCACAGTAGATACTGCAGAAGGTAAATCAAAAAAATCAAATCAGAGCAGGAACCTGGTGGTTGCTCAATCCCAAACACGCCCGAACTACAGCTAATAAAGGAAGGAAGTGGTGTAACTGATGCTGACTCAGAAGAATTGCCACAAAAAGGCAAAACACCGCAAATGCTTAAATGACAGGACTACTCAGCTGTTGTCCGGAGTATCTAAAAAATACAGTTAGCACTAGCAGTGGCCTAAACTTTAGAAATGTACATCTTTGCTCTTTATTAAAAATATATTTTTAAATATATTTAAAAAACGTGTATTCATGTTGAGCAGTTGTGCTTCAAATGTAAACTGAAGCTCAACTTTGAGAACACTTTAACGATGCTTGGCAAAAAAATAGAAACACATGTGCAGAACTTATCGCGTCCCAGGAGAATGACTGCTTAAGTTAAAAACAAGAATGTATGAATCAACAAAATATTAAAAACAGATAATACTGTGCACAACATATGCTTCATTTCCTGAGTTTTGTTTTTCTATGCATATTTTTGCATATTAGGCTAAAACGCTTTCAATCTGATATTGTAACGTTTGTCCTTTCACCAAATCATTTTGTCAGATAAATATTAATACATTTACCCATTTCAGTTATCTTCATTTTGTACTATAGTACTAATATTTTGATGGTTTAATTGAACGGAGGCATTAAACGCAAAACTGTATAAATATCTATGCCCTCCGAACATCATTTTTGCCTCTTGACACCTAGAAGGGAAAAGAATTTGCAAAGATGGTTGTGTAATATTGATCTCTATTTGAATGTATATAGAAATATTTAAAAATACATATAGCTCTGGAAAAAAATTAAGAGACCACTCGAAATTATTTTCAAATTTTCTGAATTTCCTATTTATAGGAATGTGTTTTAGGTAAAATGATCATTCTTGTGTCACTCTTTAAATTATTGACAACATTACAGCCAAATAAAAAAATATTAAATTAAATGCATTGTTTGCAGACCACAAATACAGAAAAAAAACATAATGCTTTTACATTTATTTAAAGGGACAGTTCACCCCAAAATAAAAATTCTGTCATTATTTACTCACCCTCAAGTTGTTCCAAATCTGAATATATTTCTTGGTTCTGATGAACACAGAGAAAGATATTTGGATGAATGATTATAACCAAACCGTTCTTGGCCACCATTGACTACCATAGTAGGAAAAATGACAATAGTAGTCAAAAGTGCCCCAGAACTGTTTGCTTTCCGACATTCTTCAAAATATCTTCTTTTGTGTTCAGAAGAACTAAGAAATTCACAAATAAAAATTTCCCACTATGGTAGTCAATAGTGGCCCAGAACTGTTTGATTTAGAAGCATCCTTCCAAATATGAGAATTGTTCGCTTTGGGGTGAACTGTTCCTTTAGGAAGGGTTAAGACGATGCTTTCAAGTATTTTCATGTTCTCAGTCTTTCACGTTGATGTTAGGTGACTTTGTCACTTCTGAGGTTTGCTTTCATTGATATTCAACAGACACTGAAATGAAATGGGTGCAATACATACATGCAGAAATGGTCATTAAAGACAAATTTAGAGTGGTCGCTTCATTTTTTTGGAGCTTTATTTTTGGCCTTGTGATTTACAAAAGGTAAAAAGTTACAATTAGGATTGTTTGCAGTGCACTTAATCATAATCATAAATTAATGACACATATTTAATTACCTGCATCTAATAATACAATTATTTGAAAAACGTTGCTTTAAAGTTTTAAATACAGTGTTACAGCCAAATACTACCACAACTTCACCATACTGAAAGGAGCTCATTTCAAATATATTTCCCGACTTTCTTAAGCCGTCTCATGTTCTCCAAACCTGTTCCACATGTCTCACATATCAGTCTTCATTTATAAACAGCCTGTATTTATCATTGATAATCAGATAACGTTTAGGACCACATAAACCCTACATTTTATACCGACTTTAAAAGCACTTATTTCTTTTGCTAACCTATTATCAGATTATACGGTTCGTTGCTTCTTATTATTTTTTTCCCTCGAGTCTGCAACCGTATCAGAACATAACAAATGATACAGTAAACCATACCTCAAGATCTATGTCCGGTGTGCTGCGCTGGCCTGGTGAGATCCTCCCCTCCTGTCTGCGGCTTTTCAAGGTCTTGTCCTGCGACTCCAGCGCAGGAGCTACGTGGAGCAGTCGCGCATTTCTGGCAAAATAAACTGCATCTTGATGGGTCTCTCTATGTTCCCGGTCTGCTCCGTTCACCTCCCGGTCCTGCTCCAGTGGGCTGCTGTGCATATCTCTTTGAGGCTGAACGCCCCTGACGCCAGGGTGGTACAATACGTTCACTCCTCTCGGGCTGAGCTCGGCAGCGGCCAGCATCCCTATAGTCCCAAGCTGCGTTTGCGCAACCGCCTGTTCAGAAGGGAGCACCAGAGGAACTCCGGCGGATACAGCCAGTTTGGTGTACGTGTGAGCCGGTACCTGCTGCTGCGGTGAGACCACTCCTTCCTGAATAACCGACTGGTACGGAACCAGGTGGGAAACGGAGTGGGGCTGTGGAATGGCAGACTGAGGCGGTATCAAAGGGCTGTGAACAAATCCGTAGGGGACCGCCGCCGCGTATGGAGAACTGACAAACTGCAAAGATGAATGAGGGATCGGGGTGTAGCCAAGCGGAGGGTAAGGAACGCTCGTGTGCTGTAACACTGGAGAGGGAACGGTGTAAGCGGGAGAAATGTGGCTGAGAACGGGGTGCAGGCTGGTGGGGGCATAGGTCCCGGTGGGTAGGGCTACTTTATAAAGCATATTGTACTGGTCTACGGAAAGTCCCACGAGACCCTCAGAACCCTCCACTCCGTAATGCATGCTGGGCTGACCACGCATCCACTCGCCACCCCCGCTCTGAGCTTCTCCGCTTGCTCCAGAACTTTGTGAAGATGGGGCCTCTTCTCCTCCACCGCCCCCCATGCCACTTCCTCCCGCCCCACTGTTGATGCTACTGCTGTTGTTGGTGGTTGTGGTGGAATTGTTGTTGACTGGGAGGTCCCGTTTCTTGGGAGGGAGGCACTCCTGGTTGCGCTCGTGGACAGGCTTCATGGCGATCGCGGAATGGGCGTTGTTACTTAACAGAGAAAGGGACAAAGCCAGACAGCCGCAGAAATAGCACCACTGGAATGAGTTCTGAGAACCTCCTGCTGGCCTCTTCCATCACCTTACCTAAGATCAAAAAGAAATGACATCTCACCGAGTTATACTAGCAGATTTATATGAAAAATAATAAGAGAAAAATAATAAGAGAGAGATACATCTATATTGCATTATCCAATGCAGTATAAGATACAATTCAGATCGAGATATCAATAAGCTTGCTGGTTGGCCTAATAACACTGGCCAAAAATCTATGTACTTGCAACTTTGTCACACAAAATGCATATTATCTATTTTACAATAAACATTGTAATCAATTCTTGTGCAACCTTTTGCAAAATGTGTTAATTAATTTAACACTACCCAAAACATATACAATTATGGTCTCTAAATATCTCTATTGTACCACCACTACTTCATACTTTACAGAAAAAAATATTACAAATTACAAAATAAAAGTATCACGAACAACATCATTAAAGGGATAAACCTTACAATAAAATCATTCCATAAAGACAGTAATAACAACAAAATTAAGACAAAAGACTGAAAATAGAGTTATTCCAGAATAACTGTGTTGATCTGATATTAATCATACACGGTTGATTTAATAGCGGGAAAGAAAATTAAGAAACAGACATTCCCTCTAATATAGTAAACTTGACAGAAAAATTTCACAAAAAGAAAATAAAAAAATTCTCAATAGAAAATTTCCATCAATTTAATAGCCAAAAAAGATACAATTACTACATTACTCCAAGTTCCAACAAAGGCAAAACTACACCCCCTTATCCTGACATTAAA
This sequence comes from Triplophysa rosa, assembly GCF_024868665.1. Classification (NCBI taxonomy): domain Eukaryota; kingdom Metazoa; phylum Chordata; class Actinopteri; order Cypriniformes; family Nemacheilidae; genus Triplophysa; species Triplophysa rosa. The sequence goes on from NC_079890.1 coordinate 34,937,699, forward strand.
CGACTTAAAATGGTATAAACACAAGAAAAATACATCACTTAGCACTAATGTGATTTATTTTATGACACAATATTATTCAAAAGCTCCGACGTGTCAAAACGTGCGAGTAATGACATTTCGCCAGTGTGAAACAAGGAGCTAAAGTAACTTTATGTGATGTTTTCATAAAGACTCCTAAAGCGTTAGCCGTGTGCTGCTATTAAACTCTGTAACTTCATTAGCCTGAAACTGTGTTTAAGACATATAATACTACATTTGTGTAAACCTGTTTGGTGCAATTGTGTGGTTTTATTTAAATAAACTCGTGCTCGTGGTTTAAAGTAGATGAAGTTAAAGGGGGAGTAAATCAAATGCTGCGATTTACACCGGACATATTAACGCCGCCCGCCGCTAACGGGCTAATCGCCCCACCCGCACACTTAAACACCAGTTTATTCACGCGCACACACGACAAAAACACTCACCTCCGCATATCATGGTGTAGAGGACGTACAAAAATACAGACTCTTGGTGGAGTTCGTGCGATTAATCGACGGTAAAATGAGGGCTGATGATGATATCTGCCCATTCCAGAGGCCAGCAGACTGAAGCGCATCGGCGCTCGCTGATGACGTCTGCGGGTGAGACTTAACGCGCCACTGCGCAGACTAATCACCATATGACATCAAAGTACCGCGAGAAGGATTTGAAAGAACTGCCATGTAATAGCTCTCGCGGTATTTAATTTCATATGTCGATTGGTCTGCGCAGCGCCAAGTGAAGTCGAACACACCAATAATACTCTTTCTATTGCTGGTCAGTTTAATCACTATGTTGTTTGTGTCCAATATTTTAAATTAAATGCTCTCATAAAACATTACACTGTTTTTAAAGATACAGAAAAATCAAAGATTTCAGTTCGGTTATGAGAAAACCTGTTATTCTGTCTTAAACATGCAATTTATCCTAAACGGAAATGATTTTGAAATGCTTAGATTTCTTACTTTGATACACATATGCACTGTATGTGCGCTGTTGGCATACAGTGCTATGTTGTAATACTAATAGCTTAAGAAAAAAGCTGTTAAATAAGCCATATCCTTTAAATGTCTCCTTTTAATGTCAATTGTTTATATTGATAATGCATGGAACAACCCTTGTGGGATCATGACAGTGCAAAAAAAGAGAGCACTGCTGTTTTTTTATAATTCTGAGATTTATTGCTAAACCAGTATGTTACACCGGGAAAAAAGCTACAGTTTATTGATCTTTTGTAACACTATACAAATCTAGTTTGACATCCCTTATAGTTTTCTCGGCTACTCCAGGCTCTTGATGAATAATCACATTTTAAGTCACTTAAAAACGTCTGCAAAATTATCAAATGTTAATGTAGATATAAAACACGTGACAATTTCCAACTTGACATTTTAGAGAAATACCCTTCAGCACAAAGAAACAAATCCTGAGAGCTACCTTGCCATTAAAACCTTATTTTTTAAAGATATAAGTAAACATAAACTGCTAGAAAAACAATTTTACTTCTGACACAAATTTTCTAAACGTCATATTGTATATTTCGTATTGTATTGCCTTCATTATAAGATGCTAGAACAAAATAAGCATTGCCGATATGGTAAACTGACAATCGTGCCCATACACCCACTCCTAATTTAATAAGAATTGAATGTTATATCTAAAACAGCTATAAGCTCCTACGCCATGTAACGGAAGGTGGTAGCATTGCAACTTTTAATCTTGCGCACAGCTATTAATGGAAGAAGAAAAAAAGAAGAACAGGAGCGTCGTTTGATTGGCCGCTTGTATTTGTGGGAAATTGAGTTTTCTCTTTGGCCAGACGCATGGAAAAGCTTCGTTCATCATTTGATGCCTATGTATCACCATAACTTTAAAGATTTGACATTTGTCTACTCCAACGTTGACACGATTTAATCAAGCCGCGAGCTTTTGTAAGGTACGGGCAGCAGATAGCCAAATAAGTTATTTATTTTAACGAGAAGCTATTTAGCTGTTAGCATCCACTTCTAAGCCATGCTGTTAAATATTGTACATGGAACAGAGTCTGGGGGCTTCATAGTAATTGAAGGTAACCTTATTCGTTTTTAACATCAACTGATTTAATAAACTTCATCAAAACTGTCCATAATGGATGTTGATTCTTTTAGATACTGTCAAATACTCCGGTCGGGAAATCTTGAAGTGTTTTATTAATGCTGCTTTAAAAAGGCAAGTCCTTATTTACAACACACGGCATTATGTTCGATTGATTTTCCATAATATTTAGCTATAGCCTTTCCTTTCATCATTTAAAGGGGCGAGGACGTGCATGTCATGGGATTCGAGACCTCTGAAGCGGAATTGCGTGCTGGCTTGGACAGCAGCTGTGTGCAAAAGTGAGTAAATCTTGATTCTTCACCTTTTATGCATTTGACAATTTGAACAATTGAACCACAGAAAGTTCTTTAGTTGAAAACTGTCATGGTTAACTGTTTGCTGTCTCTAAAAGATCTAATTCTTCTCATCTGTTTTTGTGTATTAAGGATTCATTTTCATAAGGGTCATCCTGATCCCCTTGGCTGGACTTGCAAATCCTCATTCACGGTTCAGCAGTTCACTACTCGTGACATAACTCGGCTTGTCCAAAACACACCGTATAACAAAGCGTCAGTGCTTATTGTTGACTCTCTCTCATTCGTTTTAAGGCATCATCAACCTGTTGTCATCTGTCAGAGACTTCAAGAGCTCAAGAAAGGTGAAAGGATGACCCCAGAAACTCTTTTCAATATTGGCGTACTTGGTTGTCTCTTATCACCAGTTGAGCTGTTGTGTTGATGTTTATTCTTTTTCCATTGGCCACCAGTTGGAGTTGTAAAAACAATTGTTGGCCTCCTGCATTCAGACTTGCATTTGCAAGGTGTTGTAGAGAGTGTTTGCCACTTAGCCAATGCTGTTATCTCTGTGGCACCTGCAAACAATGAGCACTGTGGTGTGGCTAAGACCACACGACGAACAAAGTCAGGCAAACTTATGCAAGAGGTGAGACGTGAATCTACATAAACGATTTAAATGATTGTTCTATGAACTTCTTTGAAGAATTTGTTCGATGTGTATTACTAGGAAGAGTACTTTGATATGTCAGAGGATGCAGCCCTCTCTGTACAGACACGACCCCATCAACCTGGGCATGTACAGACAGAGCCAGACAAACCCAAGGTGAGCAAATTTCGCTTAAATTTTTGCCACAGTTTATATACAGTTGATCATAGTGGGTCTCTGGGTATATACATATATATGCTAAATGTGTTTATTTAATATTTTAATGATGTCAACTGCTTTTGTGTGTGTGTGGTATGAGCAGGCTGACCCAACATCAAACTTGACCTTTAATCTTCGCCTGTCTAAGAAGGAAAAGGAAGCCAAGGAGAAGGTGGCACTGCCATTTGTATTTAGCCAGGAAAAGTAAGAGACCTCTATTCCACTTCTATAAAAACATTGTAAAGTTAAAGTTCGAAATAATGAATTGCTATTTGCTTAACTGATCTTGATGTTTCAAATTTCTTTTGTTTTACTAACTCGCAGAAAGTCAGCTCTCCTGAGGCCGACCCCTGGCTCCGGAAGGATCACGTACGAGCCTGATGCTAATGATGACTTCGATGAAGAGGATCCAGATGATGATCTTGATGTGTAAATGAGGACGGCTCAGATCCTTGTGTGACAGTGCCATATATCAGCTACATTTCATGGCACGAAGGACATGATTTATTGTATACTTTAAAATGGTCATGATACCAGAATATGATGAACATATTTGTGATGATGGGTATGAAATTCTTAAGCATGCAACGGACTGTAGTTTTAAACTGAGTATCATATTTTTCATTAGAAATATGAGTTCTATAGAAATTCTTAGTTGTTTTCATGCTTATTTTCACATAATTAAAAAAACAAGAAATGTTTCACCTTAAATAAAAAATATTTTTTTAAGTAAAAAACTGTGTGCCGTTATTATAAAATGAAGTAGTTCTTATTTTATGATCGATAAAATAAAAGAACATGACGTGATTCACAAAGCTTCTGTGAAATAATGTAGTTATATACTTAATACCTTACAATTTATACTTTTAGTAACATGAAACATACCAACACAACGGATAAAAATGTGTACAAGAAACATATTTCTCCACGGCCACGTGAACACAAACTTTACTCCCCTCCCCGGAAGTGACGACATAGAAACGATGGCGGCTCGTACTGCTCTACCGTATTGGCTTTAAACTGTTGTGAGCGGTAAGAATTTGCACGCGTTTTCTTTCAGAAGCTTTTCTAAAGCGTCAGGAAAGCTCGTGGTGATCTTAATGTCGCAGGAGAGTGGCAGTCGGACTTCTCTTGGCCTTTGGGAGAGCGAATACATTTGTCCGACACTCCAGCGGTAACGTTACATTTAACGTTAGCCAGTCTGTTTGACCATCTAATTAGCCAACGATCGTTTGAAGACTTAACAGACCTGGAAATATAGAAGCACCTCTCTGAAGACAAACACCTTCACCGAGTGTTATTTTACACGCGCACTTTTTAATCTCTGCACTTTTAGACCCTCCTAGACGTTTATTTTTAACAGGTGCTCGGGACGCTCTCCGGCGTGTGAAGTTGTGAATGTTTGGCAGGATCTTGTTTCTACAGGTGTGTGTATAGTGCTCGTTGTTGTATTGTTGTATAAAACACGCCCCACGGACTCTGGTGTGATGGTTGACATGCTAAAGACTCGACAGTGTCTGCTCGGTGTACGCACTTTTCTCGGCGTCACTTCCAGAATATGGAGCTTCTTCTTATACATCCTCAGGAAACATATCAGAACGGTGAGTGTGACCCTAATGTTTGTACTGCTTTACTTTTCAAAAGAGAAACTTTTGCGTGACATGCGCACTGAACTGTCATGCAGGTGTATGAAGGGGAGCAGACACCTGCCTGCCTGAGCTGTCAAAACCAGGTCTTGTAATGATGACAGATTCGAGATGAATTTATTACAAATATCAGCTGGCTGCTGATGTTGATAAGTAATATTTCATGATTGAATCTGCATTCATTTTTATTTTGTGAAAACTAATTCGTTGCAGATGTATGTCTGGCAAATGTTTTGGTTGGTAATAACAACAACGTATGTAGTAAAGTACAAAGACTCCTTGCAAACAAAGCACGTTTAACTCTTAAGACCGGTCTTTTGGGGCTTTAAGATATAATTTATTTCATATTAAATCAATAATGTAATATACAAGTAGGATAAACCGAGAAGCTCGTTGTATTCCTTAACTAGCTAATAAACGAGTGGCATGCATCAGCTCAGTGCATGTAAACACTTAGGCTATGAAAACAGGCTATAATCCATCTGTGCAGGACAGGGTTTGGTAAGCCAGTTGTATAATAATCTTTAAGATGGTCATTGGGCTGCAATTATGAAAGCATTACTTGAATGGGGTGTTGATTTAAGTGGCAAAGTAGTGAGCACTTCATTTGACATGTTTTACACTCATGCAGTGCGGTTGGGTCTGGAACCAGCGTGAATGCATTCTTATGCAGGCCTAAAATGAGTTGGGAATACACAGCCTCCTGTTCAAAGTCACCCTGCCAGTTTTACTGGGCTGTGCTCTTCTATGTTCCGCTGACACTTCTGGACAGCTGGTTGAACTAAAGATAGCTCAGAAGAGAGGGATTTGGAGAAAGAGAGGAAGAGTATCCATATTGTGAGCTGTGGGCTCAGGGCTGAGGCGGAGGGGTCTCGGACCGCTGAAAGGGAAAGTGATTTGAGTTTAAGCTCACTGTAATATTGGTCTGTGAGTTGGGTGTACACCTGCTTGTTTTCGTTAACCATTTACTGTTTTTGTGCAATGTTTCAGTTCGTTATATTGTGAGTAAAATCCACAAAATGAAGCCCTCTCCTGTTATCGAACCATGAACAAGTTGTTCTCAATGTTTCAGTACTGACTAGGGAACTACTTGTATTGTCAGTACTCTGTAGTGATTTTTGAGCTCGTTACTACTGAATATTCATTTGTTATACAGCTTTTAGGTGATGTGTTCAATAACAAAGAATGTCTGTAATGCATAGAATGTGGCTACTGAATAAGTCGCTTTCGTAGAATCATGTCAAATTCATAAATGTAATGTCTAATAGTTCATGAGAAATAAGTCAGTATAATTTCGACTTCGTAACGTAGACATATATTTGTTATATTCCTTTTTGTTAATGAATGGTTTAAAAAATAGTGTAAGAGTATGAGGTGCAGTGTGGGCCAGATTAAAAGGAATACGGCAGCTTTGGGATTTTGCGATGTGTTTTCGCAGTTAAATTTCAGGCAATAACAGGCTCATTCACACTTACCATTGTGAAGAATGATTATGCCAGTGGAATGTTCTTTTTGTAACAGAAAAATGCTTATTGACTGTAAACTGCTGTTAATTATTCTTTTGTCTGTATTCTGCCTTTTTGGTTGATGTCTCTAACGTAGATACACCCATGTTGCTCTAATATACATTCTATTGTAGTATTAAAAACAACCTGAGAAAATATCTTCTGTGACGTTTTTTATGTGCCAAGTATGTTTTACTTTCACTTCCTCCTCATCTGTTCTTTTCTTTCCTTGTCCATAAAACGACACAATTTTTACAAGTCTCTTCATTTTTCGTTTGGAAAACGTAATTTATTCGTAAATAAATTAGTTTATGAAAGGTGATTAGAAAGTTGAATTGCGCCAAAGTGTATCCGTTTAAACCACCTAGTTATAATGATCTTGTGTATAATTCATATATTTTGTTATATCTGCGTGTTAAAAAAACATTTAAGCAATATATAATATTGTAAGGGCAAATATAAATATAAAACACAAATGTAAATAAACTGCTGAAAATAAGCTCAATATTAATGCTTCGTATATGAATTAAAACTATGGACAATATAAAGCACCGTCAATTTAAGAACAAAGCAAGGTCAATGTTAATGTTACGTTAGCTTTACAATAATTAACAACATGTATAATTGTACATGAAAGTCGGCTGAGACTGTTTTGCAGGCTGTGCATGGTATTCTGTCCCGGGGGGCTCATGGGATATAGAGCATCTCAAGTATCCGTCGCTGAGTGCTTACAGAATCTGGGCGTAACCAGTAAGCCATCCGGGAATTTCTCGCCTACTGTTTTATGAATACTGACGGTTCGGACATACTGCTCTGTTCAACTACTGTTTTCTCCTACTACATAGTAGGTAAGTAGGCGTATTCGGACGCAACATTAGTATACGCACGTCCAAATCTCGTGAGAAATAGTCCACGACCACCCGGGTATTTCTCGCCTACTCTTTTATGAATACTGACGATTCGGACATTCTATTCGTTCGCCTACTGCTTTTTGCCTACTATATAGTAAGGAAGTATGCTATTTCGGATGCAGCCAATGTCTTCAGGTATATATTGCATGTGTTGTGCATTTGGTGTACTAACTACTGACTGTTTCTTGTTTTCTTTCCTTCCTGTTCTAGATAATCCAGTATCAAACAGTGCGGTATGACATTTTACCATTGTCACCCATCTCCAGAAATAGACTCCGTGAGTATTTCTCATTTTCTCATGAAATAAATGCTATTTATATAACGAACAGCTTTTGCCGTGCCCAAACTGAGCCTGAATTGTCGTTGACTGTTTAAGTGCTCAGCATTTTGTTTTTGAACTTGTGGCTGTAAAGTGTTGGGTGTGTTTGTGTGTATTGCATGTGCAGATTTTGTCATGTGTTAATGCGTCTACGGTTGTGTCTGTGTTTCTGCTCAGACAACGTGAAGCGAAAGATCTTAGTTTTAGATCTTGACGAGACACTGATCCATTCTCATCACGATGGAGTTCTTAGACCAACAGTACGGCCCGGCACGCCGCCAGATTTTATCCTGAAAGTAAGAAAATATGCTTTTAAATAGAGAGTGAAGTGAACATAATATGCTTTTTTTTAAATGCCATGTAAGACAATATCAGGAATTTATTGAATTGTGATTTTGAGCCTGGAAAGTCTGTAATATATTTATAAGGTGCGTAAATTATTATTTTTTGTCAGTATAGGTGCTTTTATAGAAGTTAAATTTTTATTTTGGGTATTTAGTGATAGTCAGGAAAAATCCTAATAGACAAACCCATAAAATAATGTTGAACTTACAAACTGTATATGTCAGAAATTAAATTGACCAAAAATGTTTATCGAAATCAGATTTGGGAGGTTAGCTCCCAGATTCCGAATACAGTCGTTATTTCAACTTTATATTATTTCACAGTTCACACACCCAGTGGCTTAAAGGATGGTTTTATAGATTGGTGTAGTTTACAATCTTGTAATTCTGATGCGCTTTTGGAAAATTAGAAAATGTGTCCTTTTCTTTTTTCAGGTGGTAATAGACAAACACCCGGTCAGATTTTTTGTACATAAAAGGCCGCATGTTGACTTTTTCTTGGAGGTGGTCAGTCAGTGGTATGAGTTAGTTGTGTTCACTGCTAGTATGGAGATCTATGGCTCTGCAGTAGCTGATAAACTGGACAACAACAAGGGAATCTTGAAAAGAAGATACTACAGACAGGTAACCACTTCTTTGATCGTGTTATTTGTAAAAGCTTTTTGCCATTGTGAAATACAGAAACACAGACATCATTAATAAAATGCATTTCATTTATTTTTTCATTTGTGTCCTTTTGCAGCACTGTACACTGGATTCAGGAAGTTATATTAAAGATCTGTCTGTTGTACACAATGACTTATCAAGTATAGTTATTCTTGACAACTCGCCAGGAGCTTATCGAAGTCATCCAGGTAAGAAAATAACAATCCTATACTGTAGTCTGTAGTGTTTGTCTCTGGTTTATCTAAGGATTAAGCTGTGTACAAGCAGCGTGGCCAGCTGGTCTCTCAGCATGATGTCTCTGAGCATGTTTTAAAGGAACATTTTACCCTTATTCAGCATTTTGTAAAAATTGTTTTATTAAAAATAATGATTTTGCTAAGTTTTGGAAAAGTAAGAATTTGGAATATATATATATATTTATTTTAAAAGGAAACTTTGTGTTGTAGTTGGTTCATCAAGTGTAGTACGGTATTCCAAAGAAAACAAATGTCTTGGTAATCATCAAAATGTTATAACTGACTCTGCCTGTAAAATAACTTTGGCTGATGTCATTAGCCTGTCTTATATTTCTACCCTTCCCCAATAAGCACTTAAAGACCACTTTTAAAATCAAGTGTCACTCTTTTCTGTAAATGCAAGCATTGTTTCACCTATACTATGTAATTGTTTTTAATATTGAATTTCTCTTCTCTTTTGACCCACAGATAATGCAATACCTATAAAGTCATGGTTTAGTGATCCTAGCGACACAGCACTTCTTAACCTTCTGCCCATGCTAGATGCACTAAGGTAAAGATCAAGAAGTAACCAAACAAAGTTTTCATGGTATACACTCAAAGTTGCTGTGTGTCATTATTTGGTGGATCTATTGACCGAAATGCAATATAATATACATACTGTATGTCTTCAGAGGTGTATAAAGACCTTACATAATGAAGCGTTATGTTTTTATTACCTAAGAATGAGTTATTTCTATCTACACACCCTGCGGGTCCCCATACATGGAATTGGCCATGTTGTTTCTACAGTAGCCCTAAATGGACAAACTGCTCTACAGAGCATGTTTTGTAAATACTTTATCTCCTTCGGCAAAGAAGCGAAAAATCTTAGCCCTATGTCAGCTGCTGTAGTGCTTCGAGGCGGGGCGTGTTGGTTGCAATTTTCATATACTGGACCTTTAAACTTGCATACTATACTACCATTTTGATATGTTTCTCTCTTCAGATTCACCGCAGACGTTCGATCTGTCCTGAGCAGAAATCTCCACCAGCATCGACTTTGGTGATCAGCTGACCGAGGGATTTCTTAAACTTTTTTTTCATATAACTTTCCCTTCGAACTGCTTCCCTATGTGACATCTGCCTGTCCCGTCTCTCTCAAGACTGACTCGTCACTTCTGAGCAAATCCCTTATTTAAGGGGTATCGGTAATGGGATAGTCTCTCAACCTGATTGAAAAGACAAACGTTGAGGCATCGGGAAGCCTTTTTTAGGCTAGATTTTCCCCTCGTCGAAATGGAGTTTCTGCCTTACAGCGTGACCTATGCTGATTATGTGCGTGAGTTTATGTTTGTGGAAAGTGTGTATGAGGACGCCTGCTGTTTTTATTTTCAAATATTTCATGGAGTCTGCAAGAAAAATAAGCTTTGGACATCATACCTCACTTCTAAAGGTGGTTTAAAAAGACTGGCTAATGAAGCCCACTCTGCACATCTAGTAGAGTTCACTGGAATCACTATCGATGAAAAGGATCCCGACAGCGGAGTAGATTTAATTGTTTATGTTCATGAGGTACAGTCTTGGAAGACATGGGTTTTAATGACTTGTGTGGTAGACCTATCCCTATTTGGATGTGGGGGGAAATTGTTGTAAACTTTTCTCCATGATCTGCAGCAAATTCTTGCGTTTTATTCCTCTTTTATTCTCGGCCCGTAAATGAACTTATCATGTTTATCAGGGAGGATATTGAGTATGAAAAGCAAAATGACAGATTTAAAGATATTCGCTCAAATTCTTCTCTACAGAATGTATGTGGTTGATCTCTGAAATTCTACCACGTGGAAGCCTTTTTACAAATGTTATTTTTTTCTTTCATGAAAATGTAATGATGATAAGACTTGAATTTATAAAACTTGTACTTCATTGTATTGAAAAGTTGACTGAGCAAACAAACACACTTTTTTACTTAAAGGGATAGTTCATACAAAAATGAATAATCTGTCATCATTTACTCACCCTTAGTTTGTTTCAAATCTGCATAAATGTCTTAGTTCTGATGAACACAGAGAAAGATATTTGGCAGAATTATAGCAATTTTCAGTTCTGGGACATCGTCCATTACCATAATAAGAAATATTGTATTTTTTTGTTCAGTTGAACACAATGAGATATTTTGAAGAATTTAGGAAAACAAAGAGTTCTCGAGCACCTTTGACTACAATTGAATTCTTCCTACTATGGTAGTCAATGATGTCCCAGAACTAAAAATTACTAACATTCTTCCAAATATCTTTCTCTTATTTATACAGGTATGAAATTACATGAGGGTGAGTAAATGATGACAGAATTTTCATTTTTGGATGAACTGTCACTTTAAGGCGTTGTTGGTTTCTCTGTGCACTTGTCAGATAATGTTAGTACTATTGTCATACATTTAACACTTGTTAAGTCTCAAGGCAGCTTCCTGGGACACAAGTCCAGAGACCTGTGCACGTTACTAATAAAAACGTGTCACTCTCATAAACTGTTCATTTGTTATTTTTGTATCTTTGTAGTGGTAAGAAAGTTGTTACAAGTATTTTTGTCTGCAGCATATGCTGGTTGCCCATAAAGAGAAGTTTCATCGTTATATAGTGACTAAATATAGTGACACATATTTGGTCATATATTTGGAACTACTATGCCCTTCCATAAAACCATACTACAGTGTACATACTTGTATATAAGAATCTGAATGTAATTACACTTTTGACCTTAAATTGATAGTTCACCCAAAAATGAAAATTCTGTCATCATTCACTCAGCATCATGTCCTTTCACTGCCATAGTAGGAAAAATTAAATGGTAGTCAAAGGTGCCCCAGAACTGTTTGTTTTCCTAAATTCTTAAAAATATTTCACTTTGTGTTCAACAGAACAAAAAAAAAGATACAATATTTTACTGAAAATTGCTAACATTTTTACAAATATCTTTCTTTGTGTTAAAAAGAACAAAGAACAACGATATTTATATAGGTTTGAAACAACCTGAGGGTGAGAAAATGATGACAATTAAATTTTTTGAGTGAACTAGCCCTTTAAACCTATCCAGAACGACATGTATTTGCACAGTAAGCACAATGCAGCAAATGGAATTTCCTATGCGAGTACCCAGTATTTAGACACCTAATATAAAGTTTAACCAAACGTTTAATATCAACCACATGACCTCTGGGTCACCATAAACTTGCATTGACCGCTGAGGGCTCTCACTAAATCCGACCGGCTGAGTCTTACGTCAACAGCTCCGCCATATTGGGGAGGGCCAGACTGCCCTATAAAACACAAGTGAACAGGAAACTGTTTTTATCTTCCTTTTAGTAACAGAGTACAATAACGGTTACATGTCTCAACGGATTTATACAGGCATGTAAACGTTATTGAGTGATATCTCTATTCACATATTTATAATCAGAAAATGTTGTTCTCATAAGGAATTGTTAAAACTCAATCTTATTAAGCATTGAAATCGGTTTGTAAATATAACAGTTGCAGTTATTTTTTCCCAGAAAAAACGCAGCTCATCTTTTCACTTGTACGTGATTAACGTACATTCTTGCCCTTTCCAATATGGCGGCACTGTTGCAAAGATGCGTCACTGTCACGTACCGGAAGTGTAAGGAAAGGATCATATGACTGACTAACCTGAGCGCTGCCTGAAAAAATAGTCCCCACTCACATGCACACCACAGTTATATATTGACAAATTCACATGTCACCAAGAAATAAGTATTGTCGTTTTCTAATGTTTTTTCGAATGTGTGGTTTCCAGGTATATGCGTGTTTTGGTTTAATTATTATATATAAACACATAACGTAAATAAAGTGCAACGGTATTAATGCGCCACTGAGGGGAAAAACACAGCTGTGTGTGGAGCACGCTAGATTACATCTCTAAGGTTACTCTGTTTGTACAGGACAAATCTATAATATTTTCTGGTCCTTTTAGCAACCATGAAGTTTCAATACAAAGAAGAGCATCCTTTTGAGAAGAGACGATCAGAGGGAGAGAAAATTAGGAAGAAGTATCCAGACAGGGTTCCTGTAAGTCGCTTTGTATCCCGTGCGATGTGTAACAGTTAAACATAAACTGGCGTTAAAACTCAACGACAAAACACAGTAACGTTACAACTTGAAACGCGTGATGTCTGCGGGGTATTTTTTTAACTTAATTTGTGATCAAATAGACATTATATTTCATATATAAACCTTAGTTACAGTAACATAAACAGCTTTCGAATACGAGGTACGAAACTGTCGAAGGCCTTGTTGATCTCTCTGGCAATTGTTAAAATGACGGTCATGTTATTCTTATTAATTTTATATTTAAGCGCACATATATCACTAACTTATATTTAATCTGCTTTGAAATAATGTAACGCAAGTTAGGTAGGTTTGGTGTTTTGTTTTATTTCTCATCAGATTTAAGCCAAAGTAACGTTAGTTGTGAAAGACGTCTGCTACTATTATTTTGGTTTATATGGTGTCAAAATAGTTTGGATTATGGTGTTTATGGTGTATCTTAAAATAGCCTAGAATGTGATATACAGTCAACATGTTTACGTTCCCAAACTTTAGTTTATCTTTTAAACAACAAACCAGTGAAACAAAATGGTAATATCTGCTTTGCAACAAATGCTAGCTTGATCTGTTAACATAAAGTAGGAATTTTGAATATATTAAAAAAATTGTAAACATGGCTTCATGAACCTTAAATATAAATATGGTCTTTTGACCAAACATTAACATTAATGTATGCATTTATGCCACAACAAACTGATTTGAAAATGTCATCTTTTTGACCAGTGGATTAATTGTTTTGTACCATTATCTTGTTCCTCATTTGCAGCCTCATTATTAAAAATAGAACAGCTTTTCTCAGATCCTCTTTGCTCAGGGGTGAAAATCACCCATGAAATGTGTGAATTTTATCATAAAGTAAACCAACAGTATCAGTTTCATCTGTCAAGACTGTACACTACCATCCCTACTGTGAACAATAAGACCATATGTTCTTGTTTGTTTCTGTGTTAGGTCATTGTGGAAAAAGCCCCTAAAGCTAGAATAGGTGACCTAGACAAGAAGAAATACCTCGTCCCCTCTGACTTAACAGGTAAGTGGAATATTGTTGAGTTCATTTACAATGATCCACAGCATTAGAATATAAAGTATATGCTTTACTGTAGCTCAGTGGTTATAGCATGGCTTTAGCAACGCCAAGGTCATGGGTTCGATCCCAGGGATTGCACAAACTCAAATACAAATGTGCAGTATCATGCAATGTAAGTCGCTTTGGATAAAAGCGTCTGCCAAATGCATAAATGTAAATATAAATGTAAAATGCAATGTTACTGGAAAAAAAGTATTTGTAGTGAGCATTTTTATGTTCGCGCATTATAAGAACCCATTAAGATATTTTTATTCATGTTGTATTTATGTTTGGTATTTTAAGTGGGCCAGTTTTACTTTCTCATTCGAAAACGAATCCACCTAAGAGCCGAGGATGCGCTCTTCTTCTTCGTAAACAACGTCATTCCCCCAACCTCTGCCACAATGGGTCAGCTATACCAGGTATTTTGCTCTCTCTTTTATTTAGATGTTTTGTAAATATATGTCATATAGTTAATCTTACATTTATTTCACACACAGGAACACCATGAAGAAGACTTCTTCCTTTACATCGCCTACAGTGATGAGAGCGTGTATGGAGAATAAAGCCAAAGGGAAATAAACTGCACTCCTTTCTTCCTTTTGAAACAATATATAGACATGCTGGCAGCCTAGAGTTTTCAGAACTGAAGCATCAGATGCACTTCTGCTTTCATTGTATCATACATCTATTATGTCTGGGATTCAATATTGGTGTTTAATACAAATGATAAAAATATATTAGGTCATCACACAATGGTGTCACAATACATTGACAATTTAATTTAGCCATTAATACTGATGCACGCACGGTAGTTTCCCCATTTGAAAAATGTCCATTGTATATGCAGTAGTTTTCATGTATAATGCACAGACCATTCCGGATAATCTTATTTCATATATTTCTGACTGTAAAATGAATTTTTGTTCATTCTTGAGGGTTTGTAACTAGCATGTACAGTCCAATACTAGCTGGCCAGTCCGCTGAAAAATCAAGATGTGTGTTCTGTTTTCAGCAAATTCTAATATGCTGTTATGTTGAATTACTTTTATTATTGTATTTAGAGATTAGATTGTTTGATTTATGTTTGAATTGTTGATCTCAAGTGCAAGTTTTATTTGCAGTTTTTTTTTATCTTATTATTATATCCTCCTTTATTCTGGTACCCTTGATGCAGATCATATAAACCAGACATACACCAATTTTGTCTGTTGTCGTTTTGCTTCAAACATCTCAGATTGTTGTGCTCAATGTAATTGCCAGGGTAACTTTACCCTTTAGTTAGATACACATCTGTGTAACATATCAATATTTAATATGTACATATCAATTATGTTTTACATAAACGACCCGAAACACAAATGAAGTTACCATGTAAATTGTTTAGTCAACACTCAAATTTCAAGGATTTAAATACACAAAGGTAAATTCTATTGCCAGTTCTTTCTAAATAAAATGTAGATATAATTAATAACGAGCATATTATTAGTTGTTTGGGAACAACACCAAGACATGGATGCTAATACACTTTTATGTGTTTTTATCTTTAAAGGAACAAAATAAAAATAACTTCAAAGGCCTAAAAGCAAAAGTCAGCACGTCATCCATTTAAAACATTGACGTGTTACCATCTGATTTCCCTTTGCGACGAATTTCAAAATAAAAGTCCTCGAACTTCCCAAGAACTGAGAAGGATTATGTTGGATACCATAGAAACGCGACGCTCTTCTCGATTGACAATGTTATGAAAGAACCCGATGGAAATAGCACGTTATGTTAGCTGTAACAACAAAGGCCAAGATGCCCCACAAAGCTGTTAAAGTGATCGTTGAGCTCCACCTGAGAGCGGTGAGAATCTATCAAAAAATGTCAAGATTATTAACCTAACTTTTAACTGTCGAGAATGCAGGCTATGTATTATTAATCGAAAGTGTGGTGGTTTGTCGCCCACAAAAATTCCTTTGCAGTTCGAGCTGGTGTCACGTCTCTGTATTCTGACTGTATTTGTAGATAACCTGTCCAGGGGTCCATTTACCAGCCAAAGATGATGTTTACGTCAGTGTGTGTCTAATGAATCAATACAGAAAATCTGCATGTCTTCCTGCAGTCTTTCCATTAATTATTCGTGAGAAAATCAGGTTTGAAAAGGTAAAGTCATTATTTACTTTGTTCAAATATGCATTCATTTTAATCCTTGTAGTAATAGCTCTCACTTTTTTGTTGTAGTTGTGGAAGTGTGCAACTGATCCTGCAGCAATAGCTGAATTCCTGCAATGTGAGCTGCATCTCCTTTCTCTTCCTTTGCTTACCTTCTCTTTTTTTTAATCTTTCAGTTTAAAATTTTGTTTTTTCTCTTCTCCAGGTGAAACTGTGAAAGTTGAACTCATTCAATTGACGCCCCCATGTACAACTGCATTACTTTGATTCCATTCATTGTTATGACAACCCATTGTTTATGTCTTTATATATTCAACCAATTACAGACCACAGTTTTCTCAGTCTCATTCCCAAAATTCACATTTTACAGCGGGAAGAATACTGGCCAGTTTTGAAGAAGATGCCCGAAGTTTTCTGTTCCCAGAGCCGAAGTTGGTGCCGTCTTTCTCTGGAGTACAAAGGGAGGTATTAATGACACGGGATCCCACTTTTCCTGTAAGTCCATGTTTATTATTGAGCACACAAATGGAATTGATCTAGCTACTTAAATCACATTGCAAGTTTAGAAAAGCATTTAATGTGTATCATATTCAACAACACTACGGCCCGGTTTCACAGACAAGGCTTAACTAGTCCCAGACTAAAATAAATGTGTGACCTGTCTTAACTGAATATAACTTGCCCAGAAATATCTTAAAATATATCAGTGCCATTGTTTTGTCTCAAGATGCACACCAGTAATGTATTCTTCACACGCATTTTTATAAAAGCGACATAAATGTCTTAATTTAACTAAGGCATAGTCCTGGTTAAGGTAAACCGTGTCTGTGAAACCGGGCCTAAATTCTTTATTTTTATTCATCACAGGGTATCTCTCCAAGGTTAGAGTTCTCTACAAAGACCACGATCAGTGAAATAAACAATAGAGATGGATCACACAGTGTTCCTGCGGTAAAAATACAGATTTTGAGCACAAAAATAAGAAATGAGATTATAGGGTTAATACTTTGTAATATTAGTTTGATCAATTAACTTCAATTTAATTTTATAACTATTTTCATAATATACAATATTGCAGCATTATTAAGAACAAGACCCCAAGTGTGCAAAGAAGGTTTGCTTGTTTGAATGTTTTTTTTTTTAGAAGGCAATGACAAGAAAAAGCACAAAGAAGGCCCGACAGGGTAGCGCTGTATCCCAAATACATCCATTCTCTGCTCCCAGGAGGCAAACAGGACTCCAGGACAGAGACCAGGTTAAGTTCCTGATGTATATTATAAACTTTATAATTTATCAGACATGATCAATGTTCTGCTAAATAATAATGTTATTATTATAATAAGAGATTTATGTGTTAGTGGGAGTCACAAGTTACAATGTTACAAATTTTAAACAAGACAAAGTAATGCTAACCAGATCAATGTTATATTTTTTGAGGTCTTGAGAGGTCTCCAAGGGACCCGTTCAGCATTCAGTGAACTGTAAATTATTGTAATTATTGTGCCAAATGGTTTTGGATAAAACAGTGGTAGCCAGCAGAGGGCACAAAAGCTCACTCAGCAGGATCTAAAGTACAAGACACCTACAGTGAATGCTTATGTAATGTGTATGCCAGGCTAATGCTTTTCACAATACATACAGATTCAAATTAGCATGAAATTAGCAGAAATGTGCCAACAAAAGACAGTGTGGCAAGAAAATAAACTTGAGATGTTTAGTTAAAAGAGAGATTAGAAACCTTAAGAGAAACTGGGGAAGCCCTTCTTTTTCTGGCAATGCACACGAAAGATAAATGTTGATATGCCAAGCATTATCCAGTTACATAATGTGTGTAATACCAGCCATGATAATAGATTATTACATTATTTAATGTCTTTGCACGAAAATGATTATAGACGATTTGAAAGCAACAACATAAAAAACATTACTGCGCATGCACACTTTTGTGGCCCAAACTTAACTTCTGGTACACATCCACAAAGAGTCCCTGTAGATTATTTCTGAAAACAAGCAAAAGAAATAACAAGTAAATTTCATTAGCTAGCAAGTTAAAAGTATGTCGAGTATGATTTTGGGTGACCTATGACCGTTACTTGGCTAAACTTAAATGCGACAAAGTTACAGGACCTATTCGACAAAGGCCACACAAAGATCTAATAGTACAAGCAGACATATACAACAAAGGTCAGACGATAAAAGAGAGTAATTTGTAACTGAGACAAGCGCTGTCTTCAATGCATACTGAAACACTTTATGAATACCAATGTCTCTGCAGTAAACAGAGGTGTTAGGGATACTAAGATTGCTATCTAAAGCCAAGAGTTTTTTATCTTTTCCAGAGTTTGAGAGTGATCCATGCATTTGTGTCATCTCGGCTTGATTATTGTAATTCTCTTTATTGGAATAAATCAGTCTAATATCAATCGACTCCAGATGGTTCAAAATGCAGCGGCCAGACTTTTGACTGGCACCCGGAAGGTTGATCATATCACCCCTGTATTGTGCTCTTGCATTGGCTGCCGGTCCGTTATAAAAAAAGTACTTTTTGTTTTTAAAGCTCTGACTGGATCAGCTCCTCAATATCTCTGTGAACTCTTACATCTAAATACATCTGTTAGATCTCTGAGGTCTTCTGAACAAAGTTTGTTGATGGTCCCGAGATCCAGGTTAAAGTTGAGAGGCGACCGAGCGTTTTCAGTTGTTGGGCCAAAACGGTGGAATAATCTTCCGGTTTCCCTCAGATTAATTTAATCAGAATCTGAATTTAAATCTAAGTGAAAAACATATCTTTTCTCACAGGCATATAACTGTTCCTAAAGTTTTTGAGGCCTCATCATTTATTGGTGTTTGATTTATTCCTTTTTTTTCTCATTGCATTGCGGTCTTTTTGACTTTTTATGCTAATTTCAGTATGATATTGTACAGCACGGTGGTCAACTACTGTTGTTTTTATTGTGCTTTATAAATACATTTTGTAGATTTTTCTGTCCTAGTGTGAAATGAGAAATCGCCTTCTGAGTTGCTGACACAGATGGTTGTATATTTCTAACTTTCTCTCCTGATACAACGGCAGGTTCAGATGAAGGACTCCTGGACAGGTGGACGTATCTCTTTCTATCGTTCACCGAACTTTGATAGAAGATTAGGAAGTCTGTCACCTAATTATACTTCTCGATTAAAAGAAGCAGGTATAAACACTGTTCATTTTCAGTATTTGGTTCAGAGTTGATAGTCGTGCAGACTGTGGCACTTTGACACGTTTTTTTCACAAGTCCAGTGATGTGTGACAGGTTCTGTTTTGTATAACCAACAGAATGTCAAATGTTAACTATATTCCCTGTATGTATCTGTTATTTTGCCTCCAGGAATCTGTTCCAGTCCTTTTGTAAGTTGTTTCTTTTGTCTGTAATAATCTCTCTCTATATATACACTAAACACATAAAAATAATAAACCTAAACTAGACTTAACTACATTGACTGATGTTAGAGTCATTGAATTTTCCCATAGAAAATGTAACATGTTGTTATTTCAGGTCCCTGATGGGGACTCCTCGGATACAGACGATCTCCTCGACTACGCTGAGGAAGTGGGCCAGCGTCATTCCCTTAAGGAATATGAGGGCTCTTCCAGCCCAAGTCACTCTAGCACGGAAAGCCAGAGGCACAATGGGTGTGTGTTTGTGTGTGTATTCTCCAGGTAGATCTGCATGAATGGATTAGCACTTATCTGTTGACAAGAATAACATATGCTGCATCCCAATTCCTTTTACTTACCCTATGCCCTAAAAGATCTGTTTTGTAGAGGTTACATTTTAGTGTATTGCAAAAGAGTATGTGGTCCTGTGACATAGGCTACTATCACGTAACAGAATTGACTGTTGAAGATACACATTGTGATTGTTAACAATCACACACATAAAACTCCTCCTTGCTTTTAAACTTTATTATTATACATTCAGTATACTGTTGAATGTATTAATTTGGTGCTGCATCACAAAACTCCTCTCTCTCTCGTGGTGACTTGTGGGTGTTAGAGTCTGCTTCAATTCAAATTTTCGTCGGTATCCGTAGACCATATGGGAATTTTAAGGATGCTCATTTCAACATAAAAAGATTAGGTATGTACTTGTTTCTATTTTGAAAACTCTTTAGGATGGATGGTATGCAAATTGCCATGCAGAATTGCTCCTAGTTTGTGTTGGGGATTGAAACAAACCATGTAATCTAAATATGAAAAAACACCAGAGAGGCTTGGAGGTGGGCTTATTTTTTGAGTTTGGCCACTTAGCAACGACTCAAAATACCCTAGCAACCATCACTCAACATGCTTAAAATGCTTTAAGAACCGTAGTTATTTACTGCATAGCAACACCCAGGTATGCACATAAAACACATTTCATCGGAAAACATCATTTTTCACCACATTTATTCAATATAAATATAAAAATCTAGAGATAAACAGTGCAGTGATGTTCACTGTAGTGCTTATGAGACGATCATTAAATCTTCACATGCTACAGTATGTTTTATTTATTTTCAATATGTCTTATTTTCATAGATCTCTCCTGGGCTCTTCTGGTGTGTGGGAGGAGGTTCAAGAACGAGTTCAGAGCCTTTTAACATCTCCTAAAGCAGTTTACAGACTGGCCTGTGTGAGTACCATTCAAACGCACGCACGCACACACACATAGCTGTGTTATTAACTGCAGTGAAATGTTGCGCTGATTGTGCCGTGAATTATTCCTCATCCATTTCTGTTGTGATGCCAGGGTGCCAGTGAGTCTGAGATAGATGAAGTGCTAATGCGGAGATCTATTGTGGCCCACTCATGTTCATTTTAACCACCAGTGTGAAGGATAAAGTATGTATATAATGCTTAACCACATACAACATTTAAACAATAGCTATCAAAGAGAGCATTACGAAAACTATATTAGTGTCCACACCAAATGACGATAACGTTATGTTTATTCTAAGCTTGCATGCTGCAGTTTCATATATTAAATGCATGAGCCCTTTAAATGTAAATGGTTTTGTTTGATCATTTGTCAGCTGAAAAAATTGCTCTGAAAAGTGATCCCAATGATATAATTCCTCTGTATAGTTATTGATAAAGTTTTGGTGTGGATTCCACCATTATAAGTTTTTTTTTAACTTTACAGTTATTGTTCTTGGTGTGAACAGGCCTTTAGCCTTTATAACAGTACGAAAATTGACTGTATTGGTAGTATTCTTAGCTCAACATACTGTGCTGACTACTTTTCTTGTTTTTCACAGGTTTTGTAGAGCATCATTGCATCATATTCCATTGTGTGTGTGCTTTTGTTTTGTAGTGTGGTGAAATGAATCACGTATTCCTTGCGTTGGTGCTCTTATTATAGCTCAGTGACATCAAAACAGACTTTGGTGACAATAAATGGTCAGATGATATGTTTTCTAAAAATACAATCCTGAAGAGGATGAATCCTTTGTTCTCATGACACAGCAGTAGCGCACATGCAAGTGACAGGTTTAGGTGTTGTTGCGATATCTCTGTATGATATCATGTATATTAAAGACAAATAATATAAAACAAATTCAAAATCATCAAAAATGACCAGGGAAAATTATTATTCCTTCCTCTTTGGTCTGACCATTTACATGCAGATGATGCTTTTATTAGCAATTGAAATGCACCAAGTGCTTTGGTTGATCATCAGGTTCAAAAGATTTATTCTGTTTGTGTCAGCGAGCCTCAGGTGTGACGTATAGCATACTATTAATGCATTTTCCCCTTGGACTGCCTTTCCCGTTGAGGACTAAATGAAGAACATCCATCGTAATATCTGTAACAGGAAGTGATAATAGGCATGGCTGTGTCCTGAACAATGTCACAATAGGTAATCCTACAATATTTTCCTGATTGTTATTTATTAGGCATTAAAAACATTGAATTATGCTTTTGCAATAAGACAGGTTGAGCTGACACATGTTTAATAGCATCTGATTTTGTTGCATAAATGTAGAAAAAATCGTTCAAAAACTCAATTTTGGGTATTTTTCAGATGTTTGTCTTTATTGATTTGTGGATACACATACAGTACTTGTTGAATTTTACAGTATGAACTAATTTGACTACTGTACTGTACAGTAATATATTAGTGTGCTTTACGGTGAAAATTCAGTTTCAGAACTCCAAACTCAGACCATTAATACTTAACATTGATCGTGTTTTCTCATTTGTAATGTAAAACAGAATGATAATGAAATAAAAATGTAAAATATATATATATATATATATATAAAACTGCCTCAATGGCATGAAATTGGCACTCAGTTGTAGACATCTGTATTCACAGTTTCATTAAAATTAAATAAAAAATATTAGAATCAGTGGCTTGCTGAAGAAACAATTAAGGCTTGCCACCTTCAATGTTATTTATGACAAAACAAATTGTTTATGTATTGAAAATGTGTACGGATTTGATTTTCACTCTAAGGCCATTTCTGTACTCCTTTTTTCATCATGCAATATTTTCGTTCATTTGAAATGTTTGTATAAAATGTTTCCATCATATTGACACATTCAATTTGGCACTAATTGGAAATGAAAGACACACATCAACATTTGGTTTTCGGTAGCAAGTGCAAATACAGAATTCAAGACTTAAATCACAAAAACAAATGGAATTAAAGCAACAGTCAGGCGTTTTTGTGTTTGAAAAACATTGTCTGGTTAGGAGCATGCTTTTTGTTGCTATGCACACTGTACACTAATCTCTTTCTTTCGAATCAAATCAATACACGTGCAATTCGCTAGTTGCACAAGATGGCGCCAGTGAGCATTTGGGACACCAGAGTCGGCAGAGTAATTTCCGGCAGTATAACACTGTATGGGAAACGGAGGATTTTTGGCCGGCAAATCTGGGTGTTTTTTAGATAAAAAAGATGAAAGTAATATATAAGCGATATGACAGATCCTCTTTACATCGCAGAGCACTTCGTTAAGCCAAAACAACTCGATAGTGTTATACGACCGGAAATTAGTTTGCGGACTTTGTCTTCGCAAAAGCTCACCTGCGCCATATTGTGCAACTAGCCCATATTGCACAGACTACAAATCTACAAAAGTACGTTAGAACTTCACTTAAGGCTAAAATGCAATTGGTTAGTACAAAAACCGAAAGTAACCAACAGCAGTTAATAAAGAAAAATTAAATAAATTTGCATAATTCTCAGAAACATGAACTGCGGAAGCACATAGTTGTTCCTTGACATTTTTTTCTCGCTTCTCTATGAGTTTGAGGGCACGGTTATAGGACAAATGAAGGAAGCTGAACAGCCAGGTATTGCTAATGTCTGCACTCAGTCATGTCTCCTGTAATGAGTCTTTGTCATGAATGATTATGAATGGTTCCTACATCTCCGAACTCTCCGCTAGCTCTTACCTCTAAAACTGTGAGGTTTCAGTGAAGGAAATGGCGTCGCTTTTGTCAATGGTGAATCCACCATTAACGTACGATTTCTTCTCGCACTCGTCATCGTCCAGCGTGGTCTCCAGTGCAAACGGGTTGACAGCATCCACGTCTGACATGAGGTCCATCCTCTCCAGTTCTCGCTTCGACAGCTTCTGGACTACTCCAGCACCATATGCATCTCCAAGGACATTGATCATGGTACGGAAGCGATCACTGATTTTAAAAAAACATTAAGGATGAAACATCAATATCCAACTATTTCGCCGAACATGCAGTGGTTTGTATTATGTGCACTCTACAGTAGATCCATGCACTACTACTATCCAGTAAGAAAACAGAAAATTTTCAATCCCACAATGTGGTTTGTGTTTTTATATACATAGTATTTTTATACTATGGTAACTTTTTAATGTTATGTTAGCTAATGCCTTCGCCTCTATTTTAGAGTATAGCAAGTATGTTTGTGTCTATACAACAGTACATAACCTGTGATAATCATACATGCAAAAACTTCATAAGACTGAACATTTTAGACAGAAATGTGTTCCTAGAACTATGGCTAACGTTTCCTATATGTTAAAAGGTCATTACATCATTAATGGAACGTTTGGAACATTCAGAACGTTATTAGAACATATTTTGGTTAGCTGAGTTGCCCTTAAGTCATCACAGACCGGCTTGGACTGTTCCAATATGGCGGATGACTACATAATAGCAACTCATGGAAACAGTTGCTAATGAGGCATCTATGTATATATTTCTATGATGATGTCAGATGAAGATATTGGACATGAAAAGAGAGATACTTACAGCAGCCAATCAACAGCAACGATGAGAGTGACATCACTAGCGGGAAGGCCCACTGCTGTGAGAACTATCACCATGGTTACCAGTCCAGCATTTGGAACTCCTGCTGCACCAATGCTGGCTACCGTTGACATGATGCTACGAACAGGCCATAGAATTATTATTTGGGTCTCCATCCCATTTACAAAGCAACTTAATAAATAAAAAAGCTCAAATTCCACTGACCTTATAGTGACAATCTGTCCAGCATCCAGGGCGTAGTTATTCAACTGAGCTATGAATATTGAAGCAACAGCTTCGTAGAGTGCCGTCCCATCCATGTTGATGGTGGCACCGACTGGCAGGACGAAGCGGGTGATCCTCTTGTCAATCCTGTTGTTCTCCTCTGCGCACCGGAAGGTGACTGGCAAGGTGGCCGAACTTGAATGCAATGTACAGAATCACATGAAAGCCCTCACAGTTCTTGAAACATTATGAATTTAAGACACAAAGCAATTAGTTTCTTCCAAAAGATATAAAAGTCAGAAGTTATATTTTCAGGAGCATTACTGCGGCAAACAGCTTAAATATGCTGAGCACAACAAAACATTAAAGACCTTTTCTCAGGATTTTTCTAAGCGTTTTAGGAATTTATTAGCTATCATTAATCACATCTATTGCCTTTGCAGTGGTCCTAAAAAGTATTTGGAAATGCAAGTCCACTTAAAATGTTTAAATAACTTTTGAAGTTCATAGAATTGCTTGAATATATCGTCGCTGTCCTTCTAAAACCTCGGATGTCCAAATTCGCACTGTAAAAACGTTGTACTTTTTAATTGATTTAATACTGTGTTGTCAAAGTCGACAAGCACTTTTTAATACTTTTTATTGGTTAGATATTTGCAAAACTCAGTGACAAACATAAAGGGTGACTAATAATAATGATTCATGGCAAAAAAATAATAATCATGAAACAAGAAGATACAAGGTTTAAGAAGGACAGAGATACTCATGTGTGTGCCAAAGCGCTTTAACCTTAACCAATCATTAAACTGTACAGTTGCCCAGGTTTGCCCTTACAAACATTAACCATGTTTTACAACAAATAAAACAAAACAAACCAACAAAAAACATGGTTATAGTTAAACCATAACTACAAATGAAGCATGGTTTTGCTCCAGTGACTAAAGTTTTACCATGGTGTTTGTTGTAAAACTGTGGTTACAAAAATACCAAAAAGCATGGTTAATAAACTTTTACTGTAATAAAACCATTGTTTATTTGCATAAAAGTCTAAAGGACTTTTATTTTCACGCCTAGAAGATCCAGTTCTTTGACTCACCTTGAAGAAATCATGAGTGCGGTGACCAGGGCCTGTGCCATTCCCAGAGCAAAGCTGAACGGATTCTTTCTCACGACCACAAAGTATATGAGAGGAAGAAATACGAGGGAATGGATGGCTAGTCTGTGGAGACGCAGAAAAAAATGATTTGAAAACAAAAAACATTAGAATAAACTTATTCAACTTGAACTTTAATAGAAACAAAAGCTCCTGTGTTATTTCAAAGCATCCAAGAGTATTTTACCAAGGACATTTGGATTTATGTCCTCTTAAGTCTTCAAATAATCGTGTATGACTCAGCAATGTTCAACCCAAACCTGTCTTTTCTGGCTGTTGCACATGAGTGCAGATGGCATTTGTTTAACTGCAGCAATAGAATCTCCTGACTGATGCTCGGTTGGCTATATCACTCAAATTAGTGGAAATTTGGGAATTTATGGAATGCATTATGACCACATCTGCAGCTTGAGCAATTTTAAATGGCCTTGAACCTTATCTGTGCGCGGACAGAGCAGTTATTGAACCGAATGTGAACGGTAAACGGCCGGTCGTAAATCTGCTCCGCTGCTGATCAACAAGAGAACATTAAAGACTGCTCACCCGCTCAGCACTGTAACCATGTACATGAGCATCTTCCTGAAGATATCCCAGTCTTCCACCTCGATGATCTTGGCAGCAATTAGGAACAAAATTCCAACAGGCATGTAACTGCAAAATAAAATGAATGAAGATGAATTGAAATTATATTTCAGATAACTACACACCACCTAAGTAAAGCAACTTATTTAAACGCTATTATCTTTTCCAACAAATTTCCTTTTTACATCATACAATGTAGTTGCTTTCAAGGCCAAGTCTAACTTTCGTTGAATCTAAACATAATCCCAAATTTCCTTATTTTTAGCGATATCTCTGTTTGGTGTGGATGAATTTATTCTATTTAGCTAGTTTACAGATATTTTGATATATATCAAAATGTTTTTATTTTGAAATTAAATGAAATTTGCTGGGATTACCTCATTCGTCCAGTCATACCTTACGTAATATTGCACATTATGTTTCAACCCTATCTTATAACCCTTTCATGCATGAATTTATGATTTTTTTATTTGAACTCTAAAATTTGACTTATTTTGCATGCATTTTCCAAAGAGATGTTTGTGTTTTGTTTTTGTTTGAATCTTGAATAGATATTGTAGCTATTCACTGTAGTGACCTCTATGCATGAAAGCATTAAAAGCCTTTTTATAAATGTGGAAAAGTCATATTCTAAATAATAAATAATCGTTAATTTCACAGTTGCGTTATATTACTGTTTTTGAATCTCAATGTAATATAGAAAGTCTAGACCTGTGATTCCCGTATAAATGGTGTACCTCTCAAACAATAAAAACTGCCTATACCTTTCATCTCTGGATTCATATACTGTACATATACTAAAGTGCCACAAAGTATACTTAATGAAAACAGCATATATTGCACAATAATATAGTATTATTATTTAAAAGCATGCAAGACATGTTCAAAATGTCCAAAATAACCCTTACAGGTTCACGTTTATTGTCTTCTGGGTTGTTGCTTGGTCAAACAATCCACCTGCCTATGCTATTCTGGTCTCATATAACTTAAACCGTGTCATTACTAACCACATGATAATTTGAACGAGTCTCATGGTGGCTTCATTCAGCGCATCGAAGAACTCGAGTAGGATGCGTCCCCTTTCACCCATCTTGCCAATGACCAGGCCGAAGGTCACGCAGAATACAATAAGACCAAGAACATTAATCCCGTCTGAATACGCCCCAACAATCTTGTAGTCCTTGGTCAAGTTCTGCAACATAAAGATGACACATCAATGCTTTCAAACACAGATTATAACAGATATTTATTATACTATTTCAATGAAGCAGTCTTTGCCAAAAATGATTGTTTCTCACCTGTGCAACATTTGTGATAATATTTATAAATGGTGGAAATGTAGTCGTAGTTGCGTTTACGTTGGGTTTTGGCGGTTCAATTTCTTTGAGTTGCGTCTTATACTAAAAAAAGACAGATAATGTTTATTTCGACACGTATTATATATATATATATATTATATATTAATACAATGGCTTCATGTCTTTGTTTATGGCTCTTTTACCTGCTGAAAACAGGCCTGCACAAGGTTTTCTGGAAACATGTTCCTTTAATAAAAAGAGAAAACCAAATCACTAAACAGTCAACGCTGATGTGCATGCTGATGTGTTATCTAATATCATATCACATCATATATCACATCACATCGTATCATAATAAAACACAAAGTCACCAAAAAGTATTCTGTCACTTAGGCCAAGTGTAATAATACTGCATCTTCCACTCCTAATTGATAACCAAACTATCCCAAAAAAAGGTTTCTTTTACTTCTGAACAGTTTATATATTTGTATAGTTCCGATTTTACATTTTAAAATAATAATAATATAACATTTGATCAATTTTCAAAAGTAATGCAACAATACTGATATTGGCCATTAAATGTCCATATTTACCGAATAATGTCCAGCAGGGTGTCAATAGTGGTGACATTTGGAGTGCTTCCTGTTCTGTCGATATGATCAGCATTCTGAGAGACCCCGGGTTTAATAGTCGTCACAAGAAGGATTCCTTATAAGCACAACAATTTTATTAGACAATCAGTTACAGTATGGTTTTGCAACACAATACTGTATATGTCTTTAAGTTTACTGATTTAACATTTATTAAATAAAGTGCATGTGCCTGCGACTCACCTAGACAGACGGCAATGATGGTAGTGGAGAGGTAATAAAGTACCGCACGAAGACCGATCTTGCCTGATACTTCAGAGTCCAATGCTGCCACTCCTAGGCCATAAGATTGTATGGTAATTCTCCACATAGCAAACTTGACATTTATCAGCGTCACCAAAGTATGATAAACAAAGCCAAGTCATGTTGTAAAGTGGTTTTAGTAGTAAGTGAGAGATTCTCATATAATCGAAAAGGACAGATGACACTAGTAAGATAAGAGCCTTTACAGCCTCTGAATTCATCCTGGCAGTAATAAATGAAGATATTGTGTTTTTCAGGAGACACAGAGGATGAGAAATACCTGTTATCATGCTGGAGACGATGAGAGGCAGGATGACAAGCTTTAGCATTCTCATCAGGATTTCTCCAGGGAAGCCAAAGTACTGCTTCCCAAGATGGGACAGAGAGGCATAGTCCCGTACCACCACTCCAAGACCTATTCCTGTAACAGATTGATTGAAAGAAAGTTAAAGAACATGTCAGACTGACTGTATTGGAGAAGCTCCCAAGTGAACCTAATCTATATGATGCTTTAAACATCTGAACACAAATCCACAATCTCATAACCACTAAAACATTCGATAAAGGGATAGTTTACCCCAAAATAAAAAAATACTCACCCTCCTGTCATTCCAAACCTGTATGACTTTCTCACTTCTGCAGAACACAAAAGAAGATTTTCCAAGAATGTTGGTAACCAGACAGCACTGGCCCCCATTGACTTTCACTGAATGGACACAAAACCACTGAGACATTTCTCAAAATATCTTCTTTTTAAAAAAGAAAGAGTCATACAGATTTTGAACCACATGAGAATGATTAAATAATGACAGAATATTTTTATTTTGGGTAAACTATCCCTTTAATTTGTTGTTATTTAGGAATCAAAATGATTAAAAACTACGTGATCATCTATTTTGTATGTAAAACGCTTTGATGTACATGCATTGCGATACAAGACATAATTCTGCTACATTTAGTATTATTGCATCAGGTGCACGATATTTTCTGATCATTACAGGATCTGCTGAATAATAGAAATGCTGTACTGTACTTTGGTCGAATTTATTATGTTCAATTTAATCCCTCTCCATTCTTATGATAGATTTGGATATAGTGAGATATCAAAAACTAAAAGCTTTCCAATAAACTTAATTAGGTCTGTAGGATTGCACTGCAGGTTCTCAGACTGTATTGATATCCATCTGCCTGTGCCAACTTCTCATCTGCGATCCAAGCCAAAATTCAAAATTCTGCTTTTAACAGAGGTCCTAGGGTAATGTAAAGTCCTATATCATATATCCTCATATACATTACATTCCAAAAGAAGAAGAAGTCTTTAAGTAAGCAGTGTTGTTATTTATAAATGTCAGTTCTTCTCTGTCCTGAGAGTAAATAGGAAAAAATCTATTAGGTCTGCTTAATTGCCTAATGGAACAATAGTGAGATTTTATTGGAAATGAATATCTGCTTTTTTTCTTTTTAAAAATAATGCTCAGAATAAACGCTTGTCAAGCAGTCTTCCATAGGTTGTGTATGGGTGTAGATGTCACAGACACCGAAGGCCATATATTATAGGTTACAGGTCAAAACTTAAATTGGAAAATTCTTGTTTTCTTCAGCAGTAGTTGTGTATGTTGGCACACCAAAATACAACAAATAGCTCAATTTTGTGAATTCTCTCTTCAGAATGAAAAAGACATTTTGTGTTATACTGAAATAAACTAAATATACTGTACATAAAAGAAATTCTGTAATTTACTTATAACCTGGACATTTGTCTTATAACTGATATTTCTTTGTAAATATGTAAACTTGTCATTTTTCCTGTCTCATGAGTTTTTATAGTTTTGTTGTTGTCGTTTGTTTTAGCATATTATTGGAAGTTCATCAAAAATTCCTAAAATGAACGTTTGTGGCTTTTTAGCTTAGATAGTCTTTTTATATTTCACAAAAAGTTAACATACCTATAACCCACAGTTTAATATGACTAAATTAACTATTGCCTACCATTTCTTTATGGACAGCAAAAAAAGTTCAATATTTTACAAATATATAGCCTACAGTAACTTTTATCACCCTTAACCCCACTTGATATTTATATTTAATAATATTTCATTTGTTTATGTATATATCAGATATTTAAACTATAATTGTATGCGATTATAATAATAATGTATTATGTCATTGTTTGCACTAGGAGGAATACAGAGAGATGTCACAGTCTGGTCACGTTTCTTTGGCAGTAGTAAAATATGTGGTGGTGGGACACACACGCACACATGAATGATCAATGCCTTCATTCATTTCATTCACACATGAACACACCTATCGAAATCTGCAGTGACCAATATAAACAGTGTAATGTTGATACTGTCAAACGAGCCATTGACCGCATGTAATGCCACAGACATGCAATAGAAGCGAGCGCATAAAGCAATAGCGCTCGATATAAAACGAAGGTGTCGCAAGACTGCGCGACGGTGCACATGACCGTGTGATGTGATCACATGCATGTTTTATATATATATATATATATATATATATATATATATACATGCCTATAGATATTATCATGCACAATGCAAAGATATGCGGTAGACGTCAGTGCACTAAAGCGCAGATCTTACCCAGTATTACTGAAGTGATGGTCGCCAAGAGAAGCCAGTTCCTCTTCAGCACGCCTTTTACATCCCTGCCTCTCCTCTCTTTCTTCCCCAACAGATCCATGATGGCACACAGACTATATGGAAATGCGAAGGATCTAGGTTCAAGATCTTCCTATCCTTTGATCTGATGCACAAAGGAAGGATGAGAAATATACTGTAAAGCAGCAGCAGCAGCAGCAGCAGGTTTGAAGTGAAGCTGTTTGGGAGGGGTGATGCCACACCACCTCTGATTTACCTTCGTTACGAATACGAATACAAATTTATTGACTGGGGTGTAAAACAAATGGGATTTAGAAAGGATGAAATATCATATGCATCAGATGATGCTGACGTGACGTGTATTGTTAAATAATGTTATGGTTATATTGTTTTCACTGGTACATTACAACACTATAATCGAATTCTAGTTAAACATTAGAAATCCTCCCATGCTTTATAGGTTAGGTCAGATTAACATTTAACACCGAGATTAAAGCCAAAACACGTTCAGGAATTTGCTTTGCTGAATTTCGTTTTCATCGGTATCTTCTTTTAAGGAAAAAGAAACAACTTGCATATTTTTTTTGTTTTATGATAAATAAATAATGGGAATCATTACAATTTATTGGATTGTTTTTTTTCTGCACTGGATGAAAAAATGTAAAACACATCATGGACATTATATTGCACGGTTAATTCACACCTCTTTAACTAAAAACACAAATAACTGCACGTTTGTATTTCAAAGAGCTCACTGTTGCAGACCCTTGCCAAAGTTTTATCTATTGCAATGCTGCCACCACGTGGAGTGCTGTCGTACTGCTTGCATTACATATTTGTGATCGTATTTTATAAGACATATCACAGACATCTAATAATTTCTCGACGTTTGCTAATCGAATATTCATTTATTTTATTCTTACAAAATTGACTTAAGTTGTGATTTAAATTCAATATATAATAAAAAAAAACGTAGTAAGTGACCGTATAAGTCAGTTGGTCAGGATACTGGGTACAGCCAAAACAAAATACTGCTACTGTAAATGTTTACGTTCATAATTTATTTGACAAGATGTCCAGCAGAGGGCGTAGTTGCAAGTTTTTATTTTTCCGAAATCAACATCATGCTCTTCTATTTAAAACTTCTCAAAACTTCTCTTCTTCCTAAAATATGTTAGCGACGACATTAATCTGCATAGCAACACTCTACCAACCACCCAGAACAACCTAGCAACAACACAGCAACTAATTAGCAACCACTCGGAACATCAGAGCA
The DNA here is from genome assembly GCF_024868665.1 of Triplophysa rosa. Lineage (NCBI taxonomy): Eukaryota > Metazoa > Chordata > Actinopteri > Cypriniformes > Nemacheilidae > Triplophysa > Triplophysa rosa. The sequence goes on from NC_079890.1 coordinate 34,970,225, forward strand.
ACTTTAACCGTTCCACCCTTTCCTTTAGTTATTTTTGAGTGAATGAACGCGAAATCTCGCGCTTCTATTTAGAAACCTCTCGCGCTGTATCGTAATCTCTAGTATATGCGCGTATCTAAAACAATTTGAGGCCTAGTGTGTCCATAGACCATACATAAAATACATAAATATAAAACTATATAAAATAAATTCTCATGTTTATGAGCGTCATCAGCCTTCGGGTGGGATCAAAATCAAGTAGGCGTGGTTTTGTAATACGACAACATTTGCAACCAATCAACACCCAGAAAATGGCACCCTGCGCCGGTCACAGCCAATCAGTAGCTTGGAGGGCGGAGTCTTCACCGCACACTGGTCTTCAGTGCAGAGAATCGCAGCGCTCGCTAGTCAGGAGGAAGTGCACTAGAAGCGTAAACGGTTTTATTTTGATGTACACGAACATTCATCACTTCGGATAAGAAAAAATACACAACAACCGACAGCATCACAGAGGGGTTTTTCTCGGGTGTGTGCATCTCTCCAGAAGCATTTGACAGCATTTGGAGCTGTGGAGAAGCTGCTTCGCCGGAGTAGCGTGGGTTAAGGTGGGCCTTGCCCGGATATCTGTCCGACAAGCGAACCAAAACCGATCCGGTAACGTTAACGATAACCAGCTAGTAGTAGTCGTCCAACGACTACATTTGGAGACCGTTTGGACTTGAGCACACTCTATCCAAATGGGTGAGTTAGAAAAAAGCCAAAGATGGTTTGCACACATTAAGGACATGACAAACTCTTGATTCACTTAAGATGAAGTGCATACAATAAATAGGTTTTAAATGATTCAATGGCACATACATGTGTAAGAAGTGGCTCATTGGCATTGGCAGTTTTCTTCAGGATGGCAGAAGGAGGCTGAACTCGCCGGCTGTGTGTCTTAAACCCAGTAGCATACTCTTCACTATCTAGTACAGGCAGCATCTTCTTTTGGCACCATAGGCGCATTGCGAGTCTTCATATGTGCGTGTTTGTGTGACTCGGAACACGCCAAAGGGATCCAAAATGCGGCTTACTAGGATATGAGACACAGCCGGAGTGCGTTCATGTTCAAGGCGTCACGTTATGTGCTTTGCTCATCTGGAGCGCCCATCCTTTAGGCAGGCTGTGATGTAACGTTGTGGATCATTCACAGATGCACTGTATGGACAGCATCATCACCCAGCATCCATCATTTTCGATCTGAGTCCTATTATATTTTCTAGCCTGGTTAGATTATGCCCATTTTCAGAGCAAGGCTGTTATAAACAGTGTTGGGCAAGTTACTCTGAAAAAGTAATCAATTACTAGTTACTAATTACATATTCAACAGTGTAATTAGATTACTGTACAAATTACTCTCTCCAAACAGTATTTCATGACTTATTACTAATGACTTTATATGTCCTATATCAACCTAGATTAGTTAAGTGATTCAAGGATAGACATGAAACGGCTCTTTTAATTCATTCAAATAAATAATATAAGCTACATAAAGAAGTATTATTAACTGACCAAAGTATTACAATTGTGAGAATTATACATTAAAGCACGTATTATTTTAAATTCCACTATTGCACACACATATATTACACACAGTATTTAGTTTAATTACATCAGAAGTAACTGTAATTAAATTAAAGAATAAATTAGAGTAATCCCTTACTTTACTTTTTCCAAGGGAAAAGTAATTAAATTACAGTAACTAATTACTTAGTAACTAGGTTACTAATAATAACTGGTTATAAAGTAGATAAATAAATGTGTTAGTGGCTCATATGCAGCAGATGATGCTGAGCCAGGACTCTGTGCTACTGCTGGTATGGCAGAAGGCAGCTGAACTCACCAGCTGTGTATTACACCCAGTACACTCACTGACTACCTAGTAGACAGCAATTGTGGACACAAAATATCAAAATAAAGAATGGCACAGTTTTGTGTTTCTCAGACACCCCTAGTTATGCGTGGCAGTGTTGTGTGAACGCGTCGCCTGTGATGTAATAGTTGACACCAAAATGCCGCAAGTGAACTATTTACGAGATTTGTAAATGTTATATGTCTTTCTGTGCTGCACATCTTGTACATATGTGACAATATGATGATGTATATAAAAAGGAAAGAGCATGCAAAAAGAAGTCTCATGTAAGTAGACACACAGTGACCATTCTGATGGAAGGCAGGCTGATATATTTGTGTGCTAGTGGATGTGTTTTAGTGTTATTATTAATGAATCTGAAAGCTCCCCATGTGTCCCTCTTAACTCTTGTAAGTAATCAAATCCATAACAAACTAGATACATGTCTATGTCTGTCAATTTCGTATTGTTGTGCTCAATTTGATGATAAGCATGTATTGTGATGAATAGCATGTATTAGCATCTCTGTAGTGTTATATGACAGTTTTTTATAAATGCATTCTGTATATATATATCATTCATCATGTTTACGTAGGACATAAGAAAGCTTATTTTCGAAATGCTAATGACATTTATTTGTCTTTTTAAAATAAACTTTTTTAATTATTGTGGCCAGAATGGCTTCAAAATAGTTTTGTGATAACCTGCTTTTCAGTCTTCTTTCTAATTTCTATATAGAAAATTTTATTTTTCAGTAAACCTGGTACTTAAATGCAGACTGACAACTTCATTTGATGTCTATCAAGATCGCAACTAGTTTAATTGAATTCCTTTATGAAATGGTTTCAACTTTGGCTTAATTTTGTGTTAATGAATTATAAAACCGTAGCCGTGCACAGTGAAACCTAATAAAACAGTGCATCAGTTAAAGTGACAAACATGCCTTATCCGTAAAAGTTTTTGTGTTGATTTATTAATTTATTTGTTTTCCTGGAAAAAATTAGAAGATGGTTTGCTGGCCCCAGCTGTTTTAAACTGGTCGTCCAGTCTGGTCAAGCTGGTGTAGTTCTTGGGAAATTTGGCCTTTTAACAATGCATTTGTGTTTTACTTTTTAACTAAGCAGGAGGTCGATGAGTGGTTGAGTATTAAATCTGATCAATTGCTGCTGTTGACCTTCCTTTTAAGATGATTTGTAGGCATCTATTAAGCGGTAATGGCACACCATCAAGACTCCACTTACTTCAGCCATCCTCATTGTGACAAGTGGTTACCTTTCATACTAACAGGCTTTTTTGCTTTCATGATATTAGTTTGACCCTTGTACTTCGTAAAAGAGCTTAAAATTGTGACATAACTAGAGCTGTGACAATTCCTACTACTGGTCATTTTACTGTTGTTAGTTACATAATCGGAATAATACGTTTATCTCTAAAATGGCAATGGCAATGCACCCTACGAATCTTTCTCACAATTGTGTGCATTTGTGTAAATAATAAATAATTGAAAGGATAAATGTGTGCATTGTTTGTTTTTCATAAACAGATAACCTAAGTGAAGCACTGAAGAAGCTAAAGCTCTCGTCGGCAGACAGTGCTACAGACAATATCGAAGGCTGCTTGGACTGTCTGCTCAAAGCTTTGGCCCACAATAGTAAGTCAAATTGTCCCTCTTCATTTTCTGATTAAATGAATAATTGAGAACGTAAGATAATGAACTCTTTTTGCCTCTTATATCGTACTGTATATATTAAAAGAGTCATATGACATGATAAAAAACTTATTAACTTGTGTTTTGGGTGCAATACAATGTGTGTATATGTTTTAAGGAGGAAAAAAAAGATACATTTTTTTACATACCTTACATGTTCTAGCTCCTCTATAGACGCCTTTACTGTTAGCAAACATTGTGACGCGTTTTTGTGGGCGGAGCTTAGCTGGAGGCAGAAAGATCCCACTGACCGCATTTCTAATGCTACGTAGCATGTTTTGTTTGCTTGCTTTTTGACAATGACTAGAAAAAATCTGATTAAGTTTTAACATTTAAGGTCACTCACTGTCTAGGACCGCGATTGTTTTTGAAAAAGTTAACTTTAGAAACCAAGCGTGTGTAGTAAATATAACCTGAGAGAGTATAAATCTAAAGATGCCTGCGTGTACTAACAGTGGCAAACGTTAGCAAATGCATTTACTTGAACACAAACCTGATACATAACATGAGCATTCTCACTGTTCCCTCTCCCTTTATATTAATGCACTTGTGACAACTAAAGAAAAAGAGATGACAAACGGTTTCCTTTATGTTTAGTTTCTGGCCGATAGTTGCTAGTTGTATAACTAGCAAAGTTAGCGAGCATACCCTATGAGTTCAAAAGCTAATGCTAATTTACTTGAAAAATAACATTGTTCCCCAGTTTCTGATTTGGGAATACGTGAGATATTTTTAGACACATACCCAAATCATAATCCACACCAACAAAAGACAGTAGCTTTTTAGTGTTATGAAGTGAAACGAGAGCATTTTTGATGATCGTTTCAGTTCAGTCCGCTAGTTTTATTGTGTTTAACTACAGCTGTCGTCCGTGTTTTTGTTTGGCAGTGGCAGCAGGTATGTGTTAAAATATCAAATCGGAGACTGTATTCTGTCGATTGTGGCACTAAACAACACAACAAGATGATATTTTAAACTCCTTATGTAGCCCAATCTGTGCTGGTTTGTATTGGCCACCTCCAGTTTTCCCTTTGTTTTGCCTCCAGCTAGAGAGTAAGCGTGACGTCGGCGAGAAAGGGGTCTATGCCCTGCCTTTCCAAACGCGTCGATTTTTACAAAACTTTTCGCTCTGGAAAGCGCAGTGTGTTCTGATTGGCCAGTTGAGCAGTGCGTTATGATTGGCTGAGTACCTCAAGCGTGTGGCGGAAATGTTACGCCCCTTACCATAACCGCAAACTTCCAGGACGAGGCCGATTGTCAGTTCATCTCACCTCACTCTGAGACGTTTCGCGTCATAACAGTTGCAAAAACTGTATGCCGATAACCGCAGTGTCAGATTAAATTATGAAGCGCAGCGGAGGCCGAAGCCCAGAGCGTGCAACTCTCATGCCGGTGTTGTGCCGAAAACAGACTCCCTGGCAAATTATGACTCCCCCATTCCCCACTAACATTAGGTGTTAGGATTAGGTGTGGGGGGGGTTAGGATTAGCCAATCCCCAGCCATCCCCAGTAAAATCAATGAGGGGAGTCGTAAACTGGCGGGGAGTCCAAATTCGGCACAACACATCATTGATTTTGATGGGGATTAGCTAATCCTAACCCCTCACCCACACCTAATCCTAACACCTAATGTTAGTGGGGAATGGGGGAGTCATAATTTGGCAGCAGTCATTTTTCGGCACAACACCGGAACGATCTTCAGTTCGCCTTGCCACCCACTCGGAGTGGATTCGCTTTGGACCAGTTATTATAAATAGATAAAATACAAGTGCTGTGTCTGAAACCGCTCACTCCTTCACTATTCCCTATATTGCGAATGACATTTGAGTCCACTATATGGGGAAGAAGTGAATGAAAATAAGTGAACGATTTCGGACACTGATGTAATATAACCTGCGTATGACAGTACTGTCGCGGACATTCGACATAACGGTTATATTACACCTGAGTTGCTTCATGGATTGCTTAATAAAATGGTAAAGTTTATTTTCACCTTATTTGTCACGTTTTCGTATTAGTTTTTAATAAAGAGAACAAAACAACTGTTTGCCTCGTTTATTTAATTTAACGCTTATTACGTTTAATAAAATTATTTAATATATTTAAAATAAAGCACCACTGTCTATAACATTAATTTAATCTGTTTATTCTCAAAAACACAAAAATAACTGTCAACAAGAACAAACACAAGTGCATAAACGTGCATTCGTGGCATTAACGGTCACTCTCATTCACAATTTACTATAGACCTTTTCATCGGCTGCGCGCGCCTGGACTGCAGTTAACTTCCGGTCTGTGTTTGTTTATCCGTCTGGCTAGTGTCTAATAATATAACTATTTATATTTTATTTAATTTGTTATTATTAATTTATATTATTATTTTAATGTATAATAATTGTATTAAATATACCATTTGTTGAATTTTGTTAATTAAGGGGCATTGACATCTAGCGGTTGAGTTTGGTATCGCAGTCTAAATTCTAAATATTGGAGAGACAAGTTTAACCTGTACGTAGGCACTGATAAAAACATAATTTAGTCACGAGAAATTAATTTATTGGCACTTACATTAAAAACGGAGATCCGCGTTAAACTTTTCTTCCATTTATTTATTTGAACTACTTTTGAAATTTGACCGTTACTCAGCTCCTGTGGCACCATGGGATAGAGTAGACCACCCCGGTATTTCTCGCCCACTGTTTTGCATACTGAGGTGTTTGACATACTATGCGTGACTCATACTTTTTTCGCCTACTATATAGTATGGAAGTAGGCGATTTCCGACGCAGGGTCGGTTTTCTTTTGCTTGCTATCAGAAATAATCTACAGGCACTCTATTATTTGCGGATGTGTACCAGAAGTTAAGGGCAGTCCACGAACGCCCGCATGCGCAGTAACGTTTGTTTATGTTGATGCTTTAAAACCGTCTATACTGTAGTTTTTATTTCAGGATGCTCTCCCTCTCCGTTTTAAAATAGAAAAGAGGTACAACCTAACACATCACAGGGCTTTCTTACATCCGATTGGTCAAACCACTGACCAGTTAATTTTCGAAAATAATAAATTCGAAATCTGTCGTGTCGTATGAATAACAGATATTCTCCATTCTGTGTACAGATGTTGAGACTAGTGGAAAGATCCAGGAGATGGGTGTTCTTTCAGTAATGCCCAGTCTGCTGTCTGCACAGAACTCCTCTACAGCTAAAGTAGCCAACATTATTGCAGAAATGGCCAAAAATGGTACGTACTTTTACCTAGCTACCGTACATATTTCTCACAGATACTGTCTCGCAGATCTTATTTCATCATTTTCTTGCAATGTTATACTGTATATGCTTAAACCTTTTGTTGCCTTCGTTTTAGTCGAACTCACATTATGAAATGTTGGCCACGGTAAGAATATATAACTGCCACATTTTGATGAACAGTATGCTAATCTTATATGAAATGTATAATACAGGCTTTATTTGATATAAGAATAGCATTCTTGGTAATAGAAACCTTACATTTGTAAATCTTTTATTCTTCCTCATGGTGCTGTATATTTGTTTCTGCTGTGGGCGCTGTTTTTTTCTCCTCTGATTTTACTGACGCTGCAGTTAAAGCTGTGGCCATTCATGCGTATCATTATTACTGCTATTGACGGCATGAAGCAGATGATAGCCTCACACATACAGCAGAATCAGACAACCTCAGAGCAGAGGAAAAACGGTATAAAATAAATTGTTATTTTATAACCAGACACAGAGTGGAAGTTAACTTGTGTCTGGTGAAACAGTCTTTAGTATAATATTATCAAAATTCTAACTTGACTGCATTATTATTACAAATGTGATTTAAATGTTAAGGCATATATTTTACATTTTGTTTCTGTGATTCTAATATTTGCAATTTTCAAACTGTTATACGTAAGTGATTGATTTTGAAGCATTTGTAATCTCCATTCATAGACAAGACATTAAAGGGATACTTCACCCAAAAATGAAAATTCTGTCATCATTTACTCACCTTCGAGTTGTTCCAAATCAGTATAAATTTCTTTGTTCTGATGACAGATTTTGCCCCCCATTGACTACCATAGTAGGAAAAAGTACAGTAATTTTTAAAGTAAATTAAATAAAGTAATTTTTCCTACTATGGGAGTCAATGGGGGGCCAAATCTGCCTGGTTATAAGCATTCTTCCAAATATCTTTCTCTGTGTTCATCAGAACAAAGACATTTATACAGATTTGTTTAACTCGAAGGTGAGTAAATGATGACAGAATTTTCATTTTTGGGTGAAGTATCCCTTTAATAACAGTTTGGCTGGTTCAAGTTGACGCGGTTATAAACAATATATTTATCCAGCTTGCTTTATGGATGTCATTCTGACTAGAAACTCTCTGAGCCATTTATTTATCCGTGGATGGATAGGTTGTATTTTTATTTATTATGTAATTACCTTTACTCTGCATTCTCTAATCTATTTTCTTTATATTTATAGACTAAATAGAATATTCTATTTTTATTATTATAATATATTATAATAATAGTCTCAGTACCTTTATTTACCTTCATGTTACAATCCCTAACTGTTTTTGTCAAAAATAAACAAAAATGAGTTATTTAGCAAGTATATAAAAAACCAAACTTTATTGTCTGGTACGATTTGCTATTTTAAAATGGCGTTATAGAGGCAAAAATGAACAGATTGAAGCTTTAGATCTAAATTCTATAGAAAATAGATTTTTATTTATATGTAGTTGAAATGAAGTAAATTGAAATGAACAAATTACTTTGTATTAGTCTACGGCATCATATCGTCAAAGAAAATAAGCTGAGACTAAAACAGCAAATACTACCTTCGCCTAGATTTCTGTTCTCAACGTCACCACGATTCTACATCCACATTTGTAATTACAGCTCGATCACATAAAAATACAATTGTGCATAGTCAGTGTTCTACCTCACGCTTTTAGTCTGATTGTACAAGCTGCACTTTAGAAGGATAGAGCTGCCGTTTGGAAGTGTATGGACAGCGGCGGAGATAAAAAGGTTACAGTAATGAATGGGCTTTTAGCAGTTTGCTAGTTGGCTAATGACAGTGGCCTGCTGGTGTGCCAGATCTCTGGCAGCTCCTGCTGGCATCCCGCTGTCAGCATTCCTCTCCAAACATCTGTGTTTCTTCCGAGCAGTCTGTGTTAGGACAGATACCTGAGGAGTTTAAGGACATACAGTACCGTTCAAAAGTTTAGGGTCACTTGAGGATGAACTGTTATACGTAAATAAAATTGTGCTGATAAATTCATTAGTTTCATCACAAAATTGTAAAGTTGTATTTAAAATTTTTTTTTAGAAACGCACGACTGAATAATGAAGAAAAAGCAGCCAATAAGAGCACAGAATTGATGGGAATTTCAGTACTATTTAAAAAAGCTTCTCCGGGTGAGATGCTTCGTAAAATGACAACAGAAGATATTTTGCGAATTATACTTTGATGGAATTTTCTATTGCTATTTGTATGACACAAAAAAACTATTGATAATATAGAAGTTCTTCCATAAGTTTATTATTGTTTTGAAATATAGAACAAACATATTGACTCTTAAAGGTACAGTTCATCCAAAAATGAACATTCTGTCATCATTTACTCAAATTGTTCCAAATCTGTATATTTTTTTTGTTGCACTGAACACAAAAGAAGATATTGTTGGAACAATGTTGTAACCGAACAATTCTGGGGCACCATTGACTTCTATAGTAGGAAACGAAACTGCTATGGTAGTCAATAGTGCCCCAGAATGGCTTGGTTTTCCACATTCTTCAAAACCTCTTCTCTTGTGTTTAAAGGCAGGGTAACCGATTTCCGAATTACGCTTTAGACGATTGAGTCGGGCCGAGTACCAAAACAACCTTGTAGCCAATCAGCAGTAAGGTGCACAATGCACAGTACGGACATTAGCCGAGCCGAGCGCTGACGAAAGCGAAAGATGGGGGTAGGGGTGTGTTTGTTTCTGTGATTTGAACATCAACAATGGCTAAAAGAAATCGGACACCCCGCCTTTAACAGAACAAAGAAATTTATACAGATTTGAAACAACTTGGTGGTGAGTAAATGATGACAGAATTTATGTTTTTCTATGAACTATCCCTTGATTTACTATAATAATCATATCATGCTCCTGCCATATGGTTATGTTTGTACTTTGCTATATGCTATTGAAATACCACAAATTCATTCACAATGGAGTTTACCTGGTCAACTTCAATACGTTAAAGAATCAACCGGATTGTCTTTTTAGTTTTGTTATGTCTACTCATCTGAACGTGCTTCTCCGCAGAATTCATGAGAAGCCCGTGTGTCGAAGCCGGGCTCATTCCTCCGCTGGTTCAGCTGCTAAACTGTAAGGACCAGGAAATATTGCTCCAGACGGGCCGAGCCCTTGGGAACATCTGCTACGACAGCCGTAAGTGCCCATTATTGCTTTGTCAGCCATTCCAAGCCCGGGTCCATCTTCACAGAGATATTTAAACATCTTTTGGGTGATTTGAAGGGGAGCTGACATGTGACTGACATGACATTGATAGCTAGTTTTAATTGCCTGGCAAAACTCTTGCTGACTCTGTGGCCTGTGATATAAGAGCAGTAACTTATCTGTAGGAGGAATGCAGGAAACTTTTTGGTGGTATTGTGTCTTTAGTCTATATAGGGAGCACATGCATGTTTGAGCAGTTTTAAACATTTTATGATATGTAGCAGAATTGAGGGAAACGGGCAGAAGTTGTTTTCTGGATAAGAAACGGTCCGAATGCCGTTCCCAAGAGTTTAACGGAGTCCAATGATTAAAGGAAGATGAGGAATCAGCCGTTTTTTCAGCCGTGTTGGGTAAGTTACTCTGAAAAAGTAATTAATTACTAGTTACTAATTACATATTCGATAATGTAATTAGATTACTGTACAAATTACTCTCTTCAAAAAGTATTTAATTACTAATTACTTTCTATATTCTACATCAACCTTGATGAGTTAAGTGATTCAAGGATAGACATGAAACGCCTCTTTTAATTCATTCAAATAAATAATATTAAAGTACATAAAGTAGTATTATTAATTACAAATGTGAGAATTATACATTAAAGCACAGATTTTAAAGTTAGACTTTGAATTTTGATGTCAATTCCACTATTGCACACACATATATTACACAAAGTATTTAGTTTAATTACATCAGAAGTAACTGTAATTAAATTACAGAAAAAATAAGAGTAATCCCTTACTTTACTTTTTCAAGGGAAAAGTAATTAAATTACAGTAACTAATTACTTAGTAACTAGTTACACCCAACACTGGCGATGGGTAATGGATGGGTGGGGCTAAGACTTTATTCACACTGCAAATCAATCAAATTTGGGTTTCAGATATTTAGGGCCGTCCTTTGGCTAACAATGAATTTGGTTTGTCCAGACCGTTGCATCTCAGTTGGGCCATGAAAAGAGATCTTGCATTCATGTACAGATCCAGTGCTCCGTTTCATCCATATCTTCTGTGTAAACTTAGGCGGTCATGCGAAAAACATTTTTATGCATGCTTTTGGCACATGGACACAGATGGGTTTCAAGATGATTGACAGGGCAGCTGAATGTGATCCCATATGAAACGGAGAGTCGGAGATGACAGGTGTGTTCAAACAGTCACACATTTCACTAAACAACTTTGTAAACCCCGCAATGAAGTCAGGAATCAGTTGGTGTTAAAAAAGCAAAAATTATTAAGAACTATAATGAAGATGTAATGTAATAACATGATAATACAGTATACCATGATAAAAGGACCAGCAATGATCGTAATATGAAAATTTGATACCGCCACACGATTACTGGACATCATCTAAACCAAACCAAAGTATTTATTTGCAGATCATTCACTATTGTATGTAGGTGCTTAATTTGACTGTTTTCTCTGGTTTGCTCTGATAAAGTGTTTAAAGCATCACAGAAAACAGAACGAAGTCTGATCTAAAGCAATCTCTCTGTTTAGTGAACTAGAGTGGGTGGTTGTCCTACTATGCGTGGGCATGCATCAGCGTAAACAAACCTTGACGAATGTTCATACCAATTAAACTGACTCACAAATACTGTCAAGTGTTTACAGAGCTTACTGGAAACCCTGCCATACAGATTTACATATAAATCTGTGGTATGAAGCATCTGGGATGAATTGGTTTGATGTGAAAGGCCCTTGAAATGCATTGCTGCATTTCTTTTTGAAATAGCCAAAAGTGTTTAGTTTACCTCATAGCTGGGAAACTAATGAAAAGTGCGGAGTGATGTCATAAAAAAATCATTCATCCATACTGTCGGAAGTAAGAGACTGTAAGTGTTAAAGATATACAGCTACGGAAAAAATGAAGAGACCATTTCAAAATGATTAACTATTTATAGCAATGTGTTTAGCAGTGGTGTAGTCCTAACAAAAAAAGTGGTGTACCTACTATACGACCATAACCCCGACCTCAAATGGCTAAAAGACAGGGGTCAGTTTGTTTGTTTGATTGAATTTTTCAGCAAATTCTTCACTTATGCTTTGAATATGAAGTTATAGAATTGGAAAAAAATAAGTTGGTGGAAAATGTTGGAAAAAAAACTGGTCTATGCCAGTACTGTTGACCACAATACAATATTTTTTACAAAGCATCACATCTTTTTAACACATCACATAGATTATGTAAAAACATGCAAGATTTGACAGAATACAGCTGTAACTTTGTCATCACTGCGATCTCGGTGTCAATACTTGTTAACAATTTAAGGGGAAGATGTTAATGTGTGATGAAGTTAACGTTGCGGTAAAAAACAGACTACATTATTTTGAATGTAGAATAAACGTAACGTGGAGGTTTAAAACGACTGTAAAGGGAATGAGGTTACAGAGAAAATATAAGGATTCGGACTTGTGCGATTTTAAACATTAGGCCTATAGGGCTATGGAAGTGTTTGTTTCATTTAATCCCGTGTCAGTTAAAGAAAGCTAGTATTAAAAGTTGTGACAGATATCAAAGATTTGCGATGCATGGCAATATCATAAAGAGATAAAGCAGCACAAGAGAACCCTTGAATTCAGTGTCGATCTCTCTCGAGCCGGAGGCCCGAAACAGATGAGAGGAGCCACTGCCGGCGAGCACCCTTTAAACCAGCTTTGACTAAAAGTGAGCAGATTTATCAATATTACCTGACGGCTTCAGCGGGACTCTTTCAGTCACTGACACTGAAGATGATGCGCTTGATGTGGTTGTCGGAAGCGGGGCCGCAAGAAATATTGTGCATTTTCTTAAGAAATGCACCAATTGTATGAACGAATTGTGAACGCGATACAGTTAAAGGGAAAGCAACCACAAACGCAGCTTGGAGACGTTAAGCAGGAGAACAAGTGGGTATACGCTAATATAGATCTTTAGAAGTCGTTATACGCAAACAGCGCATATGGCGTATGGCCCCCACCACTGGTGTTTAGGTAAAATGATCGTTTTTGTTTCATTTTGTGAAGAACTAACAATATTTCTCCCGAATTTCAAAGAAAAATATTGTTTCTATTTGCATTTATTTGCAGAAAATGAAAACTGGATAAACAGGTCAAAATAACAGAAAAGATGCTCTGTATTTTTTTCAGACCTCAAATACTGCAAAAACAAGTTCATATTCCCTTTTAAGCAATACAACAATACTATTTGTACGTATATTTAGGAAAAGTTCAAAAAAAATGTTTTTGTTTTTATCACGATGTTGTCATGCTGTCAGTATTTCACATTGCTGTTGGATGACTTTATGTCACTCCTGAGGTTTGATTTTGTTGAAATTCAACAGACACTGGAATGGCCACAATACATCTAGAAATGCTGATTACATGATAATTTGGAATGGTCGTTTAATTTTTCTGCGGCTATATGTATCTTTTTATATTAGAGATAATATTTTGATGTTTTGAAGCACATACAGTGCTGTGAAAAAGTATTTGCCCCTTCCTGATTTTTTGTTTTTTTTGCATATTTGTCATGCTTAAATGATCCAGATGATCAAACAAATTTTAATATTACACAAAGAAAACCAGAGTAAATACAAAGTGCAGTTTTTAAACGATGGCTTTATTTATTAAGGGAAAAAACAATCCAAACATTTCTGACCCTATGTGAAAAAGTAATTGCCCCCTAAACCTAATAACTAGTTGTCAGAATAAAGTTTCGTGGTAAGTTGTTTTGGGGGGCTTTTACATTTTTGGATAGGACAGTTGTGACAGACAGGAAGCGATGAGGAGAGAGGGCAGGGGGATCGGGAAAGGATCTCGAGTCGGGATTCAAACTCGGGTCGCCTGCGTGCTATGCGCTACATGTCTGGAGAACTGTCCACACGGCCACAGGCTCCGACGATGAGCAAGATTTAATGCACAAAACGATGTATAATTTATTTTTTGGTATTTTTATAAAATATCATAAGCTTTGCATGCTGTTTTCTCTACGGTTTTGGAATGGATGTGTGTTTTTTTTTCGCTTTTGGCTATTGATGTAGTCTAACTATTAAAAGTAGTTGCACTTTTTTGCATTTAGGATTACATTTTATTTTGAGTCATTGCTAAAAAGAGCAATTCAGATTTTTACTTAACTATTGCTTCAGTTTACATGTAAAATTAGAGATGCACCGGTAACACCGATATGTCTCCACCGTTGCCGATAGTATGGTGGTTATATGAACTCGCATTAACTAAATTCTGAAGTTTAAATTTATATTTCCTAACTTTCTGAATGTAATTAATTCATAGAATGACTATTAATATTATACATTTCTTAATATTTTCTATACACAAAACACAAATTCATTGCATTTTCTTGTCCTCATTCGGTTGACAGGATGTATATCGTTTCTGATCATCAGCTGTTTTTGAACTATCGGCCGACAGCCAATAGTCTGTAAATTTTCTTTTATTCACTGATAACGATTATTGGCCGATATATCGGTGCGTCTCTAGTGAAAAACAAAAAGTTAAATGAATTAAAATGACATGAATACACCATCAGTCGTTTCAAATAAAAGTGTCTGACAATGTGTTTAAATGTGAATATAACTTCTGCAGGACTGTCAATGTGTAGTTTCAGTTTAGTTTTGAGTCTCATTTCAGTCGAATCAAACCCAATCATCTCTCAGGATGTCCTAGAATAACATTGCTTATGTAATATCTAAGTGCACATGTTAAGACCTTCCTCCTGGTAATATTGCTGCAGTCTGGATTTAGTATGATGTGCTTCTACTGCACTTTTTCTTTTTGAAAAAGTGATTTTCTTTTGATTTTCTTTTGCCGTATGTCACGCTTGCTCCTCATGACACCTCGACAGCTGGAGCAAACCGCCAGTGGATTCAGCATCCATGCAGTGGGATTTCCAGCAGACCGCTTTTCTTTTTTTTGCTCCTCTTTTATCTCCAAAAAGTTATTTTCCATTGTCTCGCACATGTCATTTTACGTTGCGTAAAGCAGTGGTTCTCAAACTGGGGACCGTGGCCCCCTGGGGGGCCCCAAGATGGATCCAGGGGGGCCACAGATTTTGTGGCATTTTATGAAATATAGAAATTTATCATAGATTTTATGCAATCAAACATCAGAAAAATGACACCACGAACCAAAAGAATTGAGGTTCCAGCATTGTATAACTGAATGTTTTTGGTTTAATTAAAATTCTAAGTTTAAGATTATACGTCTTTATATGGGGGGCCGCAAAGCGATGCACTTAACACAAAGGAGGCCTTACAACGAAAAAGTTTGAGAACCACTAGCGTAAAGGACGCCATGTTCACAGATATGCCGACCCATCCCACGCTTAACAACCCCTTTTCTGTCATTCTGTTCCAGGTTGTTGTTTCTTTGTGTCATTTGTTGCTTTTTTATGTTTTTCTTTTTTGATGTGACCTCTTTGTTTTGCAGATGAGGGCAGAAGTGCGGTTGATGCAGCGGGCGGTGCTCAGATAGTTGCAGAGCACATTAAAGCTCTGGCCGAAAGCACTGACCCGGCCGCCGGGAAGCTCTTGACTGTCTTTTGTGGCATGATGATGAACTATAGCAATGATAATGGTAATGACCGATCCCCCAAAACAAGACGGCAATATATCTGAATGGTCCCTTATTGGTATAGTCTGAGATGTTCACTCAAAGAATATAAACGTGTAGAATGATGATGAGTGATGCCATAGAGGAACCATCTTTCTTTCTTTCTTTCTTTCTTTCTTTCTTTCTTTCTTTCTTTCTTTCTTTCTTTCTTTCTTTCTTTCTTTCTTTCTTTCTTTCTTTCTTTCTTTCTTTCTTTCTTTCTTTCTTTCTTTCTTTCTTTCTTTCTTTCTTTCTTTCTTTCTTTCTTCCTTCCTTCCTTCCTTCCTTCCTTCCTTCCTTCCTTCATATCTCCCTGAACTCTCTGTAAGTCGCTTTGGATAAAAGCATCTGCTAAATGACTAAATGTAAATATTCAAGGAAACTTTTTCCACTACAAAGAACCATTTTTTACTTTTTATATTTAAGGAACCTTTTTCCACTACCATTTGTGAATCAGAAAGGTTCTTCAGATGTTAAAGGTTCTTTATGGAACCATTCATACAAAAATGATTCTTCTATGGCTTTCAGAGTGTATACAGTATATAAGAAAACTGGCAAGTTAATTTATTTTATATTACCAAAATATATATTTATTACTGTGTATTATATACCGTTTCAGCGGCAACAACATAAACAAACGTCATGTGACCCAAACTTAACTTCCAGAATTATTAGTTTTAATTGAATTTAATACAATTAATATACAATTAAATATTACTATTAATATTGATATAAAATAAATTGTTATATTATAACAAAACACACACAGGAAGTTAATTTTGGCCCAAGCGTGTGCGTCTGATGAAACCGTCTATATCACTATATGTTTTTTGCACGTCTGATTTGTATTAAAGACCTCGTGGTTGAACATTAATGGTGATATCTGTAGGGGACCACTCTAAGAAACTCTAACTTCTCTTAAAGTCTTAAATATGATCAATGTCTTTAACTAAAGTGACATGATTGGTTTGTTAAATGGCCACATGTTGCTTTTGTCTTGGTGAATATTTATTTAAACCGGTCTTTCCTCTGATGCTAGCGGTGGTGGTGATTCTTAGTTATGTTGTGCTATGTTGTGTTATTGCAAAATATTAAGGATAAAGTGCGTTTTTGCACCATCAAATAAAATTTCAAAACGCATGATTATTTCCTAAACTGCTACCTTAAGCGTTGGCTCCATCTTGCAATATTTGTAATTGTTAAAATGATGATCATATTAAGACACTTAACATGAAAATTTCGTAGATTCACTTACAGATCTAGCTGTTCAAACTCTCATTTTTGCTATGTAGAGCATATAAAACCTATTCATTTTCACAAAGTATGCACAACAACGGGATCACGCAGAATGAGGTTTTACATTGATGAAATTCCTGTTAGGATTTATGTCTCTTAAAAAGTTCTGCCGTGAACCATAGCCCCACCTGAATCATCCTAACATGCATAACTTCAAATAATCTAGCATTTTTGAGAGTATACCTTATTGTAACCATGTTTTAAAATACACACTTTACCTTTAAATCTGACTTTACAATACATGCATATGTGAAAAACGTGTAAGACACTTCTATACTTTTACAGTTTTAAGACGGGTAGGTTACACAAGGGTCCGACCTTGTGTTATACAGCACTGCTGTGCATTGTTTAATATTTAATGTTTGGCATCAAGCGTATTTGCATCTTTGTGACTTGATGTTCTTAGACCGAATCCAGTTTCCCTTCGTCTCTGTTAGCCAGCAGGGCTTGAAATGAGAATTGCATTTTTGATCTATTACACATCGTGTCCAGAGGCAAACCAAGCAAAGTCATATCAGCCTTTTTCATTTTCTGCTGCCTGATGAAATAAAGGATCGGAGATGATTTTAATAGACTGGAACAGCCAGCGGGACGCACGCTCTTGCTTGCCTTTAGTCTGTTATACAATCTGGTTCTCTCTCACTTCTCTGTCTTTTGTCTGCAAGTGTTGTAGCATGAAACAGATGCTAATTCATACTAAGTGTATTTGTTTTTCTCTCATAATATTTACTAAGACACCATGATACCTGACATAAGCAATCACCCTGGGTTTTTAATGCATACGCCTTTTTTTAGGTACTTTAGCCTTGTTGTGTAAATCTCTTGTGTACGTCGATTTGATTTTTAAATCCTGATACATGCATAAAAAATCTGAAACATTTATTTATACATATATTTACACACGGGGCAGTGCTAGATTGTGAATATAGTCATGGCTATTGACAAACAGTATGTACTATATAATGTAAAGTCTGATGTGTTTACAGTTGTTCTATGTAATCCAGTTTGGATAGATAGCTCATTGTTTGTGTCTTTTAGTGATTGACAGCGCTGCTTGCCGAAAAGAGCTGGGCGAGAGAAAAAATACTTTGCTTTTGCTGTGAGTTCTTTAATACGTGGTACTGTCCAGTTCTGCAAATGCTTTTGCTTTTTCATTCGATACTTTCAACTTCTATTTGTTGCTCTGATATGCCATTTGCACAGACCATCAAAGCTCAGCAACAAAGCAATAAAGCAAAACATTTTATATTAGGGAAAGCATTTCGACTGTGTTTGTTAAATGTGATTAAATGCATGAATCTTTAATGATGTTTTTCGGAGCCAGTCTCAACACCATATGCCTTTGCTTTTTCTTCTTCTCCATGGTCACGGTTCCTCATTTCATTTCTTCTAATCTCCTTTTTCTAATAAAAAAAAAGAAAAATCTGACGTCTGATCTGCCCGTGATTTTTCTATGCTTGGGCTTAAACACAGATGTGTGCTGTCTGAGCTGCAGTCTCCTCTTTGCTTTGCTCAATTTACGGGTCAACATCTGCTTTCTGACACATCGATGGTGCCAAATGTGCAGGTGCTGCCCACATCTCCATGCATAACCTGCGTCGTATAATAAACTCACATTTCTTTTAGGTGACTGCTTTTACCAGCCATTTTTAAGTTCGGATCTGTTTTTGGAATAAATGATCATGAGATATATTCGGTAAGGGGTTTACTATACTGCGGTCCTCTGAGGTTTGGATTTATCTATTACATTTTCAGGTCAAGTCCACATTTTCTGTGCTGGTCTCAGCAAGGCACAAAAGTGAAATCCCGGAGCAGTTTATGTTGCGTGACGTGCTAGCTCTTTCTGCAGTTCTTATGAAACCGTCTGTATTGTCAGTGTATTAATGTTATTGCCTGAGAAAGTTGAACGGAGTAAATCTGATTGCTTTGTTTTTTTCTAGATTCTCTGCAGGCACAGCTGATCACTATGGGTGTGATCCCAACACTGGTCAAACTCCTGGGAGTTCATTCCCAAAACACGGCGCTTACAGAGATGTGTCTCATCGCCTTTGGGAACCTGGCAGAGCTGGGTGAGTGTTCACGATAAAGCCAGCCAAACCGTGTTTCTCTGTATCGTTGTGCGTTATATTTTCACTTTGATGAATGCGTAATACATTTCTGTTGACTGTTCTCTGATCAGAGTCAAGCAAGGAGCAGTTCGCCTCGACGAATATCGCAGAGGAGCTGGTTCGGCTGTTTCGTAAACAAGTTGAACATGACAAGAAGGAGATGATCTTTGAGGTTTTGGCTCCGCTTGCTGAGAATGGTAAGTCTCATTTTGTTTACATGCATAACGTGATGATTGAAAACCAGTTGAGATCCATCCATTTTTTATAAATGAAACGAGCGCTGGTTTTGCATCAGTTAAAGGTCATTTATGACATTTAGCAGCATCTAGTGGTGAGGTTGCGAATTGCAACTAATGGCTCCCCCCTCACTTTCGAAGCACTACGGTGGCTGACACGGAACTAAGATGTCGTCATGTTTTCGCTTTGTCGAGTAGAGCAGTTTGTCCGTTTAAGGGCTACTGTTGCCCAAATTCCATTTAAGGGGACCCGCTGCGTATGTAGATGGAAATAGCTCATTCTAAGGTAATAAAAACATAACGCTTCATTATGTAAGGTCTTTATACACCTCTGAACACATAGTTATGTATATTATATGGCATTTCTGTAAAAAAAACCTCCCTATTCTCACACATTGCATCTTTAAGTATTGTTTATGCTGCATGAGGTTAAGGGGTTGTATAGGCATTGTTTGAGGTTGGTTATGAACACTGACAAATGGCCGACTGCAGACCCGCTGACCCACTGACTGCCTGACCGAGCGGCTTTGTTCAGACTTTATCTCCCAGATGAAAGACGCAGTGTTACTTATGTAGAAAGAGCTTCTGTGCCACCTGTTGAGACTTAATCAAATGAATGCATGTGTTTCCTGCAACGATTTGGGACTTTGTGTGAGCCAACCCAATTTTCAGTCCAAATCTTCTGTTTAGATTTATGAATAGGTTTTTAGGCTCCAAGCACTGAAAGTATTGTTTTTATGAAGGATTATTATTACTATTTAAATTTGAGGAGTTTTAGGTCTTACAAAACCTTAAAGGGTTCATATGACACAGCCAAAATGAATATTATGGTTTGTTTTAGATGTAATGCAACGTGTACACACGATTTAAGGTTCAAAAACGCTGTATTTTCCACATACCGTGCATGTTTGTATCTCCTCTCTGCCCCGCCTCTCTGAAACGTGCTGAGTGATTGGTCGAATACTGCAAGCGTGTGAAGGAAATGTAACGCCTCTTACCATATTTAGAACATCAGGTTCCAAAGCGATTGTACTGACAGGTACGCCCACCTTACTTGCGTATACATTTGGGCGGTCTTAGTCAAATCATACCACGAACTGACGTGGATTTGTGGGGGTGTGGTTACACGAGGCGTTTCAGGCAGGTCTGGGTGAGCATTCGCTTTTAGATAGAATGCATCTCTTGTTCCGACACTTTCATTTTTGCAATTTTACGTGTCTAATACATGCATGGGCAACTTGTAACACACTAAAGACACAGAAAAACACGTATTCGCGCCATATGACCCCTTTTATATATGGGAATATACTGGAAATATAATGCAATGTATTAAATAATACATTCCCATGTATTGGAACCAAGTGCTTATATTTTTCAAAAAAATGAAAAATGTCCTTTTATTGTAAAACCATAATATATTAACAATGTATTTTGATATATATTTTCAAGTATATATTTAATACATTGGCAGTTAATGTATAGGAAAATATATTCAATTTGACATTTATTAGCTTCACCTAACAGGAAGTCATCCCTTTTGGATTTTTTTAAAAGTGCGCGTATTTAAACTTTTAAATACTCCTCCCAGGTCATCGATGTGATTGTGAACAAAGTTGGTCAACATGATGACCACACATTGAAGATAATAAATTGCAAACTGATAGTTTTGGTTTCTTGTTGTTGCCATGGTGTTATGCATACATTACATTTAGAATGAAATAGAGAAAACACGAAGTTCCTCATAGTTTCTGTGCACATTGAGCAATTTCGATGTATGTTCATGGGATCTGATCACATTGATGTGGTTATTCTGAGCCACAGTCATAGCGCCACCAACAGGCAACAGGGAATGTCACTTACAACAGACATTGAAGTGGTCTCATATTGTCCTTGCATTGGTGCATTTGCCCACTGTGCTTCATGTAGCGATGGCACTATCATTCTTGGGCCCATCATCTCTGCTTGCAGCTATATGTATTTATTTTTTATTGTGAGGTAGAACATCAAAGCCAGGCAGGCTATAAAGAGTGCCATCTCTAATAACAAGAACGCAGAACCTGTCTGGTTTGGCGATGGAAAGTCTCAATGTTCAGAGAGCTGTTGCTCTCAGTTTGCTCATGGGAGAGGAAGCTACAATTAAGCAGATGTGTGAGATTTCTCTGCTGCTTTTCTCTGTGGTTAATAAGTGTTATCACTCATCTGTTCTGCCTTTGGCTCCACCATCTTTTCCTCAAAATAGAGCTCTGGGGGTCTGCTGACAGCTGTGGTCTGGACTGCGAAACTGCCAGCCGTGGTCAGCTGTTCTTTTTGTCTGAGCTCGTGTGACGGTTTAAGATGATATTGAAGTGTGTGCTAAAAGAAGAGGGGGAGATGAGAGGAGGCACAACCTGAATGATCTGTATGATCGGCGGAAATTCAGATGTTTAATAAAAGATTCTTATATGCGTGTATTTATACGCTGCAAAAATGTTTTTTTTCATTGCGTTTAGGGTTAAAAATATATTTTATAAACAAATTATTTAAATATTGCACATAGGTGTATTGCATTGCAACTGATTTTATTACTTCAAAGAGTTACGTGTTGTCAACGTCTTAGGTCGGTGCAGATAGCAGAGAGATTGACACGCAAATGTGTTCAGCATTTGTAGTGACGCTTTCTTTCCCCAGAAAGGTTATAAAACGTAATCTGAATGTAATGTAATCTGAATTGACTTTACAAACTACAGAAGCATTATCGTATCGCATATTGCATTGTTCTTCAGTATTGTGTGGTCCTAGTGTCTTGTTTATTAATAAATTAATAATAAATTAATATATTAAAAAGAAGAAAAAAAAAACGTTTGTTATGGCAGAAGACAATTTCGAGATTTTATTCTTTTACATTTATATATTTAACAAACATTTTATCCAAGATGTATTCTCCGAACACAAACATTTTCCATGTCAATGTGTTTTAGTCTAAGGACTTTTTGTTTTTAATAGAAACCACGACAAAAATGTGGATTAAGAAAACACTGTCATTTATTTAGTCTTTAAAATGAAATCTATTTATTTATTAACGTTTTGTGCCATTGGCAAATGGAACTCGAGGCAAAAAGCAGTTATCTTTTATTTCTTATAAAAGCTTTTTGTTAGGTGAAGAGGGAAATGTGTTGTACGGTAATGTATAAATAACACAAAGAATTAATGTCAGTTTTCATGAAAGTGAGAGAGATGGAGTGAGCGAGAGAGCAGCGTGGGAGACGGAGGGCTGGACCCATTGACAGTGTGCTGTTAAAGCATCGCTCGGGCTGTTAGTATTCTCTGCACTGAGCCACTATCCCATCCTGCCAGTCTCCAAGACAACGGCCTACTTACAGCCACTACACAGCGCTACGGGCGAAACCGACAGAGTCACGTGCCCGCATGTGTGTGAGTGATATAGAGGGAGAAAGGCTGAGCTGTGCTGTACCTGAACACTGCGAGGCTTTCAAAACAAGCCAAACGCTTCGTGTGACAGCCATATGTCTCACCTCAGACATCCATCCGTGCTCAATATTTCCCTCTGGGCTGTTCACTAGCTCTGTGATGGGTTATTCTGCAGTTTCAGGAATAGAATTTCTCTTTTTTTTTTTGGAAAGTGTGTCATGATGTATTGTTATATCTCTTTGTCTGATTTTTGGGTTATACGATTATTTAACCCATTTTACCGCACTTAAATCTTATGGTTTCGTATAAACGTGGCTTTGGGTCTTAAAAATGAGCACATGTACTGATTAAAGGTGCTGTGGGTAAATTTTTGGAGGGTATATAGACAGAAATGCAATATAATAAACATAACTATGTCTTCTGAGGTGTGTAAAGACCTTACATAATGAAGCGTGTTATGTTTTTATTATCTTAGAATGAGCTATTTCCATCTACATACGCAGCGGGTCCCCTTGAATGGGATTCACCATGTTGTTTCTACAGAAGCCCTAAACGGACAAACTGCTCTACAGGGCGTTTTTTATGAATATGTTATCTCCTTTGGCAAAGAAGTGAACGTGACGTCATCTTAGCCCTTTGTCAGCCACCGTAGTGCTTGGAAGGAAGAAGTGAGCCGTTGCTTGCAATTCGCAACCTCACCACTAGATGCCGCTAAATTTCATACACTAGAATTTAAGTGTATTGCTTTAATGCACTAATTTTGGATAAAAGCATCTGCAAAATGTAGAAATGTAAATGTAGTCAAGATTAGGGGGGACTTCCTCATTTAAAGAGCATTTGATTGGACAAAATGACTCATCATTAATGTCTCTACTCTATGGTTTCCCTATAAGTGAAAGATAGTGTATATCTTACATGCATATATCTGGCAAAATAATAATAGATGCATGACATGTTAGATGTAATTAGAGTTTTTATCTGTCTGTGTTTTTCAGATGTGATCAAGCTTCAGCTGGTTGAAGCTGGTTTGGTGGAGTGTCTTCTGGAGGTGGTCGATCAGACCGTGGATGGTGACAGAGAGGAGGATGTTGCTCAGCTCAAGACATCTTCTGACCTCATGGTCCTTCTGCTGTTGGGAGGTACTCGATTCGCTCTTTTGTGAATAATTAAATGGTTTGAAGCAAAGTTTTACAGAAACTTAAAATTAAAGCTGTCAAACGATTAATCGCGATTAATCGCATCCAAGAACAAAAGTTTGTGTTTACATAATATTTATCTATGTACTGTGCATAATAATTTTGTGTTTATAAATACAAACACATACACATGAATACATATTTAGGAAATATTTAAATATATTTATTTATATTTACCAATAATTGAAATTATTAATAAATGTTTATAAATGTTTAGATTTTTCTTAAATATATGCATGTATGTGTTAATAAATACAAAATTATTATGCACAGTACACAGATATATATTATGTAAACACAAACTTTTATTCTGGATGCGATTAATCGCGATTAATCGTTTGACAGCCCTACTTAAAATAGCTACTCTGTAACACATTTTTGCTGCCTTAAGTATTTAACAATTGGCTTTACTGGTAATTTTGTAATTTACTTTTTTTATGTTTTTTACATTACTTCCGCTCATTAAAATATTTTTAATAAATTACAGCAAGCTTTTAATAAATTACAGCAATTTATTTTAATAAATTACAGCAAGTCTCCACTGGTCAGAATTTAAAATAATTAAAATTGATTGACTTGTAAAGCAAAATTGATTGTTCTTAAAAATGTAAGGCAGCATTTGTTTTACAGTGTGCATATAATATAGCTAGCTAAACAGGGATCATAGACTTTATATATAAAGAAACAATACGGCCTGTATTAATAAATCATAAAGACGTAATGGAACTGCTTCCAAGATTCTCTCAGAATTTAATATAATTTCCTCACTGTCATGGCTATATAGTCATGCATATGTCAAACATCTTTTTTAAGAAATGGGTGGCTTTTCTGGTAGATGTGCATTCGTATTCATCAATATTAAGCACAAGTTAAATATTTTATGGAATATTAGTCCGACTTTCACCAAAGGCTTTTCCGCATTCAGTAAGTTTTCACATCCAAGAACGAGATGTTCTCATGCCTCGTGAGACCTAATCCAACCACACAAATATGAACATTGAATTGTGCTTTGCATTTTCATTCATCTCTTCATTAGAAATAGACTCAATGTTTTTAAAAAAGACCTAAATTACTACTATCTTTACCATTGTTCTTTGTCAGTTTACTGTACTGTATGCTCAATGCATATTAGACCGGTTTAAATTTCAAGGTGAAACTGGATTTACACAACAACAAAGAAAATTAGTTAGATTTACATTAAGTAGCATCAAGTGGTTCCACACAAATGTGTTGAGTAGTTTCTACAATTAACAATTTAGTGCTATGAACAAAAAAAAGTTTTGTCAACTTTACCTAAATTTCTTAAGTAAATCCAAACCATTCAGATCATACCAGTAATTTTAAGTTGATTAAACGCAATATTTATTCTTACCAATGGTACTTTTTGTTGTCATACATAAATTAAAAATAGACTTACTGCTTGTAAACACAACGAGCAAATCAGATGAGAGACATCTCACTACTGGCATTAGCACAGTTCATGCTCATTGAATGATGCAAAACCCATCATGGGCGCGCTTTTAACCTCAAGCACATGTACCGCTCTTCTAAACAATGATAACCCTTAAACTCAGAGATACATCAAACTCTTCTAAATTTCAAAGATAAATGAACATTAAACACAAACAAGTCTTTATCTTTACAGAAAATCACTTAAAAAAATAAATAAATAAAAATTTACTGGCTAAATGCATTCTTACGCAAAGCATGCTGGGAACTGATCCCCCTCAACCAGTCGTGTTGAATTAACTTGTTTATATGAAGTAAACTGAACAATAGGTAACTGAACAATAGGTATTTTAGTTTTTTTACTCAACAATGTTAAGTTGACCAATCAAACACTTGCCGACAGCCGAAAGTAGTAAATGTTTAGTATAAATTTACGTCAATTAAGTTAATGTAGTTACTTGCATTCTCAATGTACTGTGAATAAGGATGGGTTTAGTAAAACTAACAGCAGCGATAGTTCTTTTTTTAGTGTAGATGGCTAACGCTGGTTTATCACCGGCACATGCAAGTATGGTTATCGTTGAACTGTTCATCATGGGTCACAACTACTAAAACTGATCATCCAGTTGAGCTCGTCAGTTTTTTTTCCCCATTTTAGTAGAGAGCTGTGTTTACAGTCTTGTGTTA
Source organism: Triplophysa rosa (assembly GCF_024868665.1). Classification (NCBI taxonomy): domain Eukaryota; kingdom Metazoa; phylum Chordata; class Actinopteri; order Cypriniformes; family Nemacheilidae; genus Triplophysa; species Triplophysa rosa. The sequence continues at coordinate 34,996,290 of NC_079890.1, forward strand.
TCTGTTTTTCTGTAGATGAATCGATGCAGAAGCTGTTCGAGGGAGGAAAAGGCAGCGTCTTTCAAAGGGTTCTTTCATGGGTGCCCTCCAACAACCACCAGCTCCAGTTAGCTGGAGCCCTCGCCATCGCTAACTTTGCCCGCAATGGTAATTTAAAAACAGTTCTTAGCACTATGACATTTGTACAGTACATATGACAAAAAAAGACTGTTTGACAGCTGTCTCAAAAGGATTTGGTAATGGTGAATATAGGGTTTTAATAGGGTTTTAGTTTTTCTTGCACAGATGTTTATCGTACTGTTATTTTTCTGTTACATCTTATCTTATTTGCTGTAATCTGCTTTTGCAGATATTTTGGGTAAAAATAAATAATAGGATTGTTGTTCTCATACTGTAAGTGTTGGTTAACCGCTGCTTAATGAAGTCTTTTTTTGCTGGCATCAGCGATATAGCCGTTGGATGTTTATACATACAAGCAGCTATGGTCAGAAATGTTGTTTTATTTATTTTTATTTGCTTTTATTTTAATCAATTAATTAATTAATATTTTATTTATTTTCGTGGAAATTTTATTTTTATCAATTTAGTCGTGTGCTTTTGTCTTTTTATTCTTTCTTTCTTTCTTTCTTTCTTTAATTTATTATTTAGCTTTTTTTTTCTTATTTCAGTTTTAGTTTTATTTCCAGTTATTAATATTAGTGTCTCAGCGTAAACTTATTTTAATTTATTGCTCAGGCAACATTTCTAATTTTCATTTAATATAAATGTTTCCAATAATATTTCGACGTACATTTTTATTATATTTTAATAAACAGACATGTTTTAATAGTTTTCATTTTAGTTAATGATAATAAATCCAGCTGGGATTTACACACGTTTTTGGCTTTGGTTACATGGAGCGTATCTTGTATTCTAATGTTTGTATTGCGGTGCAATGCACACATTTCCCCCCTTTACATAAATGTCCTGCTTTTTCTTTTCAGATGGAAACTGCATTCACATGGTAGACACTGGTATTGTACAGAAGCTTCTGGAACTGCTAGACAGACATGTGGATGAGGGAAACGTCACGGTCCAGCACGCAGCTCTCAGCGCTCTGAGAAATCTGGCTATCCCAGGTCCGTCTGAAGTTTCACACAATCAATTATGTACAGTCTCTACACGCTGTAAGCATTTTAATAATGTGTTATTAAAAAACATCATTGAATGTAACAAATCTTCATCTTCTCTCCAGTGGTCAACAAGTCGAAGATGCTCTCGGCCGGTGTGTCAGATGTCGTGCTGAAGTTTCTCAAGTCTGAAATGCCTCCAGTTCAGTTCAAGCTGCTGGGAACGTTACGGATGCTCATCGACACACAGAGTATTTATTCACAATCCACGTTTCAGAAAACAAGTTTTCCACATATGAATAATCTATCACATACTACTAGTTTGCTGAATTTGGACAATTTGAAAAAATGGTCTTAGTCTTTAAGCCCTATGAGACATTTACTACATTATCTTTATAGGTATTGTTATTGCTGAGAGCGTGCCTTTAATGCGCTGCAAATAAATATGCCACTGATTTCTTCTATGCTTTCAAGATGTAGTGTATGTTCAGACGTGTGTGTGTTGCAGCTGACGCGGCAGAGCAGCTGGGGACCAACACAAAGCTGGTGGAGCGTTTGGTGGAGTGGTGTGAAGCTAAAGACCACGCAGGTGTGATGGGAGAATCTAACCGGCTGTTGTCCGCTCTCATACGACACAGCAAGTCAAAGGTCAGAACGCTTCTCTCTCACACGCTCTGATACGATCGTTATCTGTCATACTCAGTGTTGGGTAAGTTACTCTGAAAAAGTAATGAATTACTAGTTACTAATTACATATTCAATAGTGTAATTAGATTACTGTACAAATTACTCTCTACAAAAAGTACTTAGTTACTTATTACTAATTACTTTCTATATCCTACATCAACCATGATTAGTTAAGTGATTCAAGGATAGACATGAAAGGGCTCTTTTAATTCATTCAAATAAATAATATTAAAGTACATAAAGTACTCTTATTAACTGACCAAAGTATTACAAATGTGAGAATTATACATTAAAGCACAGATTTTAAAGTTAGACTTTGAATTTTGATGTCAATTCCACTATTGCACACACATATATTACACGAAGTATTTAGTTTAATTACATCAAAAGTAACTAATTAAATTAGAGAAAAAATAAGAGTAATCCCTTACTTTACTTTTTCAAGTGAAAGTAATTAAATTACAGTAACTAATTACTTAGTAACTAGTAAAGTACTCTTGTTTCAAGATATGCAGGAAGAAGATGTTTCAAGATATGCAGGATGCTTATAATTACTTAGTAACTAGTTACACCCAACACTGGTCATACTGCAAATCTTTACGAAGATATCATCTTAATCTGGCATGTCGCGACTAAACAAGCAATGAACTAAAGTCACTTGGTATCTGTTTCTGTGCGGTCACCCTGTTTGGCCACGCCCACTGGGGAATCTCATTGGTTCAGTCTTGCCCCTCATGCAGTACCTGACTAGTTGATTTTATAAAATACGGGTTTTGCGGTTTGTCATTGGAGCCATTTAGTCGGTCACCGATTTGCATTTCTGCAAGGTTCTGACTGCTTTTGTTTCCGAACAGGACGTGGTCCGAACAGTCACACAAGGTGGAGGGGTTAAGCATTTGGTAACCATGGCAACAAGTGAACACATGATCATGCAGAATGAAGCTCTGGTGGCCTTGGGAGTCACCGCAGCTCTTGACCTTGGTAAAACATGAAAGACGTTGTGTAGATTTTTTTGAGGCGATGATTCATGCGTGTATTTGCATTCAATGCTTGGGAATGCTTTTCTTATAAAATGAATAACAAAATGTGGGCTGGTTTATTCGAGTTCATCCTTTTAAAATGTTCAGTGTCCGTAGCATTTTGGTGAGGTGGATAGTCTGATACTTGAAGAATAAGTTTGTCTAAAACGTTTGCATAGAATGTGAGCCGTAGTATTATTAAAGTGGGCACCCTGGATGCATCCTTTTTCAACGATATTGAAGATGTTTCAAGATATGCAGGATGCTTGTTTTTTTTAAACAAAATATTCGTCTAGAACTTGAAGCATTTAAGCCTTTAGTGAGACACTTCCAAATTTCTGTTCGTGTTGTATTTTAAGCTAATTGAGATCATTTTGCCAGCTCAGTCATTCGTCCATCATTTTGATTTCAGACTGTGCAGAAAAGGATTTTGTTGGATTCAACGTGGTGCAGGTTCTCCACAAACTGCTGACAGATGAGCGCAGCGCACCAGAGATCAAATACAACTCTATGATTCTCATCTGTTCTGTCATGGGATCAGGTGAGTCTCTATAATGCATTGGGAAGGTAAGACTTAATGAAGGTTAGAGGAATAACGCCTGTTTCACACCGCATGCGTATGCAACGCACACTGCGCTGCCTGGGTACCACAGTACAACAATGCAATTTTGCATTACGTTATTTTAAATACATCAATGAGCAAAATATCTTACAGAACGTCATCAACAAGCTTATTTTATGTAGATTGTTTCATTTAGATTGGTTTTATTCGCCCGTTTCATGCACTTTTAGATCCACATTGTACAAGTTATAAATAAAAAGCCATCTTGCTTTGAAGGATACGGTTCGAGTCACTAAAGGGTTTACTCACCATAGGAAAGAGTGATTGACTTCTGATGCGATCGCTTTTCTCCCACACATACGCAATATAAGCATAACATTTAAGATATACTTGTATTATAAATCCTTTGAATGTGCTGTTGTGGCTTTGGCCAAAAAACTCCTGACAAAGTGTTTTTGGAAGTCACTTACGCGTATGGTATGAATTCTCTCATCTGTTAACATGGGCGCCGAAAAAATTACGCACTGGTTACGCGTGCGGTGTGAAACAGGCGTAAGGCCCCCCAAATACACAAAGGCCCCCATATTTTTTGTCATGGTTGTAAAAAAAGAATGAATAGAATTTATATAAAAATATGAAGTGAAATCTCTAAACATTTATTACCAGTTTGGAAGGGTTTCTGGGTGTCTTGTGAAATAAAAATGAGAACAACATTTGCAAATCATATTCTAGTAAAAGCAAGGTGATATAAAATGTTTTTTACAAATATATTATTTTTATATATATTTAAATATTATATTTAAATACAGATGCAGAAAAAATTAAGAGCCAATTTAATAAATAATTTTAAGTTTTTTTTCTGAACTTATTTATACTGTAGGTATGAGTTTAAGTAAAATTATAATTATATTATGTTTCATTCTGTGAACTAACAATATTTCTTCTAAGTTTCAAATAAAAATATTGTTTCTATTTGCATTTATTTGCATTAAAAAAGATGCTCTATATTTTTTTAGACCTCAAATACTGCTAAGAAAAAAGTTCATATTCACTTTTAAGCAATACAATAGTGGTTTTTGTACATGTATTTAAAAAGTACACATTTTTTTTTATGCGATAACCTGGATTTTTATCACAGTTTTCATGTGTCTTGTCATACTGTCAGTCTTACACATTGCTGTTGGATGACTTTGTCACTATTGAGGTTGGATTTTGTTGAAATTACAATACATCTAGAAATGCTGATTAAATTAAAATTTGGAATGGAATTTTTTGTGCAGCTGTGTATATATATATATATATTTATTTTTATATATTTACTCCATTCTATGGCCCCTGCAATACTGCTACAGCCCACTGGGGGAGCCACAACCCACAGATTATAAGCGCTGCTCTAAAGTGATGAAATGAACACATTTTCTACTTTTCTTCTCTCATCTCAGAACCTCTTCATAAAGAAGTGCAGAGCTTGGCCTTCATCGACGTGGTCTCCGGTCTACGCTCGCATGAGAACAAGACGGTGGCCCACCAGGCCTCACTCACAGAGCAGCGGCTAACAGCACAGAGCTAAAAGACTTTCACTCCATCTCCAGCCTGTCTGCCTGCCTCCCATCCGCACAAACACGCGTGCACACACACACCATCTCTCTCATTGTCATGTGCCAAGCTGTTGTCCACGCTGCATTCCCTGCTCCAGGCCCTCGCCTCCACCCTCGCTCCAAACATACAGAGACGCATTACCCAAGGGCGGCCATACTTTAGAGACGACCTTCTGCAATAGATTCATACCTGAATGGAAAATATTTAAGACCATAGCTGTGATGAACAAAAACACGACGCTATAAATCAAGTAAAAAATGAAATGTTGGCTGTGAAAATAGTGCAGTTGAGCTTGTAAGATCTTACATACCAACGAACTTGTGCATGTTTTTTTAACTGTCCGGTTAATTGATGTATCTGTGTACCATTCAAGCCATGCCCATATGATAACTGACTCCGCCTCCTCGCTTTATACTTTCCTTATACATTTAAGAATAGAGATCAAAATGTGTTTGTACTGTATAAGAGACCTCTGGACCGGTGGGGATCCTTTCATATTTGGCCTCCAGGTCCTCTTCGTGATTCATATCTATGCCGAAAAGAGCTCATTCCATATCAGATTCATTAGTCTGTTGTATTTACAAAAATAGATCATAGGGATGTATGAACAAGTAATGTGTCTTGGTACCAAGGACTAAGGCTTACGTGTTTTGCCTGACATCCTCAGAAGCAAGATTTTTATAACTTTTTCTCCTAAGTGAAGTCAATAGAAGTGACATTATTAAAACAGTTTAACTAACCTAAAACATACATTCCTGATCTGGAAGTGACTAGCATGACTGCCAATATGTCTTTAGCTGGGCCGTCATTGGTGGATGCTGGGGGGCTGGATACCACTTGGTGCCCCCTATGGCCCTCTGTGGCATTGCTGTTTTATTGGGTCTGGACGGAAGATAAAAAAATATTTGGCTGGGTCCTGTTAACTTTAGCAATGTCTGGGTTTGCTAAACACAAGTGTGTTGCTGATGTGTAAGGGCTGGCACGGGTTTTTGTGTGTACATGTGTGTACCTGAGACATCGTGGGAAATAAACTTCAGATACCGGCTGTAACGCTGAGCGGAGTATCTGAGTAATAATAGAATAGAATAAGAAAACACTCTTTGTGAATGTTTGATGCTGTGGTACAGCTTTCATTTTGCATGTCGGTCCGCCTTCCCACGTTGTCCAGTATCTTAGAAACATGCATCTCCCTGCATGTCTGATACTGTGAACATCACTGTTATGTGCCCATTTTATGTCAGTTAATACATTCTTATTATATTTGTACCCTTGAGGAACCACATGGCAATCCAGTATATCTAAAGTAACAACCTTACGAATATAAACCGAAGTTATTGTTGTAAATGTCATTGACGAATTGTACATTTGAAAGATTTAAAGTTATTAAAACAATTGCTGGTGACAATTCTTTATTGCCTTGATTTGTCAGCTATATACCTTTAATGCGTGCTTATTATAGTGGAAATTGTACAGCCGCGGAAAGAGGCCATTTCACATTTTTATTTAATCCGCATTTCTAGATGTCTTTTGGCCAGTCCAGTTCAGTTTTTCAGTCTGTTGAATTTCAACAAAATCAAACCTGTTGTATTGCATAAAAGTGAACATGAACTTGTTTTCTTTGCAGTACTTGAGGTCTGAAAAAATACACAGCATCTTTTCTGTTATTTTGACCCGTTTCTCCAGTTTTCATTTTCTGCAAATAAATGCAAATAGAAACAATATTTTCAGTTGGCATTTGGGACAAGTATCGTTAGTAGTTCACAGAATAAAACAAAAATGATCATTTGACCTAAACACACACCTAAATAGTCAATTCAGAGAAACAGAAAATAATTTTTAAATGGTCTCAAAAAAATGTATCTTGCTGTATATATATTTTAGAGCTCATTATATGTTGAAAAACATTTGCTATTTCTAGATTTCTAACAACTCAGAAGAACAAATTAGTGAACAGAATGAACTCAAACTTTTTTAAATTGTATACTATAAACCTTTAGACTGAATGAAAACTGTGATGTCTTATTTCATTTGTATCAGCAGGTGAATGAATAATAAAATAATAATCCAAAGTGGATTAAAGCAGCAGTGGAAAGTGATGCATTATGGGTAAGTCAAAATTGATCAATGTCAGGACGAATGATGAAGTAGTATAAACTAGCCCTGACATTATTTTTTTTACATCTGAACTTATTGTAAAGCCCCCTGCAACATTAAATATCTTCACTTACAAAAAGGTTTGTGTCCCATTATTAGTATACAGTTTATATACACTTCTTATGTATTTCTCAAAAACAAAATTAAACATAGGCTAGTTGTGAACGAAGTGTACGTTTATCACCGTTACACTTAAAGCATAATTAAGGACACTTTTATGTACTAAAAAGTGGACTTGGCTTACAGGTATACTTGAATTGTACCTAATTTTTGTAAGGGTTAACTACTATAATACTGTTTAAAAAGTTCGTGAAGTGTGTACAAAGTGCAATGTTTGCCTATTTTGAGAGCTCAATTGCTGTTCTATTCTGTATAGAGAATTTTCATTGACATCTGTAGGTGCTCCTGAGGTTTTGTTTAAAGTTATGTAATTATATTCATTTCAATTAAAGCTCTCTTTATCCCTTTAAATATTTAAAGGATTTTGAGGTTAACACACAACAGAAAAACTTTCTCACATCAATGTTAAAAAAAAATATTTCTTCTTGCTGGAGCAACAAGCAGATTCATGGCATGATGCTTAAATAACTGGCAACACAGCAAAACTGTTCATATTTAACACACACGTAAGACACCTTTAGATTTATAAAACCTGTTTATTTGATCTTAAGACCAAATATTCACTCCCCACTTATAAGCATTAATATAGGTTTAAGTTCTCAAAACATTTACAAATGCACTGCATCAGAACGACCTTTCCAGAAAATAAAGACAAAGAATATTTTAAAAGCTGTTTAGTGATGTACAATTACATACAAGTGCCATTTAGTGCATTATAGAACGCTATACCATACAGCTGTGTTGGTATCGTAAAAGTGCTAAAATAACACTGATATTTGCAACAAACTTTACATTACAATTAGTTCATCACATACAAATACTGTTATGGTGAATTTTTAGAAACAAGAAATTTGTGGGTGAAAAACAAATGTAACATTTTTGAGGGCCTCTGACTACTATTTAACAGAAATATAACTTTGATAAATTCCTGACTATGCCTTTGCCCTAATATTACCTCAAAACAGAATGAGTTTCTTCAAATCTATATGCTTATCCCAGTGCATTAACTGCAAAGAGCAAAATCTAATATGTTACTTGAGTGCAGGTTGGTAGAGATCTAAATAAACTAAAAAATAATATGAAGAGTTTGGTTCCAAAATGAGATAACTCCGTTTTTAACATTTTTCAAAAAACATGTTTTTATCATGTTATCATGTGTTTTATTGTGTTAGTTAGCTGTATTTTTTAAGTTATTATGGCTTAAATCAAAACAAACCAACTGCAGTTTGATTGATATTACTTGGAATGCACAATAAAAAAAACTTGATTTTTGAAGTTATTTCATTTTGCAACCAAACTCTTCATATCATGAGACACATTTTGCCAAATGTGACAGATCTCATAGACCCTCAGATACACTTACACACCTACACATTCGGATACACAGATACGTTCCCACAATTATAACACATATCGACACATGAAACGCTCTAGAAAAAATATTTACAGATGGTGCAAATGAAATCCACGCCCACTCGTGATCCAGTGCACTTGGCATCTTGTGTTCCTCAGCTGCTACGTTTAACATGCTGGCATAGATCTGTTCACAGAGATAAAAAATCACAATGTCCAACTGAATCATTACGCTTTCTATTATATGAAACTGAGAAATCGATGAATATATCTTATCTTTTGGTATTATTACCTGTGAGTGTCTGAATGACTAGCTGCCACTTCACGTGAACAAACTGCATTAGACAAGAGATGACGAATATAAATATAAAACAAAACTCAAACATCACATTCTATTATGTAAGGCCAAAATCAGAAAATAGTCTGGGTTAAAAAGTTTAGAAACACTAATCTACAGTGTGGTTGTACTAGGGCCGGGTGAACACAGCTGATGTGTGATGGAATGAAGGGTTGAGCGACCAGCTGGCATGTCAGGGTTATTATGAGGGATGCGGTGAATACTGCAGACGCAGAATACACAAAACAGCAAGTCTGAGAACTAAACAGCGCTAGAAGTGTGAAAGAGCAAGAGGAAGGGTTAAGAAGACAATGCCATTCGTTGTGACATCTCTGGTCTGAAATTGCGAGGTTAAGCATCATACAACTATAGGACAAGTTTTTTCCTTCATTACGGTCATAAAATATATATGAATTTATTTTCATTATTGGCTTGGGACATAGCGTATAAAGAAAGTCCAGTCATATAAAGATCTATACCGATCAGCAGCCAATCGCTAAATTGTCACATGGTGCCAATTTAAAGGATAAGATTAACTTTCAGAAAACAATTATGTTATCATTAAAAAAGCCAAGTGAAAAAACGTCTGACTAACAATTAAATGTATATATGAAGAGTTCATTTGCAAAAACAGATAACATTATTTTTGTTTCGAGTTTTTATTACTTAATCAAAACACCCCAACTGCAGTTTGATTGATAGTACTTGGAATGCACAATAAAAAAACATGATTTTGGAAACATTTTCCAAACTGAGTTTTTGCAAATGAACTTTTTGTATCATGATGATAGTATTAACTATACCTACTTATATTTAGGATATGATCTACAATAATAATATAATGATGTCTTGTCTATATAGTCTCCATTGTTTTGCATTACATTGAGTGTTTGGGGGAATATTGTATTAAAGTATATAATCACATAATTTAAAAAAACAGTCCCAAAATTTGGCGTCACATTCTTTAAGACTTTTTAAAGCGAACCTTTTGCCTCTCTGTCGGCATGTTTAAAACATGAAATTTCAGGGTGTTGTACTGATCGCACTTGTGTATTATTACGTTTGATGAAGGTTAAATGACGTATAAAACACTGACGTTTCGTGCAAATTCCCAACGGTTCAACTTAAAAAGCATTACTATAAGCTTACCATTGCAAACCAGGGTAAGGTAAAGAGAAAGTTTCTAAAACTGATTTTGAAATATCTGCCCCTGACAATTTTCTTCAATACACTGTGATGGTTTTTGGAATGTGAAATGCTCCCGCCACCTTACAGCGTTAAATGCAGAAAGTGTGATGCCTACATAGATGATGTTGTAATCTATTCACATAACTGGGAAGAACATCTGAGCAACCTTGAGCAAGTCTTCAGTCGTCTAGCTGATGCTTCATCGACCCAGAGAAATGTGCATTTGCTAATGCTGTTGTAACTTATCATGGCAAGAAAGTGGGCCATTGACAAAAATGGACCCTTATGACAAATGTGTTTATGAGTAACTGATCCGATGAATTAGTAATGTATGCCTCGACCTTACATGAATGATTACTGTCATGGGAGGAAGACATTGAGAGAATGTTCTCCCAACGGAGGAAAAACAGACTCGAGTTTATCTATTCTAGAAGAAAACACAGAGACCAGAGACAAAACAAGCAGGCATACACTTTCACACCCACCGCGCCGGGCGAGCGTCTCCCTCAAGAGTACACTGAGGCTTTCTTGCTTGAGTGAGGCGGGGGGCGGTGGACGATGTAAGAGGGGGGCGGCACCCTGATGAAAGCATGAGGGAGGAGAAGTGAAGTCGTGAGGTGAGCTGGTGTGGTTATGATCATAGAGGGCGGAGCAGAGGGGGTCGGCAGGGGTGTCATGAGATATAAACCCTCAAAGATGTGAGGAACCAAAAAGAAACGGTTTTAACTAGGGTCTATTAAAGCATTATGCTTAACTGTAAAATAAAACCGTAATTTTACAAAAAAAAATCTGTTTTTACATACTGTAAAAAATGTCAAATTACAGAAAAATACCACAAATTTACAATAAAATCATGAAAAACATGTTTATTTTACTGTTATTTTACAGTATTTTACAAGTTCTGCTTTTTACTTTTTTTACAGTAATATTGTGTTCAATTAGTAGAGCATTACACTGAAAGCACTGAAAGTCACTTTGGACAAAAGCGTCCGCTAAAAGTAAATGTAATAATATGTATTATATCTGCACTTTTTAGACGCTGCATAATACAATAAAACAAATCGATTTGTCTAGACGTTTTAAACCTAAATGCGAGAGCATGAGCAACTTTGATACGTCAGCCTGTTTTCTGCGGCTTCCACAAGATGGCACTTCTCAAAAATTGAGAAAAACATTACGCTGAGCAAGATTGGGTATAATAATGCTCTAAATAACATTTTATTAATAAAACAAATGAACCCTTTTGAAAGCTGAAGCATAAATGCATGAGATGAAAAATCTAGCGGAGTTGGATGTGTTGAGATCACACATGTAGAATGCTATTTTTATGGGATACCTCTCGCTTTATCATTTATTTTTATGTACAGTAATATGGTTTAACTATAAGCCCAGTATAACAAACATATTGGCCAGCACTTTGAGAAGCTCTAACATGTAGTGTGAATGAAGATGTTAATAGCACACTGCGGTGTTATCAGTAAGCACTGAGGTGACATGGACAAACTGTGTGCCGTTACATCATGCGAACGTGCAGATAAAGAACGTGTGAATGAGTTTGTATTTTCTTACCAGCTGGCTCTCACGGCTTCGATATCGCTCACTAAATTCTGAGCAAGGCATATTCCAAATATCTGTGAACATGTATTATCATTTTTAATGAAGGGAAACAATAATTGATCAAATGACCCATGATCGGTGATCAACAGCAGATCAGAGTGAGCTTACCTGTAGCAGTGCTATACCTATAAAGATTCCAGCCACTACTGTCAGATTGTCATGCAACCACCTCTCAAACTGTGGTACACAGCCTTTGAGATGAATGAACATCTTTTGCTCGGCATCCTAATGAAGGAACAAATGTTTCAAATCAGGACCATTTTCTTTTATATACAGTTCTGGAAAAAATTAAGAGACTGTGTATTTAGTCCAAATGTGTATTTAATCCGCATTTCTACATGTATTGTGACCATTCCAGTCCAGTGTGTTAAATTCGAAAAGAAAAAATCTAACCTCAGCAGTGACATAAAGTCCAACAAAAATGTGAAAGACTGAGAGCATTAAAAGATGCATGAAATCTGGGATTATTAAAAATGATGTTTTTACAGGATTTTAGGTTTGAAAACATTGCATCTTTTTATTGATTTATTTATTAAAATAATGCAAATTATAAAACTATTTTTATTCGGAATGTCTGAAAAACTGCAAATTATGCAGTGGTTTAATCATTTTTAACAAATTAATTTAAATGGTAAAGCTACATGATAAAGATGCAAATGATCACTTGCAAGACTAATGGCTGGAATACACTACAAGACAAGTTTTTAAACTAGACATCATTTTCGAAAGCCTCAGATAGAAACACACTAACTGATCAAATCTGCAGACTGGCACAGACTTTCTGCAACAAGTCCAGACTGAAAATCTGGGCAAAATCTGAGCAAAAGTCTTGTAGTGTATAGCCTTAAATAAGAAAAAAAGTGACTTTTGAATGAAGGACATAAGATCTTGTTGAATTAAGACTTTAGTTGAAATTTTATGTTTGCCCTATTAAAATGATTACAGTAGAAAAAAATAAGATGGATGTGCGTTAGAACCCACACCAGCAGACTACGTGACAGCTTCTTTCCCCTTAAACTCTTGTCTCCCGCAATCTACTCATCAGCACTGCACTTTTTCCCCACTAGCATGCACAACCACTAAGAACTCTAACACAGCCATACCAATTTATACACCGTCTTACTGTAATACCACAATACGTACCAATCACTGTACACTACGCACATTGTGTGTACATTTGTTGCTGTGTAGTTACATGTAAATGATGTGTCATTCGTTATACTATGGTTAAACACTTGTACAGAAATGTTTATTGTGTAAATGTGTACAGGAAAATGTCTATTGTAAAGTATTGTAATTCTTTGTTACTTGTAATCTACAATTCTGTCTCATATCTGTCATACTGCCATGTTGGTTGGAAGTTTTTCACCCACTGTTGCACTTGTGTATATGGTTGAGTGACAATAAAGGGATTGGATTTGATTTGCTACGCACCGATTTAGCTCGAACGTCATAACCACACTGTCTGTTGATAACATCCTCCTGGAAAAAAGGATGATTTACGCAGATGATTAATAGAAAACAGTCACACATCATCTTAAAGCAAACATGTTATCTGCCAAGAAAAAGTTCCAGCGTGAACTAGAAATAGCAGAAATGGCAAAAGCTGAAGGAATGCTGGTTCATTTTAAGAAGCAGTCAGCAATAGACTTTCCTTCATGCTATCTCACTTCATTCATAGAGGACTCATAATTTAAGCATTTAACGTCATCAGATGTTTATTTGTTATGAGTTAATAGCTCATAACATGTTATTTTAACTCAGCGCACGTAGGCCAGATCCTGTTTTAAATTCTCCCTTCCGTTGTTCTACGTATTGGTTCCTTAAAAACACTTTCCTCCCTTGCTTTCAGTGTCGCTCTTAAATCATCACTATAGTGGCATGCAAATGAGGTCAAGAAAAGAACTGCTTGATATTTTACCAAGATATACCACCATATTCATGTACCATGTTTTACATTCACGTATTACAATGGTACATGTGGAAAAATATAGTATTGCCGTGGTCATGTTTGAACGAACAGTATTTTACCGCTGGGTCTTTGGTGCAACAGGAGAAGGGCACGCCACATTTTTCTCGACTGGGGTTGGTGTCTGTGCAGTTAAAATACATGTTGAGGTTCCAGTCGTCTGCTCCAAATGCTCCACAGCATTCCCACTGCCAGGGAATAAATAGAACCAGGACTGAATCGGCATTACATCGTTAAATTTGTAATATGACAATAGCGATATGAATATAACAGTCCGCTTACAAACGGACATTTTTTTCAGTTAGTTTCATCAAAATTTGCAATGATCCTATGTCGTCTATATATTTCATTATTTCTTTGTTGTCACTTTGTTCTGTATTAATATGCGTTTAATGTAAAAGTGCTTTGCAACAACGCAAAATTGAAATTAGACGGAATTTCCACATTTCTATACTGTTTTCCTCTTTACTGCCTGTACTAATACGTATTTACTGTGAAGCTGCTTTGCAATAATGCAAATTCGTGAAAAGCACTATAGAAGTAAAACTATATTGAATTTGAATCATGAATTAAAAATAAACAACATATTTGAAGTGTTTTTATATTTATATATTAGTATTATTTATTTATTTTATTTATATATGTATCATATTAACTTGCATACAAAAGGTATTATTACATTGATATTTATTGTAAAGACTAAAATTAAATGTAAGTGCTGTAAAAGTATCGTTTGCAATAGTATGAAATACAATTCTGAAAGTAAATTCATAGAAAAAAAGCAACAGACTGTATGTGGTTGATACACATTAATGTAAAGAAAACCCAGAAAAAAAACATTACATCATGCTATTACATCAGCATTTGATGTTTAAATTTAGTATTTTGTTGTGTCTTTCCTATTGTGCAAGGTCAGCAGAGAAAACAAACATGACAGTGTCTGAATAACTCTGCGGATAATGGCTTCTTGCTCTTTTCCTAATAATCACACATTTTTTGTTCATGTCACGAGATATTGATTCAAAACAGTTTTTTAAATTCTCAGTTTGGCAATTTGCTATTCTAAAATAATTCTTTAAGATTAAAAACTGTGAAACCTAAATTGACAAAGATCTCATTAAGCACCTGGTGTGTGTTGACAGTGAATAGGAAGCTAATCATATAGAAACAGGCTGTGTTGCTATAAAAACTATACGTGTACTGTATGTCTGTGGTTTTATGTTTTGTGTTTTCTGTGCACATACACACACAATAATTTTTCTTTTCGCTTGATATTCTAATGTATTTGTGTCTCTAAGCGTTTAATCTGAAAATGATTCTTACACCATGAAATGAAACCCATGGCATGAAATACAAAACATGTTTATTTGTGATATGATGCTCACATATTCCTGAGTGAAGTCGATGAGGTTCTGCAGATCAATGTCGTCCCTGTAGGCGCGTATGTTGTTGTTGATGAAAAAGTTGAGCTGATCTTTAATCCAGTCTTTAAAGACAAAGGCCAAGACACCGGCAGTCAACTCCAGAAAGAAGATGATCCCTAAAAACACAGAAAACTGGGAGAGCGACAAACACCAATCATTGAGGATGAGTACACCTTCTCGGTAACGCTAGACAAAGTTGCTCCACTACGTTTAAAGAAGATTAAAAATGGCAGCCCCACACCGTGGTATAATGAACACACTCAGGCTCTAAAGAAAGCGGCCCGAAAAATGGAGCGCAACTTTAAGAAAACTAAATTAGAGGTATTTCGTACAGCATGGAAGGATAGTATTCGAAAATACAGGAAAGCCCTAATAACTTCTAGATCCGCCTACTTTTCATCACTAATAGAAGAAAACCAGCACAACCCTAGGTTTTTATTTAACACGGTGGCTAAATTAACAAAAAATAAATCGTCAGTGACTTCTGATCCTGTATATCAGCATAGCAGTGATGAATTTATGAACTACTTCACATATAAAATCCAAGATATTAGAGAAAAAATTATAACAATGCAATCAGAAGTGAAACCCGCTGAACAAACTAACTACAGCGCCCTTAAGGAGAAAATGCAATTATTTTATACCGTAGATCAAGATGAGCTGTCTAAAATTATTAGATCATCTAAATCAACAACATGCATACTAGACCCTATACCTACAAATCTACTGAAAGAGATGCTCCCAGAAATTATAGATCCTCTTCTTGGTATTATTAACTCATCTCTGACATTAGGACATGTGCCTAAAGCATATAAGGTGGCTGTTATAAGGCCCCTTGTCAAAAAACCCCAACTCGACCCTAGAGAACTAAGGAACTACAGGCCTATATCGAATCTACCTTTCATATCTAAAGTTCTGGAAAAAGTAGTTTCAACTCAATTATGCTCCTTCCTCCAAAGGAATGACATCAATGAAGAATTCCAGTCTGGATTTAGAGCATGTCACAGTACAGAGACTGCTTTGATCAGAGTTACAAATGATCTGCTATTGGCGTCTGACCGAGGTTGTATCTCGTTATTGGTGCTGCTAGACCTTAGTGCTGCATTCGATACCATTGACCACAGCACACTCCTACATAGACTCGAAAATTATGTCGGCATTAAGGGAATAGCTTTGAAATGGTTTAAATCTTATTTATCCGACCGTTTTCAATTTGTAGCAATAAACAATGAGGTGTCACGCAAATCGCAAGTCCAGTACGGTGTACCACAGGGCTCAGTCTTAGGGCCTCTGCTCTTCGCATTATACATGCTACCTCTAGGAGATATAATAAAGCGACACGGAGTTAGCTTTCACTGTTATGCTGATGATACTCAACTTTATATTTCCTCGAAGCCTCATGAAACACAGCAGTTCCATCGAATAATGGAATGCATAGTCGATATAAAAAACTGGATGAGTAACAACTTTTTATTACTGAACTCGGACAAAACGGAAGTGTTACTTATTGGACCGAAAACTGCTATAAGTAACAACCAAGAATACTGTTTAACTATTGACGGATGTTCCATAAAACCCTCGTCGTCAGCAAAGAATCTTGGCGTTCTATTCGATAGTAATCTGTCATTTGAGAGCCACGTCGCCAACACCTGTAAAATTGCGTTTTTCCATTTTAAGAATATATCTAAACTACGTCATATGCTGTCAATCTCAGATGCAGAGAAGTTAATTCATGCATTCATGACATCAAGACTAGATTACTGTAATGCACTGTTAGGTGGTTGCCCTGCAGGCTTATTACAAAAACTCCAATTGGTCCAAAACGCGGCAGCTCGAGTTCTTACACGTACAAAAAAGTATGAACATATTAGCCCGGTTCTGTCAACCTTGCACTGGTTACCTATAAAGCATCGCGTTAACTTTAAAATCTTGCTTATTACCTATAAAGCCTTACATGGTTTAGCTCCTCAGTACTTGAATGAACTCCTTTTGTATTACAGTCCTTCACGTGCATTACGCTCTCAGGCGTCCTGTCAGTTGGTAATACCTAGAATTTCAAAATCAAGTGCAGGTGGTAGATCCTTTTCCTATCTAGCGCCTAAACTTTGGAATAGTCTTCCCTGCACTGTCCGGGAGGCAGACACACTCTGTCAGTTTAAATCTAGACTAAAGACGCATCTTTTTAATCTTGCATACACTACTCTTCCATAATATAAATCTTCAGAGGGTTTAGGCTGCATTAGTTAGATCAACCGGAACCAAAAACACAACTGATGTACTTGTTGCATCAAAGAGTACAGAACAGTACTCTACTCTCAGCCAGTCTTGTCTCATTGTTCCAAGGTTACCACAGCGAGCAGGATGCAGTTCATGGCCTGACCTGATGGTAGAGCGGAGAATGGGAAGTGGGGACCTGACAAGAGCTGAGATGATAGAGCTGGATAAAGAAGGACGCGGTCTCTTGACATGTCTTCACCACAAAACTTCAAATGCTATTAGATTATTAATGATAATCTTAAACTATAATTTATTTTATTATTAAGTTTATTTATTTTATTTAGCCTTGTTGTGCAAGTTCTCTGGAGCTTGTGCAGAGGCAGCAGCTTTTGCCAGAGGGGAACTGGAATCCCCTGGTTGGGCCTGGGTTCTCCTGAGGTTTTTTTTCTCGATTAGAGTTTTGGGTTCCTCGCCACCGTTTGCATACTGTTTTTGCACTATCTGCCTGACCGGGGGGGCTGCTTTAGAATTTTAAAGTTTTACTTAATTAATATTGCATATAGGAATTTATTATCTGTTATATTTGACCTGTGCTTCTCTCTCCTTTATCCTAAATGTGTGCTCTCACTGAGCGTGTGTGTGTGTGCGTACTTGTCTGTGTACGTACGTGTGTGTGTGTGTGTGTGTTGTGTGTGTGTGCGTGCGCATCCGTGTGTGTGTGTGTCTCTGTGTCTGTGTGTGTTGGTGCGTGTGCGTGTTGTGTGTGGGTGTGTCTGTCTTCTGTGTTTCAACCTTTTCTTGTTTTTGCAGGTACAACTTTGATTGTTTTGCTTGTAGTCAATGTGTCTCATGTGCAGCTGCTTTGTAACAATGAAAATTGTAAAAGCGCTATATAAATAAAGTTGAGTTGAGTTGAGTAAATTATGAGAATTTTCATTTTGAGCCTGCGATACTTTATACTGTATCAGTGCTCTGTCTCAGTTCAGCATCATCTTTGTCCTACTCCTGGATAAAAGTCTTACTCTTTAAATGTAGAACTTTAAAGCTTTAAACACGTACAAATTTGAGCAGTAAGGTGTTTTCCCTCAGGGCTCCGATACAGCCGGCAAAACCCAGGATGAACATCACACCTCCTACCACCAGAAACAACCACACTGGATCAAATCCGCCCAGATCAGTGATGGAGGAGATGTTAGAGAGAACTCCCTGAGGACAAGAAAGAGAGAGCTCATGGCGCTTGCAACGCCAAGGTCATGGGTTCGATCCCAGGGGATTGCACATACTCTGATAGAAATGTATAGTATAATGCAATGTAAGCCGCTTTGGATAAAAGCGTCTGCCAAATGCATAAATGTAAATTACAGAAGGCACTAATCTGCAAATATTTTATAGTTTTCACTTACTGTAAAGAACATTCAACGGCTCGGCTTCACGCTTCACTTACATAATAAGCGGACTGGAAATAAGGTTATGCCTAATGTTTTCTCTCACCTTCTCACTCCATGCCCACAATCCAATTCCCAGGAACGCCACTCCCAGCAACTACAAAACAAGAGCAATGTTAATGAATAAACTGAAATAATGTTGATATACACACATTCTTTAAAAAGGATTTTTTCTATTTGAGCCGACGAGTCTTGGCTATTGCTTTTTTAAGTCATGTTTAGAATACTGTACGCTCTAAAAACTGCTGGGTTGTTTCAAACAAGCGTTGGGTGAAAAAAGGAAAAAACCCAACCCATTTGACCTATCGCTTATGAGACTCTCTTAAAAATAAATGTGCCAAAAATGGTTCTTTACAGCAATGCTATAGGGGAATAATTTTGAGTTCCCCAAAGAGCATTTCAGTCTAAAGAACCATTTCCTACATTTTGTAAAGCAGTTTTGTTAAAGGGGTCATATGACACGGCTAAAACAAATATTATCGTTTGTTTTAGATGTAATGCAATGTGTAAACAAGATTTAAGGTTCAAAAACGCTGTATTTTCCACATACCGTGCATGTTTGTATCTCCTCTTTGCCCCGCCTCTCTGAAACGAGCAGATTTTTTACAAAGCTCATCGCTCTGAAAAGCGAGGTGTGCTGTGATTGGCCAGTTAACCAGTGCGTAGTGATTGGTGGAATACTGCAAGCGTGTGAAGGAAATGTAACGCCTCTTACCATATTGGGAACATCAGGTTCCAAAGCAATTGTACTGACAGGTACGCCCACCTTACTTGTGTATACATTTTGGAGGTCTTTATACCACGAACTGACGTAGATTTGTGGGGGTCTGGTTACATTTTTACATGTCTAATACATGCGTGGGCAACTTATAACGCACCACAGACACAGAAAAACACGTATTCGCGCCATATGACCCCTTTAAACCTTAGGAACCTTTTGTATGGGAATAAACACGTGGCACTAAGAGTTTAAAAGAAACTGTGCAGGTTTGAGAAAACGGCTGGAATAACTGAGAAACATCAGTCAGAGCTCAACAAAGGATACCCAAAGTATTAAAAGTTGTATTGTACTTCATATTACAAAACAAAACCAATTCCATTATATTTCCAAGAAGACGAAGGATTTATCTCTGTGAAAACTCTTCTGGGTCTCTGTGTCAGTAAACAGGAATGCAATTCTTTATCTGAGTCTATCAGCAGATAAACCAAGAATGCTATTTACATTCACTCCCTAGTATGACAACTAAATAGTGAATATCAGAAAAAAAACATGGAAAGTACAGTAAGTCAGATTTACTCATCTTAACCGAACAGCAAGTCATCATTATCAGAAGTCTCAAATTTTGCACTCTTTAATAATTTCAACAGTGTTTTGTGCGCTTGTGTTGCACTCTGACATAGTTTCTGACTTCTGCTCTTCCTCCCATGAGACTTATGTCCTCATTTACTGGAATGTCAAATTGACCTTAATGTTCCGAAATTCTTCAGAAAAAGAGAAATATCAATGTTAAATTTACAATATAGTGTAGCCTTGATGGCCTTATTGTTTTTTATAAATTCCTACATATACACAGACATATAAAGCCCAGAAAAAATTAAGAGACCATTCCAACTGTTTGTTTAATCAGCATTTCTGGATGTATTGTGGTCATTCCAGTCCAGTGTCTGTCGAATTTTAACAAAATCAAAAAGGAGTGACAAAGTCATCCAACAGCAATGTGAAAGACTGACAGCATGACAAGACTCAGCAGAGTGTGAATGTTGAATTTGCAGGGCAATGGCACAGCTTTACATAAAATATTGCAATCCACACAACATAATGGTAGACATATATAGAAGTTCAAAATAGAACAAATTATTTTACTTTCACATCTGTGAAATGACAGTCTTTGTGGTTTATCTACAGCCAAGGGTAATATAGCAAACGGCCCGAAGAACACCCAACATTCCAAAGCAAATGAAAGTGAAGTTGAGCAACCCTAAAGCTTGGATAGTGACCAGCCTTGGAATATTATTGAGCCACTTTCGGGTGTTTTGGAGAAGCGAGTCAGGACACTGGCCACTGTTCTACAACAAAATTCCCTCTGTCATCTTGTGTATGTCATTTCTAAGATGAATTGATGCTATATTGGGAGCAAACGGAACAACCCACTTAATAATTATTGTGATGTAACCACTGTCTCATAAAGGGCTCATCGGATGAAAATCTGACTTTTTCTGCGTTTAAGTGCTACAATCGGGTCCCCGGTGCATCTACTAACTCAGAAAACGTGAAAAACAAGAACCCAGTAAGTTTGTTTTGGTGTGCCTTTCCCTGCAAGCATGTGAGAAATCGAGCCGTTCAGATTTCGCTCCTGTTGTGAAGTAGAGGGAGGCTCTTATTATACTACTACTACTACTACTACTACTACATTTTTTTATAGGCGCCTTACTGACACTCAAGGACACCATACAGGAACAATCAATAATAATAATCATCATTAAGAACAGTTAAGACAGTCTACAACAGATATAAAATCACAGAAAAGCCTGCCTAAAAAATATGTTTTAAGACGAGATTTAAAAACACAAAGACTTTCGCTACTCTTAACGTCCTGCGGTAACGAGTTCCAGAGGTGAGGAGCTGCATAACTAAAAGCTCGAGAACCCATGGTAGTACGAGTTCGAGGAAGAACAAGGTTAAGTGCGAGGATGACCTGAGAGTGCGAGTTGGAGTGTAGTTGTGTAGGAGTTCTGCTAGATACGGAGGAGCCAAGTTGTTTAATGCTTTATAGACAAGAAGTAGGATTTTGAAATTAACTCGATGGTTAACCGGAAGCCAATGTAGATGTTGTAATGAGGGAGTAATATGCTCAGTTATAGGGGTCCGACAGATGATTCGTGCGGCAGAGTTCTGGACCAACTGTAATTTGTGGAGGAGCTTTGACGGCAGACCGTACAGGAGAGAGTTACAGTAGTCGATACTCGAAGTGACTAATGCATGAACCAATGTCGCTGTACTCTCTGCTGTAAGAGCCAGGCGAAGAAAGTTTATATTTCGTAGGTGGAAGTATGCAGAGCGAACTACCCTATTTATGTGTGGTTCAAATGACAGGGTGCTATCAAAGATGACACCTAGGGTCTTGTCCTGGGATGAAACAGACACTGGTAAATCGTCACAGATCATTGAAGGAGATTTCGGCTTAATCATAGTGGTTTTCGAACCAACGGGAAAAATTTCCATTTTGCTGCTATTCAATTTAAGAAAACTGGATGTAAACCACCTTTTAATCTCAGCTACACATTCTGAGAGAATAGGTGGAGGGAAGTTTGAAGCGGGTTTAGCAGACAGATAAAGCTTAGTGTCATCAGCATAGCAGTGGAATTGAATTCCATGTTTCCTAAAAATACTACCTAGGGGAATTAAATAAATAATAAATAAGAGCGGACCCAAAGCTGAGCCCTGCGGGACCCCGGTAGTGACGTAGGATGGTTTTGAAGTAAACTGTTTCAACTGTACAAACTGGGTACGGTCCGTGAGGTAGGATCTAAACCATAATAGGGCGGTTCCCAGGATTCCAATGGATTTAAGTCTATCCAATAAAATACTGTGCGAGATTGTGTCGAATGCTGCACTCAAATCAAGCAAAATAAGTATGGATAGAAGTCCTGAGTCAGCAGCTAAGAGTAGGTCATTAGAGATCTTAACCAGCGCGGTTTCCACACTGTGATGTGGACAGAAAACTGACTGAAATTGCTCATACAGACTATTATTGGAGAGATGGTCATGTAGCTGAGCTGCAAAACCTCTTTCCAATGTTTTGGACGAAAATGGTAAGTTTGAAATGGGCCGGAAGTTATCATAGTTACCAGGTCTCAGTCAGACAAAGAAAATCGAATTTACGGTCCATAAGTAAGTCGCAGACTATAGGGACCTTGTTCGACAGTGATAATTTATCATTTATAACATTATAATGTTACCGCCCCTTAATTTACACAATTCCACCCATGGCCCTGCCGCCTTTGTTGTTTTCACAAGCAACAGCGGTGTACGTGACGCCATGGCTAAAGTTCGTGGACAACTTGCAAAATGTAATGTAGTTGGCTGCACAGACAAACACAAGTCTTTGCTTAGAGTCCCAACCTCGGAAGAGACGAGACAGGAGTGGATTTATTTTATTTTTAGTGGAAATCCCTCAGAAACCATAAGTAAAAACCTGCTTGTTTACGCGATTCACTTCAAGCCATGGTGCTTTATCAGCCTGGGACAGTACAAGCAGGATTAATTTCTAAATTGTTCCTCAAGAGGGATCGAGACCAACTGAACGAGACAAAGCTGCCGATGTGAGTAATATTTATCAACAGTCTGAATTGACATAAATGTATCGTATATATAGGAGGATAACGTTAGCATATGATAGCGAACGGAGCTAAGTCAGTCACGGGCTAAATAGAACATTCAAAGCCAGTGTTAAACTTACTCTATATTTATATGTTATTTGGCAAATGGGCACTTGGAGTTTAGCTGTATGTATGTTAATACATTATGTGCGTTAATATGTTTAGCTGCGGCAAGCTGTCACTATTGTTTTGCTAATGAACAGTGGCGAACACTGTGGTTAGTTTCGCTTTAAACGTCTCAAATCATTTTTCCTTGGGCTAAAAAAAATGTCACAGCAAACAGAGCATACTAGTTATGCTCTCACGTTGTGTGTGTATAACTTGTGAATGACAAGCACTAAAATCCACGTAATTCCTTTGAGATCTGCAGGTGCACATTCCGTCAATTTTAGGCAAGCATACACGCACAACGTGAGCGCATTACTAGGATGCGCTGTTTGCTGTGACTGATTTTTTAGTCTCAGGACGAATGATTTGAGACGTTTAAAACGAAACTAACCGCAGAGGAGTTCAGGAAACATCATTTAGCTAAACCATTGCCATGGCAGTACTACACGTGTGTTGACACGTTGGATGGAAGGGGGGTGGGGTTCGCTGTAACTCATTATCATATAAAGAGACATACACCAAAACGGGTTGCTGTGAGCATAGCTGTTTTTGACCATGCAAAAAGGGTTTTGTTTACACAGCCATTGAGTGTTTTTAAGCAAAATATGTTCCAGACATTTCATGAAGACCCTAATAAATCATACCAACTTGTTGAAAGTGCTCGTACGATGTGTCCTTTAAAGAATCATGAACGAAGTATCCAAAAAGAATCAGCTGGTCACGTGTGTTATGTCCAGTTCCCTTCAAAACATATTGTTGAAGCTATACAAAGAGGAAGTTACAAAGGAACTAAACTATTTCATTTGTTATTGCTTTTTAATATGAACTGTGCATTTCAGAGAGGCCAAGGACCCTTTGTCAGATCACGCTGCATGTCTCAAGCCAGCGTAGGCTTGGAAAACCTCCACAACTCAAAACAACATTCACAGCGTTTTACTCTAAATAAGCCCTTTTGTCTCTTATAATCCTCAATCTTTTTATTTGCAGTGCCCGCGATTACGTCTCACACAAGAGTTCTTGTGTGCATGGAATACTTGGGGCAACAGAACTGTGATTGTGGGTCCAGCGTCCCCCACATACTTCTCTTTACTAAAAAAAGTTCTTAGCAACTTCACACTAAGCACATTTATTAAATGAATAGCGGTCGGACGAGATATTCTGGAAAATATAAAATCAATGCTGGTCTTGTGCTGGTCTAGCTGGTGGACGAGCATGAAACCTTAGCATCCCAAGCTGGGGACCGACATCTAAATCACAAAATCGTTAAGATGATTTTCATTGCATTATAACTTATTTTGTTTCATTTGAGAGAAAAAAGAATAAAAGGAATTTACAAGGGCAATGCATACGATTTCAAATGACAGTAAATATCTAATTTATAACAGCACTGTAATTTGAAGTAATTTTGGATTTTTGGATTTATTAATTTGATCTCTATTCATTTCAATAGAGGGAGAGACCATGAAGGACAATTTAGTTTCTTGATAAGTAGTTGTATGGCATACAAAGCATATACAACAGCCTCTTTTCGCATTTGTGTGTCAAAGTAATTGGGACAATTTCTAGCTTAATTGAAACCAAGGTCTGAATATATCCGAAAATATAAATGCACAACCTTTATAGTTAGATGTGTTCTTATGCATAATTCCTGACATCACCCGCAAAGACGTAATGAAAAAAAAAACTTGAACTTGAATCTCTTGAAGGTAAAGGAAATTACGTAAGCCTTAGAAACCCTGTATGGCCAGGAAAATGTCAAGCAGAAACAAAGAAGTGCTTTGACTTAATGAACAAGCTAGCAGAGCCTGAATCACTCTCAATTTGGAAATTCACACTCGAATCTGAGCGTGCATTGACAGGGAAATAATTTGAGATGTGTTAGTTAGTACAATAATTGCTGATACTACACATACACTATATATATAGAGTATATGTGCCTATCCTCCTTGTAAATATGTGCCATTTTACTTGTCTTCATACATGCATTTTACTTTTAGCACTTCTTAATAAGTGACATTACTGAATAATTTGTTCGCGAATTGATTATGTAAACAGTGATGATGTGCTTTTCTTCATATATGCTTAATAAACTCTCTGTTTGCTGCTACAACGCAAATAAATTATGAAATGAAACATCATATGGGTGTGAACATAACTGGAAATGACCCAAACATTCCCATTTTAGTGTGGTGTGTCATGTCCAGAGTGTTCCTTAAACTAATGCAATTTCACTGATGAAAAGTAATTTTGCTTTAATAACGATAAACAACAAGTTCAATCGAATAAAAAATGCAATAAACTGGATCAAAACCATTAAAAATATGTGAGAAGCTTGATGGCAGTTACCAGAGCCGATCCTTCCTAAACGCAAACTACGCAAGTTGAGTGGGGCCCCTGCACCACCAGGGGGCCTCCTTGAGTACGGAATCAAAAACACTATATAAAGTAAACAAGACGCAGATTCAACTTTCTGTCTTCGGAGTGTTCTGTTACAAACTGTACAGGAATCATTTGGAAATTTCCTTTTTAATACTTTTACTTTAAGTACTGTACTGTGACATCATGCAGTGCACGCACGTGATGATTTGCGCATAATGTTATGATGCGTCTTTACATATGGCCATGGCTTCAAAACGAAGCTATCCGTCTGTAGCGGAAAAACGGCAACAACGTGAAGCAAAAGAACAAGGCGGCATGTGTTTTTCCAAATTATGCAAGTAGGCCTACAGATTTACAAATTCAGTATATGTCCACTGGCATACAGTTGGTTTGACTGTGGACGTTCAATATTCGTGAATTTAGGGACGTCTCCAAAGTTACATACACATTAATATTCTAACTTCAATAGCATTTACAGGAATGACTTACAGTCACAAAACCAGCTGTACAATCGCAGCTAAAATGCAAACCACTGTATTTTGTTTGCCCGTGATAATATGTAATTTTGTGTCATCACATTTAGAGAATAGCATAATTGAGTTGTTTTCGTATGCTTAGCTTTCTTGAGTAAACTATATTTATCATGTTTTATTTTTGTTAATCACTCATTCCAGAGCCATGTGTTACTTTAGGTAAAGGATTATTTACATGTGAATTAAAATGTTATTTTAATTTTATACTTAATTGTTCTTACTGTCAGTTTAAGGTTTTTTGTCGTTCAGTTTTAATTCATTTAAGTGTGTTGATTGATTTGTTATTTTTATTTCTTATAGTTTACAGTTATGCTTATCTAATTTTAACTATTATGACAAGGGCCCCTCACAAAGGTTTGCATAGGGCCCCCAGACGTATAGGATCGGCACTGGCAGTTCCTTATAAATCATAACACTACAGTACACACAGTTGCCAGTTCACGACTCCAGCTGTGATGCTCTGTAGTAAACGACCAATAAAGCAATGCATTACGCATTACTTCACAATGTGAAATGAACGTGGCTTAAAGATATATTTAACTATATATAAAGAGGTAACGCTTTAGATTACGCCCCGCAATGTACTGCATAATTAAACAGAATTTACAGCGTAACTAATTGTAACAATAATGTACATCTAGTACATATCTGTAGGTAAAGGGGAACAATTGCAAAGTTTGGGGAATAAAGACATCAGAAAAATAAAAAAAACATTTATACTAAGTATTTTAAAACTAAGGGGTAAGTATTTTAATATAACGTGGTATGCATTACCTTCAGTATGCTATACAACAGTCTTAGGGTGAACACACACTACATTTTTGTAATTACAATGTACCCATAAATAAGCTACTGTGGACATTAATTAAGTACATGGTTCTTATTTCATTATTATAGCAAACGTAAAATAAGGGGAAATGATGTGTTCCGTTTTTGTGCAAAGCAAAACAGCAAGAATGAAGCACGCAGACTGTCTGTCAACTGTAAATTTGACTTTTGACCTTACGATTAATTTTATTTGATTGACTTTAGGACTGTTTGTCACAAATCATTTCTTTTAATTATGAGTTATTTTAATGAGTTTTAATGTGTAACGTGCGAAATCAACGTTGACATTTTGAGACTACTGTATAACCAATTTCAAGAGCAGTTTGATTTGGATGTTTATATGGCATGCAGTTCCCTCATAAATATATATGTTCAATTTTCCCAACTCTTGCCCCTTTATTCCCCAAATTTTACATATTGTTCCCCTTTATCTACAGATATGTACTGTAGAGGTACATTATTGTTACAATTAGTTACGCTGTAAATCCTGTTTAATTATGCAGTACATTGCGGGCCGTAATCTAAAGCGTTACCTATAAAGATATGACATTTCATTGCGTAAAAATTCAAGGAAGTCGTCTCTGTCACTTTGGTGATTACTACACGACCCATACGTGTAGAGCACATAGCGCTGTTCGGAGGTCCAGATGCATTATTGCTCAATGCATTTACAGCGAGAAAGCCGATTAGCTATCTGTAGAGCGCACTTGACCAGGCTGCTGTCATGAACATCTGAGATTAAAAAAAACACTTCTTCATATGCAAGGAGAGCGCGTTTTTACAGTTCAACGCTCAACAGTCGTAAAATAATAAAACAATTATTTAATCGACAAAACCGCATTGCAAACTAACGAACAAAGGATTTGAATGTAACGCGCGGATTACGCGAGCGAAATGCCCCCTATCCACATGCAATAACTATTGTGAACAAAGACGTACGGTGCTCTTACCCAAAATAGAATGTTAAATCCAAATATAAAATATTTGATGCAGCAGCTGACTTCTTGACCCTTGAAATGCTTTCCTGACATCATGTTTGGGACACAAATAAAACGCGAAGCAGGTTGATTATTCCGTTCTTAGAACATGGACGGCAAACTATCCTGGTAATGGTATTATCCACATAAAGGCAACATAATGGCAACTTCACCAGCGCAACTAAATGGCATAAAACGATACGCGGAGCCGTCTGTCACGTAAAATAGAGCTGACGGTTTTATTGCAAAGCTCGAAATAACGACCCCTTTGAGTTCGCGTCGGTTTTTTCTACGTTTGGCCAAAGATTACATATACTAACAAGATGCCGCAGTTCTATTGCTTTGAATGATAGTAACGTGCAACGCTTCAGAGAAGGAAGTCCAGTAAAAACAACCAATCATCAATCGAGATGTAGTGACGTCAACCTGTACGCATGCGTAGTAGCTGGATCAAACGGGAAAATGTGTTTATTTCAGAAATCTGAGTTTACGAAACATAATTGATCCTATAGTAGATGTAAAATTTAATATTTGATCTGAAATATGCTGGTTTCTTGTGACTTTAGTTGGCGAGTTTAGAGATATCTGTCTTTCTCTATTCAAGTAGATAGGACTTGGTCTCCTATGACTGAGCAACTGTGCAAATATGGCCGCAGTGTGGGAGGACATCCATAAAGGGACTTCGACTTGACATGGCTGCTTCTGATTGACAGCGCTGGGAACCAATCAGCAGTTGCGTCCACACTGGGCTCACACCAAACGCGTAAAAATTACATACAAAGTCAATTCAAAGACGAGTATTGACGCGAACGGTCAATCTCGTTTTCCGCGAAGGTTGAAAATAACTGTCAGCTCACGCGAAAATTCCCGCGAGTAATAAAGAGCGTGGAACCCAGCATCTTTCCCCACCACAATACCCCGCCCTTCACGTCCTGTCAGAAGTCACAGTACTGTTTTATTAGAATGATATGATTTATAAACTTTTAAATAGTCGCAGTCTCGATGGGGGCGCGAGAATGATCAGTGCGGTATTTCCAGAACACCGAAATAATCCTAGTAGCGGTCTCTGCAGGTCGGAGAAATGGGCGTGCCGAAAGGTTTCTCATTGGTCAAATGTGCTCTTTCTTGCCTGCTGAGTTGACCAATCAGCGTTAACCACACACACACGTCATTCATTTTAAACAGGAAAATCGCGATAAGGTGTGTAATGCAAAGGTTTCAAACTTGTGAAGTTGTGATCATAAGCCCTTTAAAACTAAATAAAAATGTATCAGACAAGTCTGTATTTTTACTTAATTGCTTAATAATAAATTACAGAAGGTAGGCCTAACAAAATAGCTCTTACTCATCTAGAAGCAGCTGTCGTTATGTTTTATGAGTATTTCAGTCTTTTTCTGCATGTTTTTGTTTAACTTACATACAGTATACTAAATCATACTAAATAATTAGTTTGAACTAAAACGCTCCTGCAGTTGTAATAAGTGTTATTTTAGAGACATTTGTAAAATAGACATTCTAAATAGTTCAAATCCAATATGTGCATCCCACGTACCTTCATTTTACATTTACAATAAAAAGCAATATAATATTAACACCTGCTTTTTTCGTTTTCATTTTAAATATACGTATATGGTTTAGGTAATCGGATGTGATTATTTTCATTTTTAATCAAATAAAATATGATACAAAACACATTTTATTGTAAAGTATAAGAAGTACTTTGCACAATAGGGAAAACGATTCAGTCAAACGTACACAGGCAGTGCTCCAAGACTACGTTTAACTAGTAAATACATACAACTGTAAATGAAACTCTGACCTCGGTCTAAATGATTCGTCTCGAAACAAATAGATTCATCAGACACAATCAGATTGCCCATTATGAAATGTAACCAAAACTAGGCTATTAATCCTATTACCACCTAATGTGATATTAGAGGCAGCGGCCAATTTGAGGTGTATTTGCTGCCATCAAGCTGTTCTCATATCTTTATAAATCGACTGCAGATTCTTGGTTTCATATTTAAAATCTTCGATACAAAAACACCACAGTGAAAAAGTGGCTAGAGATGTAGGCCAATAGCGTTTAAGCTGATGTGGACCAGGCAGTTTTCGCGACCAATTGAAAAGACCTTTCGGCACTCCCTTACCTTTCGGCACGCCTCCACCTTTAGGCACGCCCATTTCTCCGACCTGCAGATACCCCTGTCTCAAATAATGAGTGACCTAAAAAAAAGCAAAAATAATTGATTTTAAAATTGTGTTGCGTCTTTTATTATTTATCATATGCATAAAGTATAACAAGATATACTTATTCCATTTCTGTTAGTCTGTTTTCTACTATTTTAAAGCAAGATATTGAATATTTTTAATGTTCATACAAAGGCAGTTGAAAGTCAGGTTTTTTATTGAACAGCAATGATAAACTTACAATTTACAATAAACTGTAAAAACATTTGAAAATTGAAACATTTACAATGGCGTTGAATAGACATGACCCACTATTCTTGCTCTTTTGTGACATCATGTGGCCAGAAGTGCACCTACAGTACAATGTTTTCTCCAGTAAAAAAAAAATCATTAGGCTATTAAAAAGAAATAAGTAGCCTATACCGAAAAAGATGCATAACAGTATATAGTATATTGTTCTCTTTTCCTCTAATTGTATAACACCTATAATATGAATAATAATGAAGGTAATTTGAAGGTACCTCTGTTTTCAGGTACATGGACATAACAATAGATTTAAAATCCACAAACTGAAGTATTAGTAATATGTGTCTCCAGGAACTTTTACGCAGAGGTTGACAGACACACACATCGGTCTGCTCTGATATCCTTTATCTCCTTTATAATAATGTCAGAATTGCCGATGCTGTACATCACAAGCAGAGAAGACAGCCCTTGAGGAATGCAGTTTGATCTGGGAAATATTTCAAGACAGAATTTCAAGGTTATCCAAAAGTGTGACTCGCATTCAAGAGGTTAATGTTAAATGTACTTACCTTTGAAGTAAATCATTTTTGCTATGTCTATGGAAAGTAATGGATGGCGTTGACATCTCTTTCGAGCAGATACCGCTGAAAAGATTCAATAAAGGATACCATCTGTTTGTGTTACATACAATCATTAGGATGTATGAAAAGTAAACAAACCCCACCTGCAGATACTGATGTTGAAATGAGATGGCTGTAGAAGCCATTGACTCAACTGACTCGAATGAAGGTTAACGTGATGTACATGCAGTTTGCAGGGAGCACGAGTAGCACGTCTCAAATTCCTCAACCGCATTCGCTCTTTGTTATATTCTGAGCAGCCGGCCGTGCAGTTGTGCCTCTGTCTGGGCTCAGCGCCGTCTCTCAACTCCATTGATTTGGCTCTATAAACCACCAAAAGCGGCTGGCTGAGAGAGCTGCCGTTCAGGCAATAGAGGCTCTGCGTGAGGGCCTCATGGAGAACCAAGCTGCCGCTCTCGTCCCCAAAGCGAAGCTGGAAGCCCAAGGCGTCTGAACGGGGCAGGCGTTGGGTTATTGCAGCGGTCACGTCAAAAACATCATAGCCGGATGGAGGTAAGTGGTTCAAGCTCAATAACTGCTCCACAAGAGGTCCACTAATGCTCATTTGACCTGTTTCTGGCGAAATACTGTGCACTGTGACTGTCACACTGAGTGGCTTGGGATGAAGAGTTTTCCTCAGCAGCACCAGCTCGGCAACCTTCATGGATGGGCTTAGGTGAGACACGTTGAACCAGATCCAACCTGGAACACCGTACTTTGAGTCTTGTCGGGAAGAAAAGAACAGGTTTCAATGTACTGGGGTCCAAAAGTCAGACCGCAAACAAATGATTTTTTCCATGCAAATTTATTTCAATTCCTATAGGAATATAGGCAGTTAATAAAAAATTACGATTTTTCGACCAGGTTCCTACTAGTCAAATATAAGCACATTTTTATAAGCAACATTTTATTGCTTTGCATTTGATGTTTGAGTTTCTGTTGAAGAAAATGTACATGATTTTACCTTCAATGCTCCTGAAACTCTGCACAAGAGTCCCATCAGCAGCGCTCAGCTCTCTCACCTGTGTGTCCAGGGACTCATACACCTGCTTCATATAGGGGTGTGGCTTTGCCTGTTGAGGTGTTGACAGTTTATTGATGTGCAACATCTCCAAAATCGCTTTGTTAAAGTCTCTGTGCTCCAGTTCCTCCCGTGGATCATCCACTGACAGGAAACCATAAAGCCCACCTATTCCTAAAAGAGCAAGAAAGCATGAAAACCTCATTCTGAGAAACCCAAACTGCCGAGGAAAGCTGTAAGCCCTGATTCTACCGCACAACAAGATTAGCAAACAGCGAGGACAACAGAACCCAAGCTTTGTAATTAGTGGGCGGAGAGGATTCACAGCTCATGCAACCAACAGCCAAACACTGAAAAGCATTCGAGGCCTTCGGAATGTCACACTCCATTTGACAGCAGTGTTAATTTTGACAGCAAATTTTGATTTAGTTTTAGTCATAGTCTTTTGACGAAAATGCAATTTAGTTTTAGTCACATTTTAGTCAACCCCATCATTTTAGTTATAGTCTAGTTTTAGTCGACGAAATATGAAAAACATTTTAGTCGAATAAATATACATTATATTTAGTCTACTAAAATCTAAATGGTTTAAATCATTTACTTGGTGTAATTAAATGTTCCATACGAAGATTCAACTGTTTTGACATAATTTACTTCACCTTAGAATCAAATTAAACCAGGTCATTATCTTTATTTTTCAGAAAATTCCAGTAACTATATATGCATTGCTGGAACGCAGAGTATTAGACCATGAACGACATGTTCCAGTTCGTTCAATCCCATTTGACTCAATTGACTCGTTAAGTAGGGCGTGTTCATTCAACCAATGAAACGCTCTGACACGGCTCACACTCAAAGGCTATTGGCTCATGGCATACCTCTTTGAAGAAAGAGCGCACTGTCTTTGCTTGATACAGCAATGAATGAGAATAGCTTTCAAAAAGACATTATATAAATTGTATTACATTTCTTTAGTCATGCAAACATGTTACATATTTGGTTGGAATGTACAGTTCGACTCACTTCATCACTTCTATAATCGGTAGAGGACAGCGCTGGTTTCTTTTGGCTGAATCTATGTTGCATTTCACGTTATGCAGCAGCTCGTGTTAAGTTAACATAGGCATATAAAAACCTTTGTGCTTGCCTTCGTAATGTGTTTCGGGGTGACTCGCCTGCAGTCGCGCTTCAAGTTTGCGGCGTTTTACCGGCGATCGTGAAGGAAAATAAGACGCTTTGTAAACCGCGTGGAGACACAGAATACATGTGTGTGCTTCCCCTTCTCCCAGAGACTTCTCTCTGCCGTTTATATGAGATAAGCAGCACATGCGCGCAAACTGATGTCCGCCAGGTGGGACAAGAATATTTTCGTCTCGTTTTTATTAGTTGACGAAAATGTCAGTATATTTTTATTACAGTTTTCGTTATAATGCATTCATTTTTATTTAGTTATCGTCTCGTTTTCGTCAGTGAAAACATGTCGTTAACGAATACTTTTCGTCATAGTTTTCGTTAACGAAATTAACACTGTTTGACAGGCATTGTGTCCTCAGTTCTTTTTCCTGGCTGTAGTACTGAGTGAACATCATGTTTCGTTCAGGCTCTACATAAGTAACACTTTTCAACTTTCAAGTACATCTTGATGCATGAAATTTTCTTGGCACAAAAGTGTAATGCAGCTTTTGGTTTCAACTTTATTTTTGCGATTCACAAGTGACCGATAGATGTCGCTATAGTTCGACTTTATGTAGGCTGAAAAGCAACTTCAAAAACGAATTTGGAGGTAGCAAGGACTTGAATTTAATGGTAAGAAATGCAAAATATGTTTGCAGGTTCACCAATAATCATTTTAATTTTATCGTTATGAATGTTTGTATCCACATTCCGAAGGCTTTTAAAATATAAAATCTGCTATAAATAGCCTATAAAAAACAAATGTGAAATGTACATTTTGTTATGAAAAATGGTGGTTTTAAATATTTCACCACTTTTACACTACATTTGATATGAGGTATCAAAACCTTCGAATGCAGCTACTTTAGAAACGATTCAACTTTTAAATCCAACCAGGCAAACTGTTTGAACAGAAAAAAAGTATTGTATCTGTATCATTTCGATCAGTATATCATAATGATCAGTATATTAATGTTCCCCCTAAACATTCGTGCTAATGTATTCAAACCCCATAGTTATCGTGAAAGAAGGGTCTGCCTGACAGAGATCTCCTTACCTCGAGGTAAATTCAAAGGTCATATTTATGTTCTTTGTTAAAATGCTTTCAAGTTAATGTCACCTGATCTTGGGGCTTTATTGACCTTCTTGGAAGAAAACACATGAAAGAATAGTTGTGTACGTGTAATGCTGTTATGAACATTACATATAATCATCAGTCATGTTTTGATCAAAGAGATGCTGATACTCTTAATAGTATAACATCTGAGATCACCACGGGCTTTGCCAGGAATTAAGTGTCTTTCACAAAATTAGTATATGAACAGTGAACACAATCTCCTAACCTTGGATGGAATAAGTCAACTTTGACCACAAGCTTTAATGAATCTATGTTATGGTTTTTTTTTTGGAGGGATTAGTTTAATTCTTATGTAGGCCTGATGAAAACTGTGCAGTCGTGGCAACTTGACTGTTAGGGAAAAACTTTTCTTGACTTCACATAGACCTCTTCTCTTTTCACACTATATAGTAACAACCACAGATTATTGGTGTTGGGAAACTTTTAGAATTACATTTCGCCGCTCATAGACTATAAATGTTAACATACAAGTGCATTCGGTGTAGATAAGGTGATACACAACTGAAGCAGATGCTGTACTGTACCATCCTAAAGTACTTATCTGTGTTGGGGGGCCTGGTTGCATTTATAGCTTAAAACAGTTGTGTACCTAAATGCCTCTGGAAGAGAAAACCATCTCGGTGTACATGTGCCTATTAAACAACTACATACTAGGAGTTTGGATGCAGCTGTGGCATGGATTTAGTGAAGTTATACATGCCTGTTTTTATTTGTAAAATGTTATTTAGGTCTTACCGCTGGAAACTATTCGGTTTACACAACGCTTTAGTTAGATCTTGAAGACTAAACTTGAGTTCAGAGATTAACAGACGGTGATTGGAAGGTCAGAGGTTACGGTGCAGGAAACAGAGATGGTTATTGAGTGACAGAATGTCAATGGCTAGGGCATTGTGCTAATAAAATAAACAGAAATAAATCTACTGTATAGTTCGGCGATATTAATGAATTATTTGAAAATTGAATACGACTCTAACTAAATCTGCATATCAACGCTATTTTTAACACTAGTTTTTATCATTCTTATATTATACTTTGGTGTCATATGAATCCGGAGACTACAAAATGTATCTGTACTTTTAAAAAATCCTAAAATTGCCACATTCAGTGGGTCTTACCGAGTATTCAATGCCCGCTTAACTGTGAATTTTGCATTATTTATGCTTTACAATTTAACCCTATTATATTTTTGCTTCCTATGTATTTTAGACATATGGACTTTTTAATGTCCAATTTCTTTGTACACCGATGATCCATGGATTATCCACGATACATGATTTGAGAAACTTTTAAGTAATCTGACCTTTAGTTTATTTATTATATTTATGATAATATTAAACCTATTATCTATTTTTTACTATGTTTATTTTCTTTTTTATTTAAGCCTAGTTGTGCAAGCACTGTCGAGTTTGTAGAGACGCTGCAGTTTTAGCCAGGGTGGTCGGGCCTGGGTTCTCCCGAGTTTTGGGTTCCTCGCCACCGTTTGCATACTGTTTTTGCACTATCTGCCTGACCGGTGGGGCTGCTGACATCAGCTTTAGAATTGAAAGTGTTTGAATTGATTAATATCACTTTAAATGTAACATTCTGCTTAATTATTTTTTTTATTACAAAGGAATTTATAGTCCGTTTAATATTTGACATGTGTTTCTCTCTCCTTTATCTTAAATGTGTGCTTCTCTGTGATAACCACATTGTGTGTGCGTGCGTGCGCATGTGTGTGTCTGCGTTTGTTAGTATGTGTGTATTTTGTGTTCTGTGCGTGTGGAGTTGTGAGTCCGTGTTTTGCTTGTGGGTGCTCATGAACCTGTGTGCGTGTCTGTTTTCTGTGTGTGTTCATCTTTTTTTGTTTTTACTTGCATAACTTTAATGTTTTGCTTATAGTCAATATGTTTCATGTACAGCTGTGTAACAATGAAAATTGTAAAAAGAGCTATATAAATGAAGTTGAGTTGAGTAGTTTAAAGAACATAGTCAAACTTGCCCATTTGTTTACATAAAAAAGATGAATCTTTGCATCTTACATCTTAAAAAAAATTCACTTCTTTTCAAATCTTACCAGATGGAACCAACAGTATTTCACCAAAATCTTGAAACGTTAAAAAAATAAATTAGTCAAATATTTACAGACTCTTACAAAATGCTTGAACAGGTCCCGCTGAACAAACATGTTATTTTACAGCGGTGTCATCTCGACAGCACTTTGACGGAAGACAATCTTTCATTATCTAATGGTGTTGTCAGGGAGCTTTTCTTTCATCTCGCTCTGTTTGTGTTTGCTTCTCTCTTTTCCGTTGCCTCTGCATTTTTTTGCTCACTTTGTCAGGCGCCTCTTCATACCCCACCTCACTCCTCCCTAAACGCCTCCTGAGCAGGACAATCCCACCCCCTCCTCTGAGTGTGCACAGAGCACCCTCCTCCTCCGTCTCTCACCCATCTCTGTGCAGGACTGTGGACTGTGCTCAATTGGACAGTTGGCGTGGAGAGAACTGGAGTGTTCTGGGATAGTGGAGCGCTAGGGAGGTCAGAGGAAAAACACAAAAAGTTGTGGATTGGGAAGTGCATTTCAGGTAAGAAGCATGTAGTCACGCATGTTATGTGCTCTTTGTATTTGCATGTGCATGTGTAACCAGTGCCAACTGGTATATAATTTACACTATCACTGTATTATTGAATTAATGCATTCTTTAAAGAAATCTTAATAACTAGTTAATATTTAAACAAACTAAACCATTAGACTAAACCACCTAAAATAAACCATTATTCTGTGTATATTTGTACCAAATGTTTTAACCTTTACCCTGTGTTTATATGTGACAGAAGTTTGTTCATATCTTTTTTTAAGAATATTCACTTTTCTTGAGACAAATTGCTATTCATGTTTTTGTTATTCAGCCAGTGTTTTTTTTTAAATCAATACAGCCTTACAATTTTATGGGAAAGTACTTAAAAGACGTTTACATTATCACATTATCACAATTACAAGCAACATAGAAATCATTTTGGTTAATGTTTGTCACTTACCTCTGTAAATGTGTCATATTCCTTTCTTGGGAAATTGTACACAAAATATAAACGTCTGAGGATGAAAAAAACAACTGATCATATCATCTTTTTTGGGGTCCCACAGACCTGAACACTACGGGGTTAAATGAAATGCAATACAATCAAATTTGCTGTACACCTCACTTCAGTTCAAATTATAATAAAAAATAAGAAAATTGGTTAAGTTGGATCTTAAATCGCTAAGAATACTGTAATACTGTATAATATACACCAAAAACTAGTAAAAAGGCGAAATGGCTTCAATTATTTTTGTGAGTTGATGCAATGTAAAAACATATGTTACCATGACTTATTGATCAGTTTAGACATTTTGTCGCCTTGGAATTAGAAGGTTCTATCTGCATTCTGAGCCGTTTTGAGATATTGAGCTTCAAAGTTTTTACATGCCATTTGACATGGTAGATAAAACCTTTTTGTTTTCTAAAAAATGTACACAACGTAAAGAAAAAAACATGACATAATGTAAATAAGTGAATAACTCAATTTTGACAAAAATGTCAGAACCTTATCATTCCAAGGCGATTTAATAAGTTGTGAACTTCCTAAGTTCTACTTTGCCCAACTTTACTACTTGTGAATTAGAGGCTCATGTTGTTTGGGTGGGCTCCCAAGAGAACGATTCCACACGACTACCTTTTTAGTCACTCTTGAGTAGAACTTTTCTCAGAACCATCGATTTATCAAGGTCAAAGTGAAGTCGCTTTAAACATCTCTCTCATCTTCTCAACCATATAAATCATACTAGTGCGCAACCTTCCTTTTCTTTCCCAAGCTTAGACTAACAGAGACCCGATCTGATAACAAAACACTTTTTTTTCATCTGGTAGTCCTCAGCACTTGAGGAAGGCCGTGCTGGTATCCTGCCAAATGGGGGCCAAAGCTGTTTAGAGAGCGAAGATGCCGCTGTGCCCCCCTCTCTTTTCCCCCTGCTCATCTTTGCTTTGGAAATAGTTGGCTGCTTGTTACCCTGTCATTAGTGAGAAGAGAAGCAGTGCGCAGTGAGGAAAGGCAGTGGATTTCTACAGGCTCCAGCCAGGGTCTCTACTCATTCCCAGCTGTACAGAATGCCCACTTGTAAAGAGAGGAACTCTCTTTTCCCGTGTGACTTAGAAATTGTACGCTTCAGTGAGCGCACTGGAAGGAAATGATAGTTTGTATCGTC
Organism: Triplophysa rosa; assembly: GCF_024868665.1. Taxonomy (NCBI): domain Eukaryota; kingdom Metazoa; phylum Chordata; class Actinopteri; order Cypriniformes; family Nemacheilidae; genus Triplophysa; species Triplophysa rosa. The sequence goes on from NC_079890.1 coordinate 35,034,908, forward strand.
TCACCTTTTAAGTTATTCTAATAACTTTGAGGGTTTCCTGTAGTGTTAATATACAATGAGGTTACAGAGGTAAAATAATCTGGATTTGGGTACTTTTTACGAGATCATACGGAAATCTTCAATAAGGTATAATTCTGGGTATTATTTAAGAAAAAAACTTGAGAAATGTAAACATTTCAATCGCTCTCCATTTCATCTCATTGACGTCTTGGAGAAATAATCAAGATATTAAAGAGATCTCATATGTGATTATGTATTTTTCTTATGAGATAGAATGTTGTAATCTCGGGTTCTTTAAGTTCTATATACAGTATATTTATACATATTTAACTTTGAAATTGCCTATTTAAGAATTAATTTGACATTTCTAAGTAACATAACCTAAGAATAAACAACAGAATATTTATAAATGTACCAAAACTAAAAAACACTGTGATTACTCATTGCTGGTTCATGACATCTCATGCATTAACAAATCGTCACTGTTTTTTGAAACCTCGTATGTCCGAATTAGCTTTTAATTAACTTTTTTAATGATAAAATACTGTGTTGTTAAAGTTGACAAGCACTTTTTAATAATACTTTTTATTGGTTAGATATTTGCAAGACCCAGTGACAAACAAAAAGGGTGACTAGTAATAATCTGTTATGGCAAAAAATAAAAATCAACAAAATATGGAGATACAGGGTTTCAGAAGGACAACAGCAAAATGTTAATGTTGTTGAGTGTTAGCAAAAAACAATTTAAATTGACTTGCACATTTTGGCGAGAAAACATTTCGCTCAGCAGAGATTTAAAACCAAACGTTCTGCTCTTCATTTTATATTCTTAATTACGAACCGCACATTTTGTCACTGCTCATTTTATTCTCTCGCTCTTGAGTTTGTCACGTTTTGATGACAGGAAAACTGCCCCCACATGTTTGAATAGAAGCAGGGGAGAGTGCAGAAAGAGTGCAGTAGGGTGCAGGCCACCCACCCGGTTTGCCTTGGGGTTTCCTGACTGGAGCCTCTTAATCACCTCTGTATCTACATAAAAACATCAGGATGGGAATCTTGGCTAAACTAGAAACTGATTTTCTCATCCCATTAGCTCTCATCACAATGAACAAAAAATGTTACTAAAATAATGTCCCGTCACTACAAATAAACCTCAGTGACCTCGTACTTTAAATCAGATGGTTTTAATGGAGTCCTGATTGCTTGGGACTGATATGAATGCTTTGTCTTGTGGCCTTTGACGGCTGATGTGAAAATATCGCTGTGTTTATCTTGTGTTTTTGTATAGTCACAATTTCATTTTGGTAAACATAATGTAGAAGATACTTAAGGTATATTTTTGATTTATTTATCATAAGAGGGAGACAACACAATCTCGCAGCCAAAACTGAACTATTTTACGCTGTGGCTAATTTTGGCTAATTCATAGGAATTCTTACGATCTCATTCATACATTTTAGTACGATTTATTTTGCGCCAGTGACCTTAGTGTGACCAGGTGGTGTTTACTAGCCTTTATTTCTTTTATTTTTTTATTTTAAGGTTTAGGGGTGGGGCTTTACTATGGCTTTTTTTCTTGAAATCGTACGTTTTTGTATGTTTCACAACGTACGAATTTGTCTTAGTCTCAGATATTCTCCTAAAAAGAGAAATAAAAACAGAAACAAATGAGTCAATTGTACATTAAAAGTATGGATGTGTAAAATAAATGTATTGTTGAGATAATCTGGATTTGGGTAAATTTGATGAGAAATGTTTGAGCTCATATTGAGTTCGTCAATAATCTTGACTTTTGATTGCAGATATGGCAAATCTGAGCTCAGTTTGTGAGATTATTGAGATCTCTTCTGAAACTCATGTGTGAGATTTCTTAGTCTTTTTCTCAGGAGAAATGTCATGAAACGCAGGGCAAAAGTGTTCATTTGTTCTCCATTTAATCTCATTGTTTTTGAAATACTGAAGATGTGTTTTTACTTTCTTATGGGAAATTTGATTAAATATGAAGTATTATGAATACTGTGTAGATTTTGAGTTAAAAAAAAAAGACTAACTATAAAAAAACCAAGGATTCAGAATATATTTAAACATATCATTTACATTAAACATTCTTCCACGTTTACATCTGCAGCTCCACATCTGAGCCCAACAGCTGTTCTGACATGCCGATGACATCATTATATTCAGATATTGACCCACATGGGAGTAAGAGTCAAATATACTTTTCACCTTTGCACTGAACCGCTGAAATTCTCAAATCTGCACTTTGGCTGTAACTTATCCCAGTCAAGCCTCATTACAACTTCGTGTTTACCTGAACCCATGAGCGATCCCTTCAACAGTCTGTTGAACTTGCTTCAAACCTGCAGAGAACATCCCAAACAGGGGTGAAACATATAATCACAGACTGTAGAACATGTAGCATCATGCCCTGAGAGCAATGTTGACAGTTTCTGAGATCACACTTCCAGCGGAAGGTTGGGAATGCAGTGATGTGGTTTTGATGGGGTGCACGACAAGCACAGAACACAATAGAGACCTCAAGCAGTCATTAATCAGATAGGTACTGTAGGTAGATCCTTAAAGGGACAGTACACCCAAAAAGAAGAATGACTCACCCTCATGTCAACAAACCTGTATGACTTTCTTCTGCAAAACGCACAAAAAAGAAATGTTGAAGAATGTTGATAAGCGAACAACACTGGACACCATTGACTTCCATTGTATGGACACCAAACCAGACATTTCTCAAAATAATTATATATACTGTAGATTATATTTGGGTGAACTATCTCTTTAAGAAAATCCTTATCATTGTTCTGGGTCATTTTGGGAAAGCACTTTTAAAGTCCTCTTCCAGATAACACAGCACTGATTTATACCAGTTGCAATACATTCACCGAACAGAATTGTTGACTATAATCAGCTTCTTAAGTCTCATGGGCATTGGAAAAAGTCAAACATTTACTCGACTCGTGCCCACTGGACTGATGGAGCGGTTGGTCAGGGGTGGGTTACATTGATGTGAAAAGTTCCCGGTGTTAATCTACACCGAGCTGAAGGAATTTGGCTTTTCTTGGACAATAGCTTGAGAAGCGCATGTAAAGTATACTGTAATAATGTTTATTATGGACATCTTGGGTCTGAAGCATTACTGTAACTGAGGTCTTAATGCATTGTTTTCTTCTCCTTACATCACAAGGATTGAGTTAGGTAATATCTTAAAGACACAATGCTGATGCAAAGCGACTAAATTCAATTTCCTTTTTCCTGGAGGACATATTAGGATTTTTTAACCATTATAGATGTTTGCAATACAGAATCCTTTCGGTAGCTAAACTGTCTGTTATTCTCGAACCGTTTGTGATCTGATTCTCTCTGTATCTGGTATGTCTGACCACATTTTTCCATCTCAGCCAGTCTCATTTACGTCTCTAAAGGTAATGTGATGAGTGAGGCTATTCTGATGTCTCCAGCGTTGCATATCTGCTATACAGTTCTGATCCAAGACACATCCGTTATCACAGCTCTCTTGCGATACAGACCTGTAATTGTTTTCAGCACGTATAATCATTCCTGACAGTGAAGAGGCCAAGAAGCCAACTGTCTGAGAATGTGGTTTATATTTTTATGAGTGAAGGATTATTTGAGTACGATTAAGATAAAGATGTTTGTGAGACATTCAACACAAACCAAAAAATCATCATTTATTCACCCTTTTGTTATTTCAAACCTGTATGACTTTCTTTCTTCCACAGAAGACAAAAGAAGATATTTTGAAGAATGTTGTTAACTGGCACCCATTCACTTGCATTGGTTTTGTGGCCAATAAAAGTGAATGGGTGCCGGCGCTGTTCGGTTCCCAACTTTCTTCAAAATATCTTCTTTTGTGTTCTGCGGAAGAAAGAAAGTCACACAGGTTTGAAATGACAAGAGGGTGAGAAAATGAATTTTCACTTTTGGGTGACAGCTGTGTGCTTTGAAAAGAAAAACATTTACAAAGTTTCTTTACTGGAAGACGACTAAACATGGGTTTGGGAATCAGACGGGGAACATATTGTATTTACCACATCTGTTTTCAAATATTAGTTTCCATGAAGGTGTCCACATGGTCAAGAGTTTAAGATGTTTCACTTCTTCATGATGATTAAGGTGACACGTTGAATCCCTTATTACAACCTCTTATTATCTCTTCTTTTCACATTTTAACTGCAAACGAGAAATAAAAATGTGCATTAATAAAAGGTGACACTATATTATATTCTGGAACAGTTTCATCCACACGCAGGAGCCATATGCATTAAAAAACTCTGCTTTTAAAATGCTTTGAAAGCCATATAAAAACACATGTTAGTAGACCATCACTTTTCTGTCTTAAAACCTGTCAACTGGTTGCGATCTTCTCTTTCATCGTGTCTGATCATTTATCTGATCATTCATTCAGTCGTCGTTTATACGTTTTAAAATACACTAATATACCATTGAGATAAATCTGGTATTTATAAACCTTTTCTGCCTCGTCTGATTGCACAAGAATAAAAAGTAGTTGATGAGAAATTGTTTTTGTTTAGAAATGCCTGTGTGTTCTAGAGTTTGTTGAATAGACCGTGTCTGTCCCTCCATGAAATTTCATGCCGCTTTAAGTTTAACTCTGACCGTCCTGCTTCTTAAGCTCTGAGAGGCTCTGAGGGCTGTTGTTATGCCTGAGGCTGTGGAACAATTTTGGAAAATTGCGTTTTTCAACGGATAAAGACAGCGGGAAGAAAAGGGCAGAGGCCTTTAAAAGAAAACACATTAGTGGCTAAACAAAGATGGACTGCTTCCAGATGTTTTTAAGTATTAATTTATATGGCGATTTTATTTCCTTGCCTTTAGCAGATTTGGAAGGCAACTGTAGCAAAATAAAAACTGATATTAGTTTTGTTTTGATAAAATAAATCTGTTTAATATACGAGACTTTTTTGTTAGAGTTAATTATGTTTAAGAGTCTGGAAAATATTTTTGGAAGATGCTTGGTGCCTATGAGTTCATTATTGTGAATCATATGACTGCAATCAATGATAGAAATGAATGAAAAGATTATTGGAGGCTGTGGATGAATGAAGCTGCAAGGTAGAATCCATTTTTCGTGCACTTCAGTGCTTTTAGTGGGTCATATAGGTGCAGGTGGAAAACTGAACCCTCTTTAGCATAGTGTTCAGTGCTGACAGATGAGACAGCATTCATCTCCTATCTGATCGTTTTAGGGCCTGAAGATTGCCTGGGGTCAAAGGTCATCCTGTCCTTTGACATCTCACCACTGTGGGACTGGGATCGGAAGTAGTTTTGTTCCCGATCACTCCACAAACACGTCAAAGAGAAGTGACCGAGAAATTCTTTAGTTTTAAGTTTTAAATGAGCTGGCAAATGAAAAAAATGCAATTACAAATTTGGTTAGTTTATTTGTTCAATATGATGATTAAAAATAATAATAATTTATTTATTTATTTATTTACTTATTTATATTCGTTTGCTATTATTATTATTATAATTATGAAAGTATTATTATTATTTTTTATTTATTAACTTGAATAAACATGTCATTTTTGTGTCCTTATTTATTTGGAAAATAGCTGTGCAATAAGTAGTGTCGTGTCGGGGTCCTGGTCACCCTGTTCAGATTTATTTTGGATTTATTAACGGTACATGAACCTTTGATTATTTTTAAATAATATTCCGTATCATTTCAGATATTACTTCCATCGTCCATCGTCCACGGATACTGCTGTTTCCGAAAACCCTTGAGCTATGCTTACGACTTTCACGAATCAGCATTAAGGAGGTGTGGAGATGACTTTGAATAACAACATTCACCAGACAGAGCAAACCCAAACAACCTAAACAGATTCATCCGCCCCCTCACATCCACTGCAACATCAGAGGTCCTGATCCACACAAGCTCAACAGAATGGCTCTAAAGGACAGCACACTTTTGTCCTTCTTTTTTCTTGGACTTTTACACCAGATTCAGGGCTCTCTGGTGAAGACCAATCGGGGGCTTAAGGTGAAGAGAGGCCAGTCTGTCTTTTTACAGGAGGTAGAGCTACAGTTTAATATTCCCAGAGGAAAAGATGCATGCAAGGTGGAAGTTGTGCTGAATGAACCCATTACACAACGGGTCGGCACACTTTATCCACTGGTAAGAAGTTTTGCCACATCGTCAATATCTTAATAAACTTTCATTGTATTGCCCATCAGATCAACATATTAGTTATTTCAATAGAGATTTACTCTGAGAGCATGTGAAAATCATGAAAAATACTGTAGTATGCTATACTATTTACTATAGTAAACTGTAGTAAAATTCCTGGATGCTAGTGTTTGGAACCATACCAAAGTAAATATTATAGTATACTTCAGGTTATCATTTCGCTATAGTTAATACTACTGCAACAAAGTGTAGTAAGTAGTTTAATGTACTACATTATTCTACAGTTTACCATAATATACACTAAAGTACACTATAGTGTTTTCATGTAGGTAATACTGATGCTTGGCTTAACAAATCCAACAAATGTCTTCAGTTTCATTATTATGTGGCTTTTAGCTCTCGGTCACACGGGCACTGGTGTGCACAAGAGAAAACACACTTGTGTTACTTTAAAGTCAGCTAGGCCTGTCATCAACACATTGTTCTGTCAAAATGATAACCTTTGACAGACCTGGGACATGCCTGCTAGTCATCAATCTGAGAAGATGGCAAACATCTGTTTTTAGAGGTAACTGTGACCCTCATTAAAGAGCAGTGGAAGATGAAAGCTGTCAAACCTCACCATGACACTACACTTTTTTTGTCCTACTGTAGCAGTCAAGTGTGCATAGTGCATAATTTCATTAACATACAGTAGTGGCCAAAAGTGAAGTACGCAAAAGGACAACTGACATTGCTGGATGTGATTATGGATAAGCCTTCACTGTAGTTATTTTTTACAGATTTTACAGATTTGTATGTATTTTTTAAATATTAAAAAAACCTTAAAAGTACAGGAAAAGACCGCAAATTTACAAAACTGTAAAATATATATTTTTTATTTTACAGTTTATTTCTGGCACCCCAGCACTTTGGGGGTTTATACTACTACAGTTGTATTAACCCAGCTGCCAGAAATTTTCAAGATTTTATTTTTTACAGTTTATTTTTGAAACACGGTCAAAAACTGTAAAATTACAGAAAACAAATTTACAAGAAAAACTTGGAACACTATTTATTCTATATCCTTATATCCCGTAATTTTACAAGAAGAAACTATTATTTTACGGTATATTTCTGTCACTTCAGCTGACAGAAAATGTCAGTTTTTTTACAGATTTTTTTCAATGTTGTATTCCCTTTTCTTTAATAACTACAGTATACAGTTTTAGTTCTGTTTCTCATCTGACAGGTTTTTGACTGTCACTTTTTGGACGATGAAGTGAAATACACTCACAACGGATGTCCAATTTTAAAAGAGGATACTGTTAAACTTCGTCTATACAGGTATGTTTAGTTCATGCTATTTTATGCCAACTTTAATAGTTCGTTGTCATTGTCAAGAATGTGTAAATTGAAATGATTTGTTGTTAGATTTACAGAGACAGAAACCTACACTGAGGTATTCAATCTACACATTGAAATCATGGAGCCTGACTGTAATGTTATTAAGTTTGGACCACAGAACCTCGAGGTACCGGAGTTCTACGGCCTCTCCAACGTTCTGGATGGTAACATAGTGTCTTTCCACTATGAGCATCGTCATAGTATCGAATGCACAGTTCAGCTGACAACTCTGGAGACACATGTACCCGCTCACGGTCAACTTGTCACCGGCGAGCCTGAGATACCAGACGGGCCGAGAGGAGATGAACCTGACAGCTTTGTTCCTTTACGAAGACAGCTGGGTAAAACTAACAAAAACAACAAAACAAATCGGCAGCCGGGGCACCAGAAATATGTTGTAAAAGAACCGTGTTTTAACGTAAAATGTTTCATGTTTTTTCTGTAATTTGACGGTTTAAAAAACATGTGAAAAAAAAAAATATATACCATAAATTACAGTTTTTTTACAGTCTATGCAAACAAATGTTTAACCTACTCAACAGAGAAGATTGTTGAGAAATATTTCTGGGTTAAAAACAAAGCATCATTTTTCAAAGCTATCGAATTTACCGCAATAAAATATTTTTTTAACTGATTATTATTTGTCTTAGTAGCAGCCTAATGAAGAAAAAATACTTATAATAGAGTTAAGAAATAAAGTATAAAAAATAAGTATAAAAATATACAAAAAGAGGAACTGGGCTATAATGGAAATCAAATTATCTTTACTTGGAATAGTAATTTGAAACATGATGGGCGTGCTGATTTCTTGGAGCATTTAAACAACTACATGTTTTTAAATATTTTAAAAATATTACTTTATTAATTTGTATTTTATTTTATTATTTTGTAATATTTTGTATTTATTTTATTAAATATATACATTTCTATATTTTTCATTTGTTCATTTTTACCTAAATTGTCTACCCTGCAGACAATAAAGCCAGAGCTCATTGTAAAAGTGACGACTGTCTAAACGGCATGAAACTGTTAAAAATCACTAAAGTACCCTGCGGTGATTTCCTCATGATGGGCATTCGATACCATCACATTGACCCGCCGTCTCCGGATATCGACTACATCGCCATTAGACTGGACCTTACAGACACTCGGAGCAGAAGCATAATCCAGGTTTAAATCCTAAATGAATGCTTTTTCCCATTAATGCAGATTAAACTTGTACATTTTGACAGCTGTTCCACCCATTTACCATCCAGTCAGAGCAGGCCTGGATCCCAGTAACCATTAAAGACGCTGTGACCAATCAGCCACCCAAGCCTGCCTTTATGTCTATGTTCATCCTGGAGGTGGACCAGTTCATCCTGACTCCACTGTCCACGGCGACGCTGGATGCAGAGGATGATGAGACACCCAAGCAGAGACTGGTGTTCAACATCACAAAGTCTCCTTCTCAGGGTCTCATTACTCATTTGTCCGACCACACTAAACCTATCTCCTCCTTCACCTGGATGGATCTCAATGACATGCTGATCGGCTACCAGCCACCAAACTCCAGCCACACACAGCGCAGGAACTACGAGGTACCTAGGATCTAAACATTTACAATCTATTCAGAGGCAAATGCATGGTTTTATTTAGTAGTAACTGCGGCAAGGTTAATGGGCCAAACCAAAACAACTAAATACCTATTTTTGAACTATAAAAACAGAATTATTATACAGCACTTAAGGAGCCTTTAGGATTGAAGCAATTTTTTTGTTTGATCTGTATTTAACTGTATAAAGAAGGAGGTTGTCATTTCTTCTAGGTAGAGTTTGAGGTGCATGATATCTACTTTGAGAAAAGTCAGCCTGTGATGGTACACATCTCCGTCAGGACAGCTGATACTAATGCACCTCGAGTGTCCTGGAACATGGGTATGTAAGCATCATTCTACATATAATAAACCATATTTATTCTGCTGCTATCATAACAACATTACATAACATATTGAATCTTTTCACTATCAAAACACCTGAAAAGTGATGACCAATATATCTTCTTTAAAGTCAAGATCAACCAGGTTTTAGGTTATTATTTAGACAATTCACAGCAATAAAGACAACCATATTGATAAATATATTAGAATCCACATTTAAAACCACTAATATCGTTCTTTTTATGAATGATAAACCGCCAAAAAGTGATCCAAATCATGTAGAATTTCTTCAAATGTATCCGTTTATCTATTGTAAACAGACATTTAGGGCTTCTAAAGCTTCAACAACATCCACATCTCTTTGATAAATAAAAATAAATGAATTCAAACATAAAGCAACACCACAATTGAAGCGTCTCGTTTTCAAACAAATTTGCAACTAACAAATTTGCGAGCTTCAATGAGGCAATTGGTCAAAACGTTGTTGCATGTGGATGATCCATATATTTTTGAGGATATTTCATGTTTATTTTTTTGATTGCACGAACACATGCAGATTAAGGGTGTTAAAAAAATACTCAAAACAAATCAATATACACTGTAAAAAAACACAACTTCTTTTTAGGTTTTTTTGTTGTACTGACACCCAAAAGTTGCGATAATTTTTATAATTTTGTCAAATCAAATGATTGGACAAATCATTTGGTTTAACTGACCTCAAGCAAAAGGGTAATGATATCAAATATTCAACAGTCCAAATGAACCAGTTGATCAAGTTATATTTTTTAATTGTTCATAATTTAGCTTGTTAAATAAATCAATAAATTAATTAAGTTAAATAAATAAACGAATGGGACTTCCTTTTAAATGAACAGGTCTGTTACGAATCAGTGACGAAAGTGTCGTCCAACAGAGTTTTGTTACTCAGAACAGCCCGCAGTTTTAGGGATGTTTGGAAATTTCACCTATATCTTTTTCCTCACTAGTCATAGAAATGTATAAATTAAGGGAACCAAAAACATCTAAAACATTCATTCTCTGTCACATGAACAGGCCTCAGTCTATTGGAAGGTCAGTCTCGTCCTATCACATGGGATCAGTTGCAGATTGTTGACAATGACAACCTGAAAGCAGTAAAAATCATCACTGTGGACGGCCTTCAGCATGGAAGACTTTCCGTTCGAGGTTTGCAATATATTTCACCTCTGCCAATTTGTTTATTCTATAACTATGCCCATTGCACTGAACTTTTAACAGCAATTCTGTGTTTAATCTTAGGTGGAAAAAGCTTTATGTTCACTGTAAACGATGTTAAGGAAGGTGTGGTACGATACCTCCACGATGACAGCGACACTACTAAAGATTACATAGTCTTCCGGATTACCGATGGTTTGCATCAAACTAGACACAAGTTTCCCATCAACATCCTGCCCAAAGATGACAGCCCACCCTTCTTCATTACCAATATGGTGCTGGAGCTTTCTGAAGGTCAGACGGCTCTTCTGAGAGGATCCATCCTGCAGGCCTGTGATATGGACTCCAGCGATGACTACATTATGTTCAACGTCACCAGACCTCCCCAGGCAGGAGACATCGTGAAGATGCCCGGTCCTGGAATAACAGGTAAGAAAGGAACGCATTTTTAAAACAGTTTAAATTAATCTGTGCTGGGTTGTTTCAACCCATTGTTGGGTCATTTTTATGTTCATTTATTAACCAGCGGTTGGGCTCGTTCTTATTTTACCCAACCATGGATTGAAACAACCCAGCATTTAAAGTCGAAACGCATTTAAAAACACTCACAATGCTTTGTCACATAGCAATGTTCTGGTGAATGGTCACAATGAGATTGTGTTCTTTGCACAGGTTACCCTGTGAGCCGTTTTCTCCAGAAAGACCTCTTCCATTCCATCATCTATTATCGCCACTCAGGCAATGAGATTTTTGAGGACTCGTTTGAGGTGGTGTTGTCCGACTTTCACGATCCTCCCAATCTTTCAGACCCTCAGGTAATGTCCTGAACATCGATTTACCACAAACTGGGTTCAAATGAACTTATGTTGGGTTGTTCACCACACATTTTGAATCGTTTAAACTCAGGGTTGGGTAAAACATGAAATATGAACATTTTCTAGTTTCATTTAAACCAATGGTTGACTTTGTCCCTTTTTACCAACCGTGAGATTGAACACGAGAGCGCATTAGTAATCAGAAAAGATCGTTTGTTCAAAAGGAATTCACAGAGATCTTTTTTCTACTGGGCTGTGATTTCACAAGGGATTTTTCTCTAATAAAAGTAACATTTGCAGGTGATTGTGATACAAATCCAGCCCGTCCCTGATCAACCTCCACAAGAGGCAGCAGGTGTGATAAGACACTTGGTTGTCAATGAGACAGACGTCATCTACTTGACCAAACAGCAGCTGCATTTTATTGATCTGGAGTCACCAGACAGTGAGCTCACATACACCGTCACCACCCCGCCTTTCTACAGCTCCAGTCACGGGTACAAAATTCATCTGTCCATCACAATCGAATACAGAACACCATATAGTCCACGAGAGACGTTCATTAAAAAAAGAAAAAGAGGATTTGACCCGTCACATAAAGTAAGAGGACATATTGAAAGTCAATGGCGTTTGGGTTTAACATGTAGGTTTTATTTTATAGGGAGTCAGATGCAGGAAGATTGTTTCTGGTTGACAGCATCCCAAAATTTCACAAAGACCGTAATGCTCCAATGTTAAGACTTTTCACTCAGGTAAAACAGTATATACACATATCACGTAAAGTAGAGACCGAAAGTGATGTTTGGTGGGAATATTTGAACAACGTTAGACCATGGAAATTTGAGAAGTATGTTACAAAATGGAGATAATACTAGACATGGTGAACGTTGTTATTTGACAAAATGATTAGTCAAAAAGGCAAACGACAGCGTATTGAGCAAAATAGATTTTATTCTAATATACAAAAATGTAAAAAATAAGAAAGCATACATTGACTACAATATTATCAGTCATTTAATATTTCACTACAGCACTCATTCTGCTGGGTCTTGACTCAAAAATATCTGCTCAGGTGTTGCGTTTTTGCAAAGCCTCCTTAAATTCTTAAAGCTCAGTTATAGCTCACACTTCATGCACAACTACACAACACGCATACGAACTCTTAAATTATTTATAATATATTTGAATAAGAGCCAAAGATTATTCTCGTTTTTTTTTTTATCAGACATCACTTTTGGCCACTACTGTGTATTGTTGGCTAAAGCTTTTTATGCATTTTAATAACACAGTCAAACAGTATACATATATATATTTTTGAGGTGACCTAAAGCTTTCTATATAGCATGCAGTCAACTACATGAAAGTAGCTTATATGCCCCCCATCCTGGACGTTGGACCCTACAGCCAGCACATCCAGTTTGTCCTCTCAGTAACCAATAAACAAGGCCGCACGACGACTGGAATCTGCTTCAACATAACAGTTCTACCAGTGGACAACCTGGCACCAGAGGTACATCTACCCAATCTAGAAAAAAACTACATTAAAGGGATACTCCGCCCCAAAATGAAAATTCTATCATTTACTCACCATTAAGTTGTCCCAAACCCTTATAAATTTCTTTGTTTGGCTGAACAAAAAGAAAGATATTAGGACGGATGTTAGTAAACAGTTCTGGGGCACCATTGACTACCATAGAAAAATGATTGCAATTTTTTTGGTTCTGTTGAACACAAAAGAAGATATTTTGAAGAATTTAGGAAAGCAAACAGTTTTTTCTATTATGGAGGTCAATGGTGCCCCAAAACTGTCAGTTGCTAACATTCTTCCAAATATCTTTCTTTGTGTTCAACAGAACAAAGAAATGTATTCAGGTTTGGAACAACTTGAGGGGTGAGTAAATCATAACAGTTTTTTCATTTTTGGGTGGACTATCCCTTTAATGGTTAAATGGGTTTGTTTAGTAAACTTTGACATAGCTATATAAAACTTCTTCTGCACCATTCTGGACATGAAAGTTGCATGTATGCATTTGGCAGATGCTTCTATCAAACTTACATACACATTTCGGTCAGTTCTTGCATTACTTATTGCTTACTCAGGAGAGGTGTGCAATTGTCTATAATAAAGTGATATTTTTATTTTATTTTGCATTGCAGGAAGTGACATATTTAGTCTGAGGAAGTCCAAACAACTAAACAACATCTTAATTGTCCATCAATGTGCTAAACATTCAGAACACCTTGAACACGCCTTGGCTTATAAGAATGATTTATAATCGCAGCTGTCTGGTTTGATTTTGTGCGTTTGACGTCATTTGACATCAACACACGTAAACAAAAGTACGTAAAGTAACCTGCAATTTTACGTTTCAACCAGAGATGGCGATATACAGGCAAAAGTTACCGACATCTATATACATTAGCTTGTTGCCATTTCACACATCATTATGATCTCACCTTGTTAAATAAGATCTAATTTCTTACAGACATGACACTTCGTTGCTCATACATGATGTGAAGGTGTTTCTTGTCACCTTTAGGTGCATGTGAAGCAGCTGACGGTGGATGAGGGAGGAGAGTGTTGGGTGACTGAAGATCACCTGCGTCTTACTGATCAGGATTCACTTGAAGACTCTCTGCATGTTGAGCTAAAGAGAAAACCTCAGCATGGAAATATTTATCTCGACGGCAAACCCATGAGTCCAGGCCACATGTTTACAATGAGGGATCTGAAAAGCCAAAAAGTTAGGTCAGATCAGATGTGTTTCATAATATCCTTAATCTTTAAGTACTATAGTGGTTCAATGTGTCAGATGCTAATATCATTCTACGTTGACACATAAAATGGTATTTAAAGGGATAGTTCACCCAAAAATAAACATTCTGTCATCATTTATTCACCCTCATGTCTTTCAAAACCTGAATATGACTTTTTCTTCAGCAGAACACAAAAGAAGATATTTTGAGAAATGTCTCAGGGGTTTTGTGTCCACACAATGAAAGCCAATAGGGGGTCAATGTTGTTTGGTTACTAACTTTCTTCAAAATATCTTCTTTTGTGTTCTTCTTCATTTGTGTCACAAGTTTTGACCTGAGGGTGAAGACATGAGCAAAATGTTATTTTGGGGTAAACTATCCCTTTAAAAATGAACATATTCATCGACATTTTATGCATCTTTAAAGAATAATGTGCATTTTAACACAAACACGGTACATGGCAAAGCTTTGCTATGACAGATTTGTGTTGCTCTGTGTTAACTTTTTTTCTTAACAGGTATCTCCATGACAACTCTGAGACAGAACAAGATGATTTTCAATTCATCGCCACTGATGGCATCAATACTGCCGACTTTGTGCTACATGTCAAGGTATCATTGATTTACAGTATCTCGCAATACTTTTGCATCACATTTGATCATAACAGACACACCTGGAGAAGTCTGACAAACTTACTTTCACAGGTGACACCGATCAACGACGAGGTACCGGTTCTAGTCCCAGGGTTAAAACCCGTTTTATCCTGCGCGGAGGGACAGGAAGTGGTCATCACTATAGAGTACATCTGTGCCACAGATCCTGACAGTGACGACAGCACACTGATGTTAATGATCGCCCAGCAACCATATTATGGGGTTGTTCAAAGGAACGGCATCGTTGTGGATCGCTTTAGACAAGCGGATATAACTGCTGGAGTAATTTCCTATAGGCACACAGGTGATATTTTAATTTACATGCATCAGTTTTGTATAAGTG
This sequence comes from Triplophysa rosa, assembly GCF_024868665.1. Taxonomy (NCBI): domain Eukaryota; kingdom Metazoa; phylum Chordata; class Actinopteri; order Cypriniformes; family Nemacheilidae; genus Triplophysa; species Triplophysa rosa. The sequence continues at coordinate 35,050,161 of NC_079890.1, forward strand.
ATCTAGTAATGCAAGCCATTTTTGGTCCCATTTTAGATGAATGTGTTTTGTTATTTTAAATATATAATTATAAATTGCATAAACAAATTTGTTTATTTTGTACTCAAGGACAAGAGATTGGGCTACAGCCTCGCCATGACATCATTACATTTGTGATCTCTGATGGAGAGTCAGTTCCTTCATGTTGTAATGGCAGGGGACAAACACCTCGTCTACAAAACAGCCTGCCGCTTTATGATCTTAATATCACCGTTTATCCTGTGGACAACCAACCACCATCTATTGCTGCTAGTAATGGAAACACATTTCCTTCTGACGTGCTTTATTTCTCTTAACAGTGTTTATTTGATTTCTAAAATGTTTATGCCATTTACATAACAAAATCTGCAAGAAAAATGACACGTTTAAACCCTCAATTTAACGTTAATGCTTACAGTTTTGTCCTAACTTATATCTGTTGTATTTACAACCTGACAAACTTAGAGATTTTTTTTAAAGCTGACCATTTTTTGGTCTGTCTTATGTGTCCAAATCAATATTATTATCCTTCATTAAAACTTAAATTATTAAAACATTTTTGTTAATTGAAATGCTGAATCAGCAATAAATGGAAAGCAATACAATTATTCCAAAATTAAGCAAAAATGGATTCACTGAAATTAAATTAATGTAAATTTATAAAAAAATAAATAATGTAATATAAATAAAAATATAATAATAATAATATAATAAAATGACAAAAGCACTAATGAAACTTAATATTAATAAAAAAAGAATGTAATAATGCTATTTCAAAACAATTATAAACTGAAAACAAACGTGTAATACCTCTGGTCCAAACACCTTTTGGGTATATATGTTTAAAATATATCAAAGTTTAACAATTGTTATTTGTTACCTGTGATAAATGTATCTTCTGTTCATACATCAGGAGAACTCTTTGTAGTGGATGAGGGTGGGTCAGCTTCTATCACAGCGACCCATCTGAGAGTTACAGACCAGGACACCCGTGCAGAAGATCTGGAGCTCATCCTAGTTTCTCCTCCAAAGTTTGGATACATAGAAAACATTCTACCCAGCCCTGGCTTTGAAAAGAGCAACATGGGAATCAGTATTGGTCAGTGCAATCCTGTCTTGTGATTCCTGTGACATTTCATAAAGTTGTTTAAAAACTACAATAAAGTAAAAGAATGATTATGATGGTAGGAATATTTGTTTTTCTTTTAGCTTCTTTTACTCACAGGGATGTGTTGAACGGACACATTAACTATGTCCAGTTCAGACACCAGAGGATGGAGCCCACCACTGACCAGTTCATGCTGCGTGTATCTGACGGAAAACAGCAGTCGTCTCCAGTCCCATTTTACATCATCATCAGTCCAACCAATGATGAGATTCCAGACTTACTGGCTAGGAACATCACGGTCAGTCTAAGGAAAACGCTTGACACATGAATATCTTAAGCAAGGAAATATTTCATTGATTTAATAAGTACAGTAAACACATAGTGAATATTTTGATCTGGGTAGCATTGCTGTAGTCGTTTCAGGCGTGTGAGCATGCAGGACAAATGTTCTCTTTAAGGTCAGAGAGGGAGACATGACCGTGTTGGACCCAACTGTAATCGACGCGGTGGATCTCGACATTCCTAGAGACCGCTTAACGTTCAGCGTTATCCAGCAGCCCCAACATGGATCCATCATGGGTGCGGCACACGGAAATGATGTGACGTTTCACAAGAGACTCAAGAACAAGCGTGGATCTGAGATACCAATAGAACACTTTACAATGGATGATCTCAGGAACGGTACTTAATCTTTTAAGGATTTGCAATATATATATATATATATATATATAAGTTGACTTTCAAGCCAATTTGCTGCACAGCTGTTTTTGAGTTTATGCAATTTTTGGGCTGCCTAACTCAATCCGAGTAATGTCACATGTCAACTCCTCTCAATCTGTTTCTCCATCTTTTTTCTCATCAGTTGAACCAACATAAGACAACCAGGCAACAAACAAATAGAGTTTATTCAAATAGGGACTCAAGTCCACCCAAGGCAAAATATTTTTCATGTCATTTTTATTATATTATACACAGACCCAACCATTGGTCAAGTTGTAATGTGACGCCGGATGAAAAAAATGCCAAAAGAACATTTCTGCAAATTTTAGGCAACATGTTACTACACCAAAGATGATAAAACAGTTTTCGATTTTTTTGTCACAACAGTGTAATGTGTAAACAATTTCTTTCCATTAGGAATTTTCCTGCGATGTGATTATGTATGGTAAATGAGATGCATACAGTATATCACAACATAAAGTTATTGTTTTACTCTAGGTATGAGTGTGATGTACATGCACGATGACTCTGAGAGTCAGACGGATATATTCATCCTTCAGCTCTCTGATGGAAAACACCAGCTCCAGAGAAGTGTGCATGTGAAAGTGCTGCCGGTCAATGACGAGGAACCACATATTATACGGTAACATGCTGTATATCATTAAAGAAAATGAATACTTCCTGTTATCCATTAATAAGTTATTTCTTTTTTGTTTTGAATAATCCTGACTCTAAACCCTAACCAGTCCTTAAAATGAAAGGGAAATGGATGGTTGAAAATAGTTCTTGGCACCGAATTCCTCCAAAACTGGTCTGATGAATAGCAATGTTTTTTTCCAGAACGCTGGAATCACAAATGTACAACTGGTAGCAGCCCTTTTCTGACTAGGTAAATCAGTCTGTGGTTCTGTTTTTGATTATTTTATTTTTTAGGAACACTGGGATTCAGATTGAGGCCGGAGAGTCTAGACTTCTCTCAAGTGCTGTACTCAGTGCCCAAGATAAAGACACTCCCTCCTGTGACATCATCTACGTCTTTGAGACTGTACCCACTCATAGTGTCCTTCAGATTAAGGTCAGAGTTCAAAAATGTCTAGGAAGAATGGTACAAAGTTCAATTTTTTTGTAGAATTAACAGTTAAGTAAGTCACACACTGGACGAAAAGTGCCATTAAAGTGTTCTAGAGTCTCTGAACCATTCATCGTCTGTCAGCAGTGCATAGCTATGACTCAAAACCCTGCTGTGTCACAGAGTGAAACTAGTTGAACATTAAATTACGTCATATTTGTATCAAATTGTCATTAATATAGATGGCTTCAAAGTGACAACATAAACAAACGTTACTGCATGCACTTAACTTCCGGTACACATTTGCAAACAATAGAGTGCCTGTAGATTATTTCTGAAGCAACAACAAAAAAAACGAGAAGAACCGTTACTTGGCTAAACTCCTCTCCCATTATTTTGAAATTAGACGGCAATACCAAGCTCAACCGCTAGATGTCAATGTACCACACGGTTTCTTTAAACGCGACCGAACTACAGGACCCATTCACATGGATTAAAGTGAAAAAATGTCTTCTGACTGAATTTCTTATAAGGCCAAGTCATATTCCTTTAACCGACACTTTATTTAAATAGTCAAGACCAATATAGTGTTTTAAGGGGAGATGTTTTAAATCGCTTTCATATTGCCAGTTTGCGTATTTTAAAAGCTATTTTTAATCTATGAAAACATACTTACATTGATAAATAATCAACCATCTACATAACTTCAGTGCATGTTTTTCGGGGCTTGACATTAAGCGTTGTCATGTGGTTGTCCTTCGGACAAGTACATTTGTCATAGCCTACTTGTACGAACATAAAAAAAACTTCATATGAAGTGTCAGTATAATTGTTTTGGATTCCGAGTGCTCAAGTTTGCTTCTAAGCGTTTTACCTAGTGTCTGAAGTTGGTTATACTCTTGCTATAGAACAAAGGCAAGCAGTAAATATTATTAGTGGCAGGGCTGTACGTTAACTTTTACATAACACTGGTGTTACAGGGGTTTTGTAGCACAGGCCAAGCTAGTGTTGCAGTCGAGACACCTAAACCGAGACCAAGACAAGACCAAGACCAGAGGGTGTCGAGACCAAAACATGACCAAGACGTTGAATGGCCGAGACCAAGACAAGGCCAAGGCAGACCGAGTCAAGACAAAGACTAGTACTCTCTAAAATTCTAAAAGATGCCTTAGTTAAATTAGGATATTTAAGTCACTTTTATTAAAATGCCTTGGATAAAAATACTGCTGGTGTGCATCTTGAGACAAAACAATGGCAACGACATATTTTAAGATATGTCAGGGATATTTATTTCCAGTTAAGACAGATCAAACTTTTATTTTAGTGTGGGACTAGTCTTAAGCCTTGTGTGTGAAACCGGGCATTAAAGTTTTACATCCAATCACATTAATAATGTTAACACTTAAATCAGACAATGCACCATCATTTTATTGTAATTCCCCCACAGTTGTGGTCTTGAAAAAAAATCCAGAGACCACTAAATCTGAGACCAAGACAAGACCGAGACCAAAGACCGTTGAGACCGAGACAAGACCATCACAAAATGGTTGAGACCGGACTCGAGACCAAGACCGGTCTCGAGTACTACAACACTAGTCGTAGCACAAGTATAAAACGTCTGTTGTCATCATTAAAAAATGTGCAAGTGCAGTTCATCATGAATAGGCAGGTAACTGACAAATGACATTAATGTTACATACAGATGGATAAATTAAGGCCATATATAATCTTTTTGTTTATCTACATTTTATTTAATATTTCTAAGTAACGTTACTGTGTTTTTAATTTTTTACTATACAATAGTGGTATATTTGTCCACATTAATTACTGTAGTATATTACAGTATTTACTATAGTAAACTGCAGTAAAATTCCTAGATACTAGTGTTTTTTAACTTTATTATAGTATACTATGCGTTTACTCTAGTTTATCAATTTACTACAAGGGTACTACAATTTTCCATAGCACATACTATAGTACACTACAGTATTTTTTCGTCTGAGTGTTCAGTTTAACTGGACTTTTATTTTGACGACTTGTCGGAAAGACGGCGCCCGAGTTAATATGTTTTTGACGATAGCTTCACTCAAATACGGAGCCCGTCTGGTCACCTCTCGGAGAAAAAAAAACAAGACCCGCAAATCCGTGGCCACAGTTTTGTAATTCGTTCCCTCAGTTTACAAAACCGTGCTCTCGGATTAATAAACTGTACCCACGAGTTTACAATCCGTGCTCTCGGTTTTGTAAACCGTCCCCTCAGTTTTTGAAATCTGTACCCACGAATTCATAATCTGTTTTGCAAACTGTAGCCTACTCGCGGAATTGAAGCCTCTGTCTGTCAACAGAACAAGCTCCTTCCTACAGGAACATTAACGAATATTGTATACTGTTTTATATATAAATTGTCCTAATGTACACACGAGTGCGTGGCGCATATAAAGCATGCGTTTATTGCCGCGTTTCACTGGCATAAAGTTGGTTTGACATTCAACTTTCGTGAATTTAGGGACCATCTCTAAAGTACACATTAAAATACCTTTTTCCAACTTCAATGGCATTTAAAGGGAATGACTTATACCCACAAGACTAACTGTACAGTGTTCATGTGTGTGTCAGATATAATGCACACCTTTTAGATTATTTATATTTATTATAATAAACAGTTAAATCAAATGCAAATATTCCTATGTGTTTCACTGCTGTATGGGCTCATACATAAATATACACATTTTAAAGCTCAATAGCATTTAAAGGGAATGACTTCCCTGACTAACTGTAAAGTGTTCATGTGTGTGTGAGATAGAATGCACACCTTTTAGATTATTGATATGTATTAAAATAAACCGTCAAATCACATGCAAACATTCCTATGTGTATAATGGTCTCATACACAAATATACCATTATTTAAAGCTCACTAGCAATACGTATAGGAATATGTACATATGATTTGATGGTTTATTTTAATACTCCATAATCTAAAAGTTGTGCATAATAGCTGACACACACATGAACACTGTACAGTTAGTTTTGTGGCTATAAATCATTCCCTTTAAATGCTTTTGAAGTTGGAAAAGGGTATTTTAATGTGTACTTTAGAGATGGTCCCTAAATTCACGAAAGTTTAATGTCAAACCAACTTTATGCCAGTGAAACGCGGCAATGAACGCATGCTTTATATGCGCCACCCGCTCGTGTGTAAACACATTAGGACAATTTATATATAAAACAGTATACAATATTGGTTAATGTTCCTGTAGGAAGGAGCTTGTTCTGTTGACAGACAGAGGCTAATTCCGCGAGTAGGCTACAGTTTGCAAAACCGTGCGCACGGATTGCGAAAGCGTGGGTACAGATTTCAAAAACTGAGGGGACGGTTTACAAAACCGAGAGCACGGATTGTAAACTCGTGGGTACAGTTTATTAATCCGAGAGCACGGTTTTGTAAACTGAGGGAACGAATTACAAAACTGTGGCCACGGATTTGCGGGTCTTGTTTTTTTTTCTCCGAGGGGTGATCAGACGGGCTCCGTACTCAAACAGTACAACGCTGGTAAAATAAACTCTTAGCAACTCTGGAGATGAAGTTCATGTGTTCATATCCTCATATAGTGCAGAGTGCAGACGCAGACAAATCCTAGACCAACACTTGTGTAGTATGTTAAATTGTGCACTTCATTCCCTCAGACACACAGCCAGATGACATAATTAAATAACAGGATTCAGTGTCGGCGAGCGATGCGCTATTGATTAATGTCACACACAAACAAGCACAACGACAAACGAACTTCACACAAGCACGTAGCTCTGTCTAATGCACATATTCTTATTATTCTATGTCGCACAGTGTTATTTTTTTTAAATTCTCTCTTCTCTCGAGCCTGGTTGTGATAGGTAGCAGGATTGAGTCGGTCTCTGGCTCAGTGCCAGTCATAGCGTTGAATGTTCTTGTCACACCGGTGTGATCGTACGCGTCAAAGGGTTAAAATCATGAAAAGTGAATTTATGATATTAAGGACAGGCGGGAACCCTGCAATTGACGGAAATCCGTGGTAGACTCGCTGCAATTAACGGAAATCCGTCGTAGCGACGGAGAACTTTAATCCATGCATTCAACAAATTGTTTATTTAATAAAATGAACGTACATCAAAATTCAACAAGTCGTTTATTTAATACAATTATTATACAATACAATAATAATCCAAATAAATACTAACATAAATTAAATAAAATATTATAGTTATATTATTTGACACTAGCCAAACACAGACCGGAAGTTAACTTAAGTACCGGCGCGCATGTCCGATGAAACGGTCTATACATACAGTCCAGGTGGCAACTGCATACAACAAGAATTCTTTTCTTAGTAATTGATTTACTGATTTCTATCAGACTACACATCTACAACATTCATTTACAGTTATTTAGTGTTCATCAAATGTAGAGAAATCATTATATTTTAAATGTTTTTTACTCTGAGGTGCTACACTGTCCCTCCAATCAGGTCACACCTTCTAATGGATAAAAATTACTGAAAACTTATCGACCATTGAGACACATTTCATTTTCCCTTCCTGACATACTTGTTTTCTGATGTTTCTTAGGGAGGCACAGACTGGGTGACTCTATCTGCAGGAATGAATTGTTCTCAGGAGGTTTTGGACATGAACCTGTTGCGTTACCTTCACACCGGCCAACCTGGAGCTCGTACTACTGACTTCTTTGTCTTCCATCTGTTTGATGGCAAAAACCGCTCTCCTGCTCAGCACTTCCACATTACTGTCAAAGAACTAGAGAAAGGTGAGTTGGGACTTCATTGTTACCAGTTTAAACATACCATCTGTGCCCCTATGGTACTGTATATGACGCATGAAAATACATGGACATAATTTTTAGGCCGCTTCTGTATTGAAGTTGCAAACCAAATTTTTTGATTTGGAAGTGACCTAAAAATAAGCAAAATAGTTGTAGCAACATCCCATCTGTCTGTGATTGCTTTCCAGGAGATCTAGTATTGTTTGTGAAGCCTGTGAAAACCGGTCGTGGGGAGCGAGTTGTCCTCACCACAGATGTGTTATTGGCTGTGGACGGCACTGATAAGCCAGAGGAACTTCTGTACGTCATCGCTGTACCACCAGCACATGGACACGTGGAGTACATCAAACACACGGGTGTGCACATTCGGTCCTTCAGTCAGCTGGATGTAGCTGCAAACCTGGTGTGCTACGTACACGACAACAGAGCAGATTCACCCAAAGAGACACTGCGGTAAGCACTGATACATTATAAACCACTCCTGACGAAATGGTCTAAATTATAATTTTTCATTAAACAAAAGCTTGATTTAAGCAGTAAAAAATTCACAATTTCCTGCTGGGGTGCCAGAAATATACAGCTTTTTCCTGTTAAATTACATGTTTTCTTGAAAATGTCTTTTTCTGTAATTTGTCATTTTTATCATTACGTGAAAAATCTGTAAAAAAAAACCTGTAGTTTTGACATGTTTACTGTCATTCTAAAATTTGGGGAAAACATTAAAAGAGAAAGAGTAACTTCAACACTAATGTATTCTTTTCACAATTCCTTGACAAAAAAAATTAATAATAATTGTATTTATGTAAAATATATATTATTTATTTTCATTTAGAATTTTAATTATTATTATTTTTTATTTATATATTATATATATATTTTTTGAATTATTTTGAATTATTTTTTAATTTTATTAATAATATTTTCTTAATAATATTTTATTTTTAAAATGTTATTATATTATATTATATTATTTTATTTTACTTATTTACTTTTTGAGTTCCTCTGCATTTGTGACTATCATAATGGTTAACGATATTTAACCACATAATGGTTATCAATACTGTATCTTAATGATGTGTTGTCTTTACTAATAATATCCTTATGGCTACATTTTCTGCAGGTTTGTGGTCAGTAACGGAAAAACAACCCGCAATGGAACCTTGGAGATCTTTGTGGAATTGACTGATAAGATTCTGCCCACCCTTGTGCATAATGCCGGTCTGCAGGTTCCTCAGGGGTCCACCATAACTTTATCTCCTGATGTTCTGCTCCTGTCTGACCCCGACACCCCACCCACCGCCCTGATCTACAAAGTGCTCCAACCTCCCCAGTATGGCCAGCTGCTCCTGAAGGGCCATCCACTGGTCACAGGCAGTAATTTCACCCAGAAGAGCATTCATGATCTGGATGTTGCATACAGACACTCGGGTGGATCTTCTCAAATCGATCGCTATACATTCATAGCCTCCGATACCACAGACAGAGGCTTTCTGGTGGATGGAAAAGTGCAAACCGAGCCTTCTTTCTTCACACTACAAGTTAGTTGTTTTATTACCGATTTAGCATTTCATTGACTGTAGAAATTTGAATGGTAATTATTCGCGTACGTGTCCACCACAGATCGAAGCTCTAGACAGCTCCGCACCACAGATCGTAACGCTTCAAACTCTGTGGAAAGTAGAGGTGATGAAAGATGGACGTTATGGGATCTTTATTTCATCTAGAGAGCTCAAAGCTCACGATACAAACTCGCCAGACGACCGTCTTATATACCACATCCTCAGAGCACCTTACCACGGGTACCTGGAAAATTCAACCAACGGTGAGAATTAAAATGGGAGAAAACATTTGTTATTCGATATTTGTGTCGTATAATACATTCGTAAAATCTAACATGAACTACAGGTGAGTTTGTAAGGCAGCGTTTCTCTCAAAGGGACCTGAACAGAAGGAATATTCTCTACATTATAAACTCGGCTGTGGATGCTCTGACTGACAGTCTGGAGTTTTCGGTTTCTGATGCTTTGGGCAATACCGGACCCTCGTACAAGTACAGTACATCCTCACGTACTGAATAATGAATAAATGATAAGGAACAGTGTTTAATATCCTTCCCGTCTGCAGACTGGAGTTCAGCTGGGCCAGTGTGGAGCTGACCATGAGCGATTATGTGATATGTGAGAGTCAGAGATCGGTTTCTCTAAACATTCAGAGGAGAGGAAATGTGCAGGACTCATCTTTTGTAACTGTACAGGTATAGCGTATTCATTGACTTGCAGTGTTTTTCTTAAAACATTTTTTATATTATAGACTTTTTATTTCCCATAGGTAAAAGAACTAACAGCATCTGCTGGAAAAGATTTTATTCCTGCTTCCTCATCTCTAATTCAGTTCGACCCAGGTATGTTGGACATCTACTTGGTATTAAACTACTTAAAGGGATAGTTCACCTAAAAATCCAAATTCTGTCATTATTTATTCACCCGTATGTCGTTCGAAACCTGTATATGACTTTCATCTGTGGAACGCAAACCAAGATATTAAAATAAAATGCCATACAATGGAAGTCAATGGGGGCCGATGTTGTTTGGATACCAACATTCTTCAAAATATATTCCTTTGTGCTTTGTATTGTTTTTTATTTTTGGTTAAAGTACTACTTTAAACAATTGACGAAATAAATTGAGATGTATACAAATAACAAAGATTCAAATGATTTTTTCCCCCAGGTGCGAGCAGTCGAGTATGGAGAACAGAGATAGTTCAGGACTCTTTGGAAGAGGCCGAGGAGAAATTCGAGGTGAATTTGGCATTCCCAGTGGGTGCGGTATTGAAAGGGACCACAAAAGCCACCATCCTCATAATGGACAAAAATGGTGAGACCATTGAACATTACAGGAATAAAGCTTCGTCTGAAAACCTCTGAATACATTTTTGTTGCATATTTATAAACGATGACAGGTAATGTTGTTAGAAGTGTCCTAATGATTTGTTGCATGTTTGATCGCATTCTGAAGGGCAATGCCATGAAAACAATTTCAAAGTGAACACTGACCTCCAAGGTTCAGAGATGAAGCCGGGGTCGTACCCTCAACACGGCTCAATCCAGGTGGAGGTGTTGCCTTTTTCTCAGGGATATATCAGAGGTGATGGTGATTTAATAGTTCAGACTCCCGTCGCTACAAAGAAAAGGCTCCGAGTCAATGGAAATGTCAAAGTGGTACGTTTAAAAAAAAAAAAATTATAGTGCTAATAGATAGTCAGAATACTAATCTGAAACTATGATTCACAGGTGCAACCTTCGGAAATTATTCGCCAAGGATCCGATGCCATTTTTAAAGTAAGATGAATAAAAACAATGAAAAGAGTCACATTATGTAGATGTTGCCATTGTAGGTTATGTACAAGCATGTTTTGGATATAAATTAAGAGACCGTTTCAAAGACCAATTTCAGTTTTTCTAAATTGACTGTTTATAGGTGTGTGTTTAGGTCAAATGATCATGTTCTTTTCATTCTGTGAACGGCTAACAATATTTCTCCCAAATTTCAAATAAAAATATTGCTTCTATTTGCATTCATTTGCAGAAAATGAAAACAGGTGAAAATAACAGAAAATATATGTATTTTTTCAGACCTCAAATAAAGAAAACAAGGTCATATTTACATCTAAGTAGGGCTGTCAAGCGATTAATCACGATTAATCGCATCCAGAATAAAAGTTTGGGTTAACATAATGCATGTCTGTGTACTGTGCATTTTAATTTTGTATTTATAAAAACATGCGCATTTATTTAAGAAAAAAATAAAATATGAATACACATTTACATGGGATTTAAATGATTGGCATATATAAATAAATACATGTAAACATTTTCTAAATATATACATGTTGTGTACATGTATGTGTTTATAAATACTAAATTAATATGCACAGTACACAAACATACATTATGTAAACACAGACTTTTATTCTGGATGCGATTAATCGTTTGACAGGCCTACTTCTAAGTAACACAACAGTAATATTTGTGCATGTATTTAGGAAAATATCCATTTTTTTATGTGTAACCTGGATTTTTATCCCAGTTTTTTGTGTGTCTTGTTCACATTGCTGTTGGATGACTTTGTCACTCCTGAGGTTTGATTTTGTTGAAATTCAACAGAAACGGAACTGGAATGGACACAATACATCTAGAAATGCCGATTTAATGAAAATGTGGAATGGTCTCTTAATCGATTCCACGGCTGTTTATCCAAAACTTCTGATACGCATACTAAATTAAAATGTGTTCATGCATCAAGGTGTCAATTTAAAGTTGGTGTTTTACGTATCATAATTCCTTTGTTTTGAAATAATATCATTATATTCTTACTTTACAGTATCATGGGATCATGTCGCTGGCAGTGGAGGAAGACAACACAGCGTCCTTAACAGGAAGAAAGGCTCAGGTGAAGGTGACCAGCAGGGGGCAGCAGCGCTCTGTTCCAGTCAGAGAGGCAAAACTACAGACGGCTGCTCACACAAACACTCAAGTTCTACAACATTTTAAAACACAAGTGAGAGTTTTTTTCCTAGTTTTCCTTATGTAACAGTTCCAAATGCTCTTGTGCATATGTGAACTTAAATGTGTATTGCTCTTATATAAAACAAACCTTTGCTGTTTGTCACATGATGTTACAGTAGATCAATTAAAAAAATGGAAATTAAATCAACGCACATTTCTTTATACCTACAGAAGATCCCATCTAAACCTGCTTCTAAACCCTGTAGCCCAGAACTTACTGGCTTTCTTCATTACGATGAGAGCTCAGGTCAACTCTTACGCTGTAATGGTGACACCTGGAGGCCCTGGACACCTACAAATGAGGTCATTACCATCACACTTTAATATGTACAATGCGTGACGATGATGCTCTAGGACATCATGTGTAGAAAATCAGTATCTTAAAGGAATAGTTCACCCAAAATATAAATAAATTCATATTTTTTAAAATTCACCCTCATGTTGTTCATGACACTTTCTTCTGTGGAACACAAAATAAGATATTTTGAGAAATGTCTCTAAAGCGTCCAATTCATTTACTGCTATTTATTGTTATTATGAGATGATTTTTACATTTTCATCTCTTCTGTGCACGTATCCAGACTGTGAAAGCACAGAAATGTTCTCCAGGATGGACGTACCACAACAACTACTGTTACTTTCTGAGCACAGAACGCAAAGCCACATGGAGCGGCGCAGCACGGGCGTGCAGAGAAAGGTAAGACTAGTGCTAAAAAGGATCAACCTGCAGATTTAAAGCGACAGTTCACCCAAAAATTTAAATTCCATCATCATTCATCCTCGAGTTGTTCCAAATCTGTATATGTCTTCGTTCTGATGAACTCAAAGGAAGAATGCTTATAACCAAACAGTTCTTCGTGGCCACCAATGACGACTTTTCATTGTTGGTTGAACTGTTCCTTTAAGGCTTAAAGTATCTAATATACAAAATGGGGGAAACTGCACAAAAGCTGTTCATACTAACTATAACTATTAATGACTAAAATGAAAACACATGCAATGTTTGACTTGCAACTAAATGTTTTTTCCCCAAGCTTCAATGGAAACCTGGTCAGTATTTTGTCAAAAGCTGATATGGACTGGCTTTGGGACTTCGGCGACAGAAAACCCTTTTGGATTGGTAATTTACGTTGGCCTTAAAATTAGTTAGGGTTCAATATCCCATAATACTTCTAATTTAACATGTTTCTCTCATCATCCACAGGTCTAAATGACCGTGAAAGCAAAGGCAGGTGGGAGTGGGTCGGTGGAGAGCCTGTTACTTACACCAACTGGAGGAGGAACCCTCCAAAAAAGATGAAGGGAACAAGAAAGTGTGTACTGGTCTGGAGGAAAACAAAATGGCAGATGAGAGATTGCAAGAAAGGAAAAGGACATCGCTACGTGTGTAATGTTAAAACATGAGTCAACGCTCACAAAACACTTAGTCATAGCGCCATATTACACAACCTGAGAGGATGAAACCGAAACCATACGACTACTAGGTGCACATATTAAAGGGATACTTCACCCAAAAACAAACATTCTGTCATCATTTACTCACCTTCGAGTTGTTCCAAATCTGTATACATTTTTTTTGTTCTGATGAACACAGAGAAAGATATTGGGACAAATGCTAATAACCAGACAGATGTTTCCCCCCCATTGACTACCATAGAAGAAAAAATACAATGGTAGTCAAAAGTGCCCAGAACTGTTTGCGGTCCTACATTCTTCAAAATGTCTTCTTTTGTGTTCAACAGAACAAAACAAATGATAAAGTATTTCTTCCTACTATGGTAGTCAATGGGGGGGGGGGGATCTGTCTGGTTATAAGTTACAAATATCTTTCTCGAAGGTGAGTAAATGATTACAAAATTTTCATTTTTGGGTGAAGTATCCCTTTAATTGTCTTTCCAAAATATATGGTCATGAAATGTCATATGCTGTAACTGCGTTTTAAAAATGGTTGCTTTTGATGACTACTTTGGCTAACACTGAGGGCTGTCATTTAATGTAAATATATTTTACACTTTAAATACTGTATGTATCTTTACTGTACATATTTTACGGCGTGTGATCTGTAAGCTCTGAGATTATTAATGTTATGGAACCAAAATCACAATGTACAAGAAATTATTTTTTACAGTAACTACCTGTGTGACATGTATGTATAATTTATCTTATGTATAAATTATCTTGAAAAATCAAAAATCAATAAAATGACTGTACGCCTAAAATTTAACATCAAATTAAATTACATTTTGGGTCTAGAAAATGTGCTATTGGTGCTTTTAGTTTCTTTACAATTACAGTGACTGTACGAAATTATGCAATTTATGATTTCCACATTCACTATGCTCCAAATGACAACTATGACATGGAGTCGTAACCACGACAAAAACGATGTTATGCTTAAATAAATCAGTTTATTAAAAGGTCTTAATCAACCCAAATGAACTACATTATACAAAAGAATTTAAAAAGTTACCAGTTTGCAGATAAAAACATCATCATCCCATCTTTACGTACAAAATAAGGCACTATATTTAGTGGTGTACGCTTAACAATATACAAAACATCATTATACAAACCAAACAAAAATATCAAATGTATAACTTGTTCTGTTCCAAATATGAAAAGAAAAAACAAACGCACTTTGGTATGCCCAAATCATTTCAGAATTGAACATTTTCACACAATGTATAAATTCGTCTCAGTAATCGTATATTTAATTCTCCAGTGTCGACTATAAATCTCTGTGCACATTGGTCAAAATACACTGAGCTCAACAAAAGGATGTAATTATCCAAAGTGGTCGGGAACTTCATAAAAAATAAGATCCAAACCAACAAACCAAGGCCATCAAATATATTAAGACAGGCTTCATTTCTCTTTTCAAAGGCAGTTCTTACTAAACATGAGTACGTGTAGCAGCTTCACTCTCTGAAAATACAATCAGACATTTTACCAGCTCTGCCCCCAAACTAAAAAAGAAAAAAAACCCATTAAAACATTCAAGACTAAACAAGAAGCATCAAATAACTGTATGATGGGCGTTTTATAGTACGGTTTAAACTTTCAGTGTTAGTTTTGTTAGTCTTAAGTCCTCCTACATCAAAGATCTAAGTAGCCTAAGGAGTGTTTCAGGAAAACGTTTTTTTTGGCTTGAAAATGTGCAAACGTAAGTTGTGTACTGTTACATACCCTCTCTTCAAATGCATAATTTCAAAATGTAGAAACAAGAAGGCAATTTAAAGTCCGTTGATCCATATGTCAAAGGCAGAGGGATGTCATTTTATGCTTTCGTTACCACTGTGTATTTCACGGATGAGATGTGTCGTCATAGGTAGCCATGTTCATCCAAGCCTTTCACAGAAACAAGGTTCCATTTTGCAGTGGATTTACTGGCAACATGAACTGAAACACAATACAAGTGCATATGTGTAAATACAAAATATGTTAAATTTGCATTATTAAATACTAGTAATATTCTATTGCATTGCGTGTTGTGTTACTATAATCACAATAAAAGATTGCAATATGGGCAGACACAAGGTTACATCCATATCAATTATGAATCCTTATATTAAGCTCTGAAAGTATGTACTGTTTTTGTTACGAGAGTATATGAGAGTTCAGAAGTATGCAAGAATAGACGGTTTTAAAGCAACAACATGAACAAGTGTTACTACGCATGCACGCTTTTGTGGCCGCTTCCGCTACACGTCCGCAAAAAATAGAGTTCCGGCAGATTATTTCTGATAACAAGCAAAAGAAACCGATACTTTGCTAAACTTGCCTCTCCATTATTTCGAATTTAGACTGCGATACCAAGTTCAGCCACTAGATGTCAATGTCCCATACGGTTTCTTCAAACGTGTGAAAGTTACATGACCCATTTAACAAATTTATTTAATAAAATGAACACAACAAAATTCAACAAATCGTTTATTGAATACAATGAATCGACAAAAAATTATAATACAAATTAACATTAAAATAAATAAAATATAAATAGTTATATTATTAGCCACTAGCCAGACCGATAAACAAACACAGCATGAAGTTAACTTCATGATGAAACTAATATGCATAATGGCACACATCAAAATACAACTGCATTTGCAATTGCATTTCAGCTTTTCTTCTTTCATCATTCTTTCGTTATTTCTTATGTGTTTAACACGGTTATTAATTCAGTTTAGTGTCTTTAAAGTTCTCGATAGTTTAATTTGAACACTGTTTAGGACGAATAGTATGCAAACTGGGACACAGTGAATGTATACATAACAACACACATTAGCAAGGCTTGGATTCCGAATATGAAATAAGTAAATATAATTAAAATAAAACAATATCATTTTTATAATATATAATATAATATAATAATAAAGATATAATATAATTTTAATTATTTGATTTTAAACTCAAATTTAAAAAATGTATTAAATTAAATAAAGGTACTCTCTCTGTAGCACTATAAACAAGAGCAAACAAGTATTGCTTTTGTAACTAAAATCGTCGAATAGAATGTGATGCTGGTGTGTTTAGCAACTAAAACAGAACTGAAAACCAGTTTGTAATTGCAAACCATTTTCTGACATAATCATTCTAACCAGTTTATCATCCACCTCTACACATTAACATGTGTATGCGTATCTGAGATTGATGTTACCTGGTACCGGTATCGCTCTGGAGTGCTGTGTTGTCAGTGTTTCAGAAGGAGCTGGTGAAACTCCCTCCCCATAATCACTTTCACCAGATGAGGTGTGATCTCTAGAGTCTGCCACCATATAAACAGCAGGTCTCTTTTTATGATACTTGGCACGGTACGTGTCCGTCATGCAGCTATCCACAGAAAAATACGTGGTGGGAAAGACAGGAGAGCCCGACGGAGGAACGTTGGTAAACTTCTCTTCACCCTCACTAGCCGAGAGATCATTCCTCTCCTGATCAGACGAACCCGATTTGGAGCTCGTGTCTGATGAGAGCATGTTCGAGTCGGATGAGTTTTCCAGCCACTTCTGCAGGCTGGCGTGGGACGGAGCCGATCCGTTCCGGGGAAGACGATGAGGGCTGGGCGGAGAGGGATCCTGCGCGAGGCGTCGGCGGTTCTCTGAAGTCAGAACGGTGGGTTTGGGAGGTAACGGTGGAGCTGTGGCGTGGGGTGATTTCCGAGCGGGAACTTGAGGAGCTGTATCGGTGCGTGAGGAGGAATCTTCCTGCTCGGAAAAGGGGCCAGCGAGGTCATCCGAGCTATTCCACTCGGAGCTGCTGGTTTTGGTTAAATAAGGTGGAGTGGGGTTCCCGTTTACTACGTCTACGCGCTCTGTTGTGGTATTTTCAGTCCGTTCCTTAACAGGGTTGTATCTGAGTGCTTGTCTTCTGCAGGAAGAAACAAATGTTGTAGATTTATCCAACAGAACTGCTGTCATAAAAACACAGAAATGAACTGTATTCTCATACTTCCATTACCGACCTCAACAGTAGCATTTTGTGTTAGTAATGTGTATTCATTGTATGCAAATATTAATTTGTAATTTTAAAACAGATAATATAAACAATATATATATATATATATATATAAATAAATAAGTAATAAATGTATAACTTATTTATATACATTTTTAAATAATCATTATATATTTATATCGACACTAACATGACATAACACCAAAAAACTATTTGCACATTTATAGTAAGGCATAAACGGCAATGTAAGAATTTAATTACATCACAAAATATCAAACCAAACTGTACAAATATTTATACATTGCAAATGTATGAATATTTAAAATTACTTTTAAAATATTTAAAACAAAATGAAAGGATTTTCACCTATGTATTCTGTTTATCTTAGCCGTTGGGCGAAAACCTCATATCTCCCTCCATGTTTTGTTATTTTAATTTTTTTCTAAATCATTATTGTCACTTTTAATGTTTGCCTGCGAGTTCTGCCAATATTTACCCATTATTTAACCAATAAAAAAAAATTACAAAGTCTGTGTTTGACTGTCTCCGTTTTTTCCAATTCCTTTATTTTTTCTGAGATCTCAAAACAATCTGTGTTATGGAATTTCAACACAGTATGGGTCATTTTGATTTCCGTGTGTTTGATTTTGTGTTAAATAACAAAAGCAACATCACGTATCCACTTAAAAGTCTTTTAAGTGTGTTTTTAAAGATCTACATCACCTTGTGTGATTTTTTTTGTTTACAGTTGTGAAAGTTAATGCATCCGTCAATATGCGTGCTATTTAAACATCTTACCGTGGAATATAAGGACTCGTGGAGTGACCCAGAGGTCTCTTTTGATGGTCACCTAACAAGATAAAAATGTAAATGTTTACTTTATACTGTAGTATAATCGAGTTATTAATACAATTACAATGTTGAAATGTTTCTGCACTGAAGGAACTGTTAAAAACACATCGAACGAGACCGAATTCTGACAGATGTGTTGCGGCCGGCGAGATCAGACTGTAAATTCTGAGCACAGACATGTTATATAACAGGGTCAGGGCTGGAGGATTGTCTGGATTCGGTGAAAAAATATCACAGCGGGGTGTGAGGCGGCCAATGCTCTGTGGGGGCCTGCGAGTCTAAACCAGACAAACCCAAGCAGAGAGGCCCAGGCTAGGCATCCGGCTCAAACCAGCCTCTGTGTCAACTCCCTACGGTTGGATCATAATGAGCCCTTACCATGCCAAGTGGGCAGTAAGTCAGAAAAACATGGATTTTAAGGGGAAGAGTGCAAAGTTTTCATAATATGGATAACGTGGGTAAGTATGACTGCACAGCTGCATGCCAGAAACATGTTCACACGCAACAAGAGAGATTTGTCAAGCATGGCACCGCCGCCACCGCTGTGAAAACTCTTCAAACAACGTAATGCTGATTTTATTTTAATCACGACCGAAAACGTTTCTCAGGCAAGATTTACAATTTCAGCACAAATTCCAATAAAACCAAATTGATGCAAAACCTGCCGTCACGATGTTAAGATGTTTCTACGTGAAAAATGTAATACTAAAAGTGCTGGGTTGTTTCAAACCACGGTGGGGTAAAATATGGATGTTAAACGGTAAACGAATCAAATCAATCACTAATAACAGAATCTAAATAAGAGGACGAACATGTCTACAAACACTAGAGGGCACGACTACACGCCCTAAGTGTCTTTTCTAAAAATGTAAGAGTAATTCACTTTAATTTAAGTACACAATAGTGGTTGCGCAATTTCCCTGCAAGTAATAATAAATACTACAATGTCTAGAAACTGATCCTCATCAATTTCAGTTATACTTAACATAAAGCGTTAAAAGAAAACAGGCAACAGAACTATTCAGTCATACACTTTGCTTTTGATCTCTGCCACAGTGGTTCCATGTGATTCTTTGTGTGTTGTATTAGCACACATTGCTTTCCCTTCTGATTTTTTCCCAGCGCATAAACACTTAATCCCTTTGCCAGCGTGCAATTATGAGAGGATTGGACTTCAGACTACAGTTTTTGTCCAGGCCTGTCATGTTAAAGCTGCTAAGCCCCATGTAAAGAATCTCATTTGATGCCCAGAACTTGCAATCTTATCAGGCTGATAAATACATATCAGTAACACAATACAATATACAATATATTCAGTTCGTTGACATTAGAGATCTACCGTGCATTAGTTGACATGAATTAACAACGAACAATACTTTTACAGCAGCAATTACAGCAAACACATTTTTTCAATCAAAACATTAGTAAACTAACATGAACAAATGTATTTCCGCCTCCTAATATTAACAAACGTTACTCATTATTTTATCTCAATAAAGTGGACGGCTTCAGCATCTGAATTCCTCTTTGAAAAATATGAGAAAAAAATTCAAATAACAACACGAAATGGTTAATACTGTAAAAAATACATGGTTCATTGCTACTAACATCATACAGGTCAGGAGTTGTTACGCCTGGATTAAACACAACTGACTCAAAAATGAATATTAATATAAGTAAACAATTATTATGGGTGACAAAACTACACAATTATCACATTAACAATCATTGTCTTATGACACCAGCTGGTAAAGCACTGTATTATAAACCTGATTCTCTGATTCATTCAATTATATAATAATACAATACTAATAATATTATTAAATGTTTGCTAAAGCCCTAAACATGTGAGGAATGAACATTATTCAAAAGATGCACTACAAGTGAAACTACTTTATAAATATTACAGATGTTCATTATTGTGTGTAATTTTAGTTAGTGTTAAATAACTAAAATTAATTGAAATAAGATTCCACGTGGGATATAGTATAAAAATATATATCGCAATATGTATATCACTGAACTGGATCTCTCGCCCTGTCAAAAATATTTACCGATGTCAAAGAATAAATATTTTCCACAGTGCAATAGGCTAGCCTTAAATGCAACACGGAGAACATCTCTTCAAAGTTGTAATGCTTCATACAGCTGCAAACTCGTAAAGCAACTAGATTTTGATTCTTGAACAATAAACCTAATATCACAACAATGCACTGCTCTCAAAATAACAAACACCACACGTTCCTGATTCAATTTGAAAGAGTTTGGTGCATTCAAGTAATATTTGATAACAGGTGGAAATATGTTCAGACAGGCACTGGTCTCTAAAGCGTCTTGGCCTTTACAAACGCTTTAAGGACGCAGTGTGTAAGAATGGCTGGGGTCTGTCTGTATAACCAAGGAAACCAAACAACAGTCAGAAGTCTGTTTAGCTGAGACTGAACGCACAGCAGCTCTCGCTGACTTGACCTTTTCAAACATCTTACAGGACACAAAGCACAGCGGGCACACTGAAAACTCTAAGCACAGGATGAACACCAAACAAGAGAGCGTGGAGGAAATTAGACGGTCACTAAAAAAAATCTGACGAGGCTTGACAATACAGCGCACTTTTTATTACATAATGCAGTGTTTCCCACAGAATTTAGTGAGACTATGTGGGCTAAACGTATTTTCCTCTAGGGGGGTCCGGGGCATGCTCCCCCGTAAGAAATTTTTGCATATTTTAAAGGTAAATGCTGCAATCTGGTGCATTTTAAGAGCAAATTTAAATGACTCAATCTATAAGAATACAATAGCTATAGTAGTAATTTAATCATGGGCTCCATATATAAATGGGGAACAACACATGGTAAAATGGGAGTTCACGAACAGTCAAAACATGTAGAGCATGAGCCATCAAAAAAGTGTTTAACAGTTGAACTAATTTATTTATTACCATATATTAAAACGTGGGCGGGGCATCGGGTCTTTTTCACAGTGCCATTGTCCCACTCCCCCACATGGCATATCACTTTACTATCCGGAACAGAGCATGCATACATTATTATGATGCGGCGACTGTTTAGAGTTAACCCATAAGAAAAGCGTACACTCTCTCAACACAACAGAGTAAAGTTAAGTTTGTGATTTATTATGTTTTCAACTGTATGCATGTGTTGCGCAGACCTATCAGTTTATATCAAAGTAACACGAGAGCAGTTAATGACAGATGCTTTCTGAATGAATGAATGAGGCATTTATATAGCGCTTTTCTGTGTATTGCTGTACACCCAAAGCGCTTTACAATCATATGAGGGGGTCTCTCCTCAACCACCACCAGTGTGCAGCATCCACCTGGATGATACATCGGCAGCCACAGTACAACGGCGCCAGTGCGCTCACCACACACCAGCTATAGGTAGAGAGGAGAGAGAGAGAGATAGAGCCCATTCAATTTCTCTTGCGGTACACGCCGATCGTTCGGAGTAGCGTTGCTTGATGTCTGACAAACCAAATATATTAACAAGTTAGGGACAAGGGCAGCATGTAATCGTGTGTCGCGCACCCGTATATATATTTTTTCTTACGGAGACAGCCGAAGCTAAAGGAGTAATTTAAGCAGACTCATGCCCATCATGCCTTCAAATCATTCAAATTGGCGCGGTTGGCAATAAAACTGCGTTCTGTGCCTGAGCAACAAACAAAAATGCTGAAAACATTTTTCTAAACTAACCTAATAAAGAAACGAAACGAAATATAATTTACCATTAAAGACAAAACTAAAGTATTTTAATACTTGTTAACTATTTGTTTATTCTAAACTATTTTAACACTTTAAACAGCGTCATTCACATCATAATTCAAATTCGTGTTAAAGCGCAGTTGGCAATGCGTTCTGCACCTGAGCCACAAAAAAACATTTTTGACGCGTTGTGCACCTGGCTGAGCCACAATAAAAAAATATTCCAAACATTTTTCAAAATTAACTTAATAAAGAAACGAAACTAAATTTTAATAATTTGCCATTAAAAACAAAACTGAACTATTTTAATCGCTGCAACAGCCTGTGTAATGCGGAGGTACAAAAAACACGACGGGCTTCAGTCGGACTTGACTTCAGCTCCGTTGTGTAGACGCGCTGCTCATTTTAAACTACAAAATGGTGTTTGTCAAATGTCCCTATTTACAGAGTGCTATTTTAGCTGGAAATAATATGGACGCTGAACATAATGATGCTAACACCATGAGGTAATGCTATCTGTTGGCTCAAACGATGTTGTATTCAGTATGGCTGAACGTCTCAAATCCTGGCCAGTTCGCGTGTCTGCATTTCAACTGCGAAAGCTGAAACGGTAGCGAGCGTCCGTTCGTACTGTAGTATGTGTTTGGATGTGTGCTGCCCACATTGCGCTGAAGCAACAGAGAGGGGGACGCATTTCGTCTAGCTGTGAACAATGGCACAGCAACGAAACAATGGTGCAGAATTCAACGAAATTCAAAGAAATATTTATTTTGTTATAAGAAAATTCGGCTCGTTTTAAGACTGTGGCGGAACAAAGGAGACTATGGTGGGCCGCCATACGAAAGGTAAACACTGTAATGGCAATGTTCAACTGTAATGTCAAACCATGACATCAAAACCTTTTTCAGCTGTTCTTACAATCTACTGTTCTATTGTGTAAAGTCCAGTGTGTATTATATTGGAAGCTCTATTGACAGAAATGCAATATAATATACATAACTATGTCTTCAGAGGTGTATAAAGACCTTACATAATGAAGCGTTGTGTTTTTACACAGAATTACCTTAGAATGAGCAATAAAAAAAAAATGAAGATGTATTTTTGCCATTTTTGCGTTATTTGTAGAGTTAAGTGTGAGAGAGGGAAGGGGGTGGGTTCGGGAAAGGACCACGAGACGGGAATCGAACCCGGGTCGCCCGATGCGCAACCGCACCACATGTCAGAGCACTGCCCACGAGGCGATCGGCTCTGACAGAATGAGCTATTTCTATCTACATACGCCATGGTCTCCTTGCATGGAATTCGCCATGTTGTTTCTACAGTAGCACTAAACGGACAAACTGCTCTACAGAGCGTGTTTCGTAAATACGTTATCTCCTTCTGCAAAGACGTGAAATCTTTGTACCGTGTCAGCCTCTGTAGTGCTTAAAAAGGTAGGCGTGGAGTGAGCCGTTGGTTGCAATTCGCAACCTCACCGCTAGATGCCGCTAAAATCTCCACATTGCTCCTCTAAAACCTACCAAACTTTAGTTTGTGAAATGTTTGCTTTCAATGAATAGTTAATGTAATGTTAATGGTATTGTTAGTATATAGTTCATTTAATTTGTTAGTGTAATGCTAATATAACTATTATTAATGAATTCTTATTATTCACCACACCATCGTTTTCATGGCAAAAGAAACATTCAGAGAAAAATAATAATAATAATAACAACATCTAAGATTAATACAAGATGAAAACTCTAAAATATGTTCTGGGGTACATTTTAAAAAGGTCAGATAAACATGCCTCTAAATAAAAACACTATTTTTTCTATTTGTATTAGAAAACGTTGTCTTTTCACAGTCATGAGCGTTTATCTAATTTAATGCCATACATATATATATATATAGTACATATGAATGTGCCTTGAATGTACAAATACCTTAAGATACAATGTAATAATCCATTGGCAAGAGTATTTGTATTTTTTTCTTTTATCTTTCCCTCAATCTTATTTAAGCACTTTTCAAAAGAATTCAAGTTGGCCACTGAAATGAGTCGAGTGCGTTATATGAGAGGCAATAAATAGCCGACACCGCATTTGAACTAATGCCAAATAGACGCATTTTGAAAGGGCTGTCAATACAATATTGAAACTGCAACTGGAAAAAAAAACAGGAATGAAGAGAAGCTCGAAATGTGCATTTATGTCTCTCCAACTCAAGATTGCTAAGTAAAAAAGATTAAAAAATCTTAAACATTACATACATCCCAAAAACCATTACCAGTTCATCCCTCATTTAAATTCGCCACTCAAAAGAAGATGTTCGGTCATTACTCCCTACGGCCACCAACACCAACTCTCACGCCGATGTAAAAACAGAGGACACGTCCCTCAGAGCTGTCCTTTCTGCTTCCCTTCTTTAGGCCATAAGTCCCCATAAAGCACTTTCAGCTGGGGTAAACTGACCCCCACCCGAGCATCACAACACATGCACAAACACCTCTTGGCACTGACAAGCGGTACAAATGATTCGTCCTCAAGCGTGACCCCATCTGCACCCATCGCTTCAGCAGTTTATCTGTCTGATAACAGCCCATGATGGGGTGGCGCGGGCACACGTTGGCATATTATTTGGGCGAGTTTTCAAATGCCACCTCCCTGACAGCGTAGTTCAGTATTCTGTCTGACTGGGCACAGCAGGAAAACTCTCGCATTTATGCAAAATACAACAGCCTCCATCATGTGAAAATTAAAAGAATTGTTTGTTTTGGTTTGGTAACATTCAGTCAATTTTAGATTCCTATTTAAAAATGGAACTTAAATCTTTTTAATGTAATTTATTTATACTCGTTGCTACTCTATATAATTTATGGCACGCACCAAATACTGTATAACTTCATTTCATCTATTCGATGCAATCTTTTCCCTCATTTATTTAATATTACATTGCTGAACAAAGTTAAACATTGGACAACAAGACTTTTCCTGGACATAAACACTCTGTACACAAAGCCTCCTATTTGTTACGCATAATCTGTTTCCATCCAGCCAGAAGCTAATAATACCATGATTCTAATTCTGATGTGACATTAGTCTGGTGTTTCTTATTATTCTGAAGTGTAATCGTTTACCGTACAAGATGGACGAAGGTGAGATGTCTGCCTTTGAATCTTCATACCTCCGCTGGTAAGCCCTAAAAAAAAAAAACCCATTGAACTCAAAAACAATACATTTGTCTAAGTGAAGATTTTAGAGAATTCACATCGCTAAAGTATCACATGGCGAAAAATATCATTTTAATGGTGTTGTATCTTTGAGCTCTGTAGACCACTTTGGAGACAACGCTGGTCCAGAAGAACTTCCCGTTTCAGTTTTTTTAAACATTGCACAAACATTTGAACAAAACACAACCAACGGGACATATATAACCAAATCAAAACGTTAAACAGATTTCTTTAAGATTTAACTATATACAGCTGCGGAAAAAATTAAAAGACCATCCCAAAGACCGTTTTCATTTTTTCTCAATTGACTATTCATAGATATGAGTTTAAAGTGACCCTAACACACACGGTTTCTGCCAATCTCACATTAATCTTGAGTACCTATAGAGTAGTATTGCATACTTCATATCTTCGAAGAGTATTTAGTTCGATCACATTTATAAAAGATAGATACAGCTGTACGATTATTTCCGAAAGCATACGGCGCGTGCGGGGGGGGGAGGAGGGTTGGTTTTTGTAGGCTGAACTAAAGCACGTGCGCCAACAAAACACAGACATCAGTAAGCTTTAAAAAATTTAATCGGAAGTGCTGCTGTACCAGTGTTTACATCTTGGGAAGTGTTCTTTGCTGTATAAAAAAATTTGATACTCATGTAAACTTCAACTGCTTGTCTTTGCACTGCGAGTCTTTGGTGACTCCACATGCGTCTCCCAAAACGGGAGGTAGCACCGCATCACATTAAAAGCGCTCACGCGACAAGCATCATTGCGCAAGTTTCGCCTCGGCTCACCTAAAGTTAACCTTTATTAAAACTATTAACAGCTTTACAAAGCAGCCTGACTTCTGAAATACGTGAGAATGAGCATTTTTTTATATGCACGCGCAGATCCCTGCACCCCTGCACGAGCAATGCGGGTGAGAGAGAACGCGCCGGACTAGAGCGGATCACGAAATTACAGTCTGAAAGAAGGTCAAAAGAATATTTGATTTGTTAATTTGTTATGGGTAGATTAATTCACATGTTTTTTTCTCATCATAACGGTCAACGGAATAGAAAAATCTCTTACGGTTGACATTTTATTCCGCGTAAACGGAATATTCCGTCATACCGCCCAGCCCTACATAACGCTTCAATATGTAAGATCTACGCACCTCTGAAGACATAGTTATGTATATTATATTGCATTTCTGTCAATAGATCCTCCTAAAAATTACACACAGCACCTTTAAAGCAAGAAATCCTACTAACTAGGACACCATGGAGATAAGACCGTTTATTAGGGATGTGTAAATTGCTTTAGATCATTAACCCTCGTATGATGTTTTTGTCTGGTGGACCCGCAAAATTATTTGTTTTTTTAAACCAATACAGCCATTCAAATGTACGCAAAAAAAAACTTGATGTTACCTTCATCCCAATTTCAAGCAACATAGAAAACATATACAGTATGGTTAATACTTGTCACGCACCTCTGTTAAATCATATTTAACAGAGACACATAATAGAGACACATAATAAAGAAAAATTCATGATATAAGTGATGAAAATAAATTTGAATCAATATCTAAGGTTAAAAAAAACAACTAATCATATAAATTTTATTAAATAATTCAACTAGAGTTAAAATCATACTGATCATTTCATTATAATCATATTTAGGTCACCTTCATTGTGACATTCATTTCCCAATGTGTCTTGCTAAATGCGAATGTTTTGAATTACTTTAGTTCTTACCATGCCATGTTCAGTTCCGGTACTGAGTGCATTTCTTTGTTGCCCAAATTCTCCACCACGGGAGAGTCCAGGTTAGCCGAGCTGTTGCTGAGACGATCGCTGCTTTCGTATCCAGACTCTGTGCGTTGCATCTTCCAGTTATCATTTCGAAAGACGAGACTGTTGACCGTTCCCTTGACCCTTTCCTGTTCCGGAGGCGGCCGACCTTCTGACTCCAGCGAGCTCTTGCTGCCCATATCCTGCCTCTGCTCGTCCTCATAGATGGTCATTAAACTCTTGGGTTTGCGGTCCTCGCACCGGGCCCACGTCAACTCCCCGCTCTCCTGAATCGAGGTCTGTCTGCGAGTGTTGTGGTAGTTTTGATTACTCTCGCTTTTGAGAACGCTATCGACGTTGAGCGCCTCCCGCATCGGCCTCCATCGGCTGCGGGACCCTCCATAGGTGCGAGAGTCCTGACTGCTGTCCGTGTCGTAGCCGTTGTAGAGATCTAACCTCCGGGAGTGTCCGCCGCTGGGGGGATGGACCGGGACGCGAGGCTGGGATTGGGAGCGTGGCCGACGGTCGGGCTGGCTGTTGTTAAAGGGGGAGCACTCGGTCCTTGTTGGGCCCCTTCCCTGACTGCTGTAGAGTCGAGACTCTAGATGCTTGAAACCGTTTTCTGGAGGGGACAATGAACGGGAATAGGGCTTCTCCGGAGGTAAATCTGAAACAAAAAGCACAGTTTGGTCTTTATGCATATGTTGTAGTACAGTATATAACAATGATTCGATCCCAAAATTTGATTTGTTTCATAATTTAGAAAGATGCCCATAACAGCCAACTCTTGGGACAATATGTATCTTCAATGCAACCCACAAGGAATTACAGAATTTTTATTTCAAGTCTTAAAAAGACTTAAGAGATCTGGGACCATTCAACTTAACAAAAATTATGTACAACGGTGGACTTCAAACTTATTCAGGCCAAAGATTTTAACCTTGACCATAGTATGCCTTCATTGTTAACGTATCGTATATTTTAATTTTTTCATCGATTTTAATGTGGGAATGTTACTTCTTTATTTTTAATTCATATTTATTATTAACGTATCGCATTTTTGTTTGACGCCTCCTAATTTCCCTTTTGAATGATTTGTTAACACTTTACAATAATGTCTCTTTCATTAACATCAGTTAATGCTTAGCATTTTTAACATGAACTAACATTGAGCAACATATTTTTACAGCATTTATTATTTTTTGTTAATGTTAGTTAATACAACTACAATTGTTCCTTCATGTCATTTCATGGTGCATTAGCTAATGTTATCAGATACAACTTGTTTTTTGTTCTTTTATTTGATTAGTATATGTTGAAACTACCATTACCTAAGATTAATAAAGATTAATAAAGATAACTAATAAAGATTAATAAGTGCTGTTAAAAGTAGCACATGGGTAGTTGACAAATAAAACAAAAAAAGTCCTATGGTGTGACAGCAAAACTGTAGAAAAAAATGAAGATACATTTCTAAATTTATTAATTTCTAAATAAATGTACCTAATTTCCCATTTTATATTATAAATATAGATTTTAATAAAATAAAATAATACATCATTAACAGTTTGCTTTCTACATTTTTGCTGTCACACCATAGGACGCATGATACGGTTTATTTGTCAACAACCCACATATAAGTATACAGTATAAGAATGTAGTTAACTAATGTTAACAAATGGAACCTTAATGTAAAGTATTACCAGCTATAACAATAACCGGAGGACCCCCGAAGTACCAACAACAGACCCCCTGTTGAAGATCCTGGTAAACAGTCCATCCTCAACGTCATTGCTCAAATACAAATGCTTTAAGTTAGTCTACAGGTAAAATCCATCCATCTCCCACAAATGCACCCTTCATTAATAGCCCGCTTGACCTTTCTATCCGTGAAAGTGAAAAGTGACTCTTTTTGGGCAGAACACTGCTGATATTGGGCTGGCATAGATATTCTGCAGCAGCGCGCGTCTCAAATTGTTGTGCCCCATTGCCAGGTTCACTACGTCGCTATGCAGTATGAGCCTTAAAAACAGGATCTCATTAATGCAGCAACCAAAAAAAATACACATTGAAAATGCAAATTGCCTTCTCAGATTAATTCTCAAACAGCCTACATAGTTAACTCTCAACTAGAGGAAGGCAGCGCGGTCAAAGATCTTCACGCTACAGGCTTAAAGATCCATTAGTAAGTCATTTAACATGTACCAGCTCACAAATGGTGAAGGAAAGTCAAGCAGCTTGTATTGCAAACTATGATTTTACTGCTTATGAGCAACTTAATGAGATAGTAACGGACGTCACATGACCCGTGTGGTGAGCCACTGGGAATGACCATACGCATCTGTACACATTTAACAAACCACCACATTAACACATACAGTAGCTTAAATAAAAATGTTCAGTTTGATCTACTAACCTCTTCTATTCATTTAGCAGATTCTTTTTAGCAGAGAGAGCATTTAGCATCTTTTTGAGTCACATGGCAATATTATTGCATAACTCCATTTAAATACAATATATATATAACTATAACTGTATTACCCATTAAGACCCATGACTTTGCATTAGTAGAGCTTGCTGCCCACAGCACAGGCCGTGACAGTCGCACAGATCAGTGGACTCACGTCTGAAGTAATCTGTGTTTTTAACACTTCTCGCTGACCCCAGGTTACATAAGCACCAGCAGATCACACTCAGCCAGTTTATTCCACTCCAAAGCTCTGCTAAAAGCTCCGAGTGTCACCACCATAAATCTGCGCTTGTCTAAAGACTTTAAAGGGGTATTACAAAGCACAAGAGAGCAAAAGTGGCTGTAGACATGCAAAGCACTTCTGCTTGGGTAAACCGCACACTAAGAAGTCACTTGAATAATATTTTTACATATTCATAATACATTATATGAGAGGTAATAAAAATAACTCCTTTCCACAATGTGACACACAATTTTAATGAGTCATCTAGATTTCAATGACTTTTCCAATACTTAAATATTTCCAGGTTTTTCATAACCGTGGGACTTCAAAGTCCATTATGCAGGGTGACATACACACCAAAATGTAATATGTAAAGTACCGGTCAATGGTTTGGAAACGCTTGACTGAAATGTTTGATAATCTCACAAATCTCACGGTGTATGATTAAAGGTTTAAAATTGATGCCAATGTATCAATTTCTTTCATTAGAAACCAATCATTTTACTTAAAAATGTATTTTTGAAATGGATGACTTGGACTAAATAATGAAGAAAAAGCAGCCAATAAGAGCCTTGATCAGACGGGAACCCATTCGATGCTCTTTAAAATGCTTCCCAGGATGAGACCTTACGAAGCTGAATGATAAAACGCCAAGAGAACGATTTTGCAAATTCTAGTCAAAGGGTGGCAACCTTGAAGATGCTATGAGATAAAATAGCGTTGATTTATTTTTAGAGGTCCACCGATATATCGGCCAATAATTGGTATCGGCCGATTAAAGCAATTTTTCGCACATTGGATATCAGCAGATAAAAACAGCCGATGATCAGGGCCGATACATCCTGTCAATCAAAAGAGGTTGGGAAAATGCAATGAATTTGTGAATTTGAAAATGTTAAGAATTTAGTTATTGCGATTTAATATAACCACCGGCAGTTATCACTCTGATTAATCGGCTAGCGGTATCGATGGAGAAATGTAGTATTGTGCATCTCTATTTTTTATGTTTTTATTTGCAACAATTCCCACAGTTACAATTGTGCCACTCTATAGTTTCGACGAGTTTAGTTGTATTCTAAAAGGTGGAAAAAATATCAATAAAAAAAGCGTACATTTTTCCAAATTTTTGACTGGTAGTGTAGGTAGCACTTGGAAAAAAGCACTTATGGTTGTATAGTCAAAAATCTTTACCCTTTTAGTCATGATGTACTGTCAAGTGTGAGTCTGTTCTCTTACCGTGTTGTCTCTGCGTTCTCAGTATTTCTGGTTTGCCCTGTGACCTGTCAGAATCCTTCTTGATAAGGTTGAAGGGACGACCTTCCTTCGACTCCCTCAAAATCTCTCTGAAGTGACTCTTAGGATCAAAGTTCATCTTCACTGTGAAAACAAACAGTACATTGCACACATTTCACTTTTTTTTCATCAGATCTGTGGTCATTTTACCAGCTATATTGTTATTGTTATAAGCATTTCTCCCCTCTAAATGAGATTCTACGGTTATGGAGGTCCCACGGATGTATTAAAACTATATAGCCTGAATTCATTATCCAAAATTATAAACGATCATACGTCACAGTCTGAACATAGCGTTTTTTTTCTATACAGGAATTCTGAAATGTTAATGCGGCCATTAAAAAATGTGTCAAGTGTGTTTTATGGCTTTGCTGTAAAAATCCATATGCAGCACCCTTCAAATAAAGCTTCAGAGTACACTAGAAGTTAAGAATCATTGGGCACGGTGTGAGAAAGTGTGGCCTCTGCACTACTTAAATATACCCTTGAGGCTTCTGGGAAGGACAGCCGCGCATAAGGACGATAACTGCTGTGCGTGTGTGTGCTTCAGATTTTTGCTGCGCTGAAGGAGAAAAGCAATGAAGTGTTACATGAGCGAGAGAGATAGAAAGAAAGAGAGTGGACAGTGAAAATTAAAGAGACCTTTCTTGCCCTCAAACATGATGCGGTCTCATAACCAAGGTCGAACTGTAGCTAGTGGGATACAAAGAACCCATAAGAATTTTGTAGTTTTTAAATCTATTTTCCAGAAAAGCTAAAGCTAAAGCAATATCCAGTCAGGGGTCCAGCACTCCTAACCATAGCCATACTCATAATATTCTATTAGTGTGAGGGGTTACGAAACACAGCCGAAAAAAAGGAGAGGCAAATCGGGTTCACGCAGCTGTAATAACATCCAGTATGACATTCAGTATACATACTTTGAAGATCTCCTACTGAACTTATATAAAGTTGACTCTTACAGTGGCCTACGTATTTGGACACTTAAAGGGACAGTTCACCCAAAAATTTTAATTCTGTCATCATTTACTCTCCCTCCAAATCTGTATACATTTCTTTGTTCTGATGAACACAGAGAAAGATATGTGGAAGAATGCCTGTAGCAAACAGTTCTTGGCCACCATTGACTACCCATACTAGGAAAAATTCAATGGGGGACAATGTTGTTTGGATACCAACATTCTTCAAAATATCATCATCTTTTTTTCTGCAGAACAAAAGGTCATAAAGGTTTTCCAAACATGACATGAGGTTGAGTAAACGATGAAAGAATTTTAATTTTTGGCCAAACTATCCGTTTAAAGTCCCCGTGAACCGGAAGTTACGTTCGTTTTTACTTCCGTATTTTGACGCATTTCCGAGTGAAATGGAATTTCGAATGAGAAAAATAGTGGCCGTGGCTTTCGTCTGTCTCTGCGATTTGATTGGATGTATAAAACAGCCGTTGCATTTTGAAATGGAACTGGCAGCAGACTGCCAGTTGAAGGGGAGGAGTTAACGGATGCTCCGCCCAAGCCGTCTAACATACGTCATTTAAGATGCATAGTCATTACTGGACAGAAGTTTTCAGATTTTAACTGAAGATTATGAGGGCACACGAATTTTAAAAAGAGAATCACCCACATTGATCAACTATTTACCATAAACGCTGCAATATATCATAAAAAAATAGGCAATGTCATTTTTTATTTTACCAGGACTTTAAGCTATACTGTATGAACATTATTGCATCAGATACTGTATCAAACAATGAAACCTCATTTATTTTGAGGCCGGAAATTACAAGCACACTTGTCAACCAAAACACCCCAACAAAAGAATTTAGCATTTAAAATCATAAAATGTCAAATATTAGGATGAAGTATTTAGAGACAAGCCTACTAAATCTTAAAATAACTTCAGTTGTTTAAGCGGATAACAAAATTGCTCAGAAAACCTCAAGCATCATTTGCTTACACATGCAAATTGGTTTGATCTTGTGTTTCATGCAATACACATAATACTTTTTATGTGTGGCTAAAGTATGACAGATTTCACGAGGCTACTGCATATCATCACAATATTATCAAAACAAATGTAATTTTATCCCCGAAATAAACATAACGCAAACTAGCAGTAAATTAGCGTCGCATTCATTTAAAAACGCAGCCGTGCTCCTAAATTGCTGCAGACTATGATGAAAAAGTCATTCTGCGAGGCTTTATCAGCAATTTTCAGAGCCAAAAGAAATATTTTTATTGCCTGAGGACAGAAAGCCATTACCAGAGATGATCTAAGAGCTTTTAGTGGAAACTCTTTAGAGGAACTTGAACAATAAAAGAGAGATGCATCGAGCTATTACGGCCTGTATTAAGAGTGGAATGTGGGCTTCTAGCGTAAAAGGTAATACGTCTGAATGAAGTCTTTCTCTGTGCAAACACACCGTGCATCTTTCTGATCCTCGGGGCATTAAAACACTCGGCGGGGGAACAGTGTTGCCTCCAGCAGAGAACGTTTTGACCACTGCAATGTTCATGAAAAAAGGATGAGGTCTGACGCAGGTAAATCAAGGTAGCGTTATTCTTGATTACCTTGTCGTTTTCCGTTTTTAGCACACGCTGGAGTGGGAACATGTTCTAGAGGATGACCTATGATGAACTGTAACTAGGGCTGTTTAATTAATCGTATTAAATCACAAAGCATGCAAAGAAAATGATGTCATAAATAGCGGCGAAGCTCCATGAATTACAACCGACTGCATGCATAACAATTGCACAGCATATCCGGTATGGTCTGAATTGCACATCAGACCTCTCAAGCAGAAAATCGCCTTCACGTCAACCAAGACGAACCAAATTCGGATGCATAGAGATCTTGCAATGCCATGTTAAACAGTGTTAGTTGTCATCTGTAAGTCATTGTGAAATATACAGTAGTACCATACACTTAAAGCTGTAGACAGTAGGTTTATATAATTGTAGTTTGTGTAGGTTTGTGAGTGATTGTTTTACCCGGTCCTCTGCCTACGCTGGTCTGATTACTGCCACGACTGAACACCGAGGGCGGCTGGGACTTTGGCTTCAGAGTACCATGATTTGAGAAGAACGCAGTCAGATTCTCCCGAGTCAACTCCAACTTCTTACTACCCAGTACAGGAGTACCTAAGAAAGTGAGAATGAACAAAATGACAAGATTCTGAGAGAGAAAGAAAGAATCCAAAGAATCGAAAGTAATCGAAACGAAAGTCAAGTACTACTAGTTAAAAATCAGGGTAGAACTACATAATACTTTTTAATAAATAAACAGTTAAGTTGTTAGTGGTTCAACTACGAAGAGCTAAAGACCGAGTTGTTTTCTAAATCTTTAAGGTCAACAGCAGTTACACTAGTTTAGCATTGTAATACATCACAGACTGTTCCGACTCTATAAATAGCAAACAACGATCGATAAGTGTCAATCGATATTAACATTAGTCAGTGTTGATCTGTCATTTGCGCGCCAAGATTATATCAATAAAATTGGGAAGACAAAAACCACAGTACCATTCCTGCAATAATCACAACATTTCCAATACTACAGCACATTGAGCCCCATTGGTCAGCTACCATTTGAAATAAAGTATTTTTATTGGGGATGTTAAAAAATATCTCAAATCACAACTATCACAAATCGTTTCAAATTTCGAATGAATGAAACCGCATATCAGTAGTTTCAATGGTTTACACCAGGGGTTCTCAAACTTTTTGGGGCCAAGGACCCCTTACAGGGGAGAAAAATTTCCAAGAACCCCCTTATAATCCTCATGCCGATTAAACATGTTTACTGACATTTGTACTCCTAGATGCCGTAGGAATTATTTATATTTTAAACTTTTCAACCTAAATACTTAAGGCGAGTTTCATAGAAATGAACTTAAATTGAATTTGAATAAATAAATGTTAATACCAGATCTTAAAGCTTTCAGAAAATGAACAGTAACAAGACCGGCAAAGTCTCAATGAACACAGTTAATTTTTCAAGTTTCATGGCTAAAGCGCTTTGAGGAACTATATAAAACCAGCAATTGAAAAATCAACACATTCTCGAGGAAAGGAATAAATATTTACATGGTAGGGCCATTCAAGCCTTATAAGGATGACATATTTTCACATTTTTATAAATATGGACATTACAAACATTTGCATTAGGCTCTATTAAAGTCTTATAACACACAAATCAATTCACACATCACTCACATCAATAACTCACTAAATTAGTGAGAAGGATGAGCCTGTCTCTCACAACATAGCTTACCTATTCTTGGAGTGATGGTTGACAAACAGACTCGAAGATCATCCTCCACTTGTAAACGAGCCCTGTACTTATTCTTCATTGCAGTCAAAGGGGAAAATGATGATTCACAGAGGTACGTTGTAGGAAAAGGGAGCAATATTTGCATGGCCTCAGCAGTGAGTTCGGGACACTCATGTGAGAGGGAGGGCCAGAAGTTTGCCAGATTAACCTGCTGGAATTGGGCCTTCAATGTCCTATCACAGGATAAGTCCAACAGCTGCTCTTCTGCCTTACCTGTCAGGCCATTTGCTGTTGAAGCTGGTGCAAAGGGATCGCGCACCCAGTCCCAGGCATCAGTGTTCACATTGGAGAAGTATGAGCTGAAGTGCTTGCTCAGTGATGTGAGGTGTGAGGTCGCAACCTTCCTCACTGTGGCCACAGACAAGTTGTTTGTGTGGAGAAACTCACTCAGTTGGGGGAACATGTCTGTTAACCCGTCTTGTATCCTCCTTCTCCATAGGACTGTTTTCTTCATGAAGGCAGTGATTTTGTCGCTGACTTCAAGGATGGATGTGTGGCCTCCTTGGATGGAGAGGTTGAGGCTATTCAGTATGTTGAATATGTCGGCAAGATATACCAACTTGGCCATACTCTCCGGGTCTGTAAAAAACTGTGCGATGTTGGGTTTTTCCTCTCTCATAAACTCTGCCATTTCTCTGCGTAACTCAAACACCCGCTGCAAAACTTTACCACGAGAGAGCCATCGCACCTCACAGTGATATAGCATGTCCAGCATCCATATCCCGGCAAAGTTGTCCAAACAAACGTGATTGCAGTGCCCTTGACTTCACAAAATTAACTGCAGTCACAGCTGTGTTCAAAACAGAGTGAAGATCTGGTTCCATGTCTTTGGAAGCGAGTGCTTGCCGGTGTAGCATACAGTGAGTCGCCATAATCCTCAGATTGACAGACTTTATCCACGCCGTTACTCCACTCTTTCGGCTGGTCATCGCCGCTGCGCCATCCGTATAAACGGCCACACATTTTTCCCAACTCAGTCTCGCTTCAGTCATGAAAGCATCCAGCAGTCTGAATATTTCCTCACCTGTTGTCCTGCCTGGCACCTCCTTGCAGAACAGAAAGTCCTCCAAAATGTCTCCTTCCCAGGGATGGTGCGCTAAAACAATCAATTGAGCTGCACTGGAAATGTCTGTTGATTCGTCCAGCTGAATAGAAAATTGCTCACATGAACGCAGTCTATCCAGTAGCTGTGACTGAATGTCAGCCGAGAGTTCTTTAATTCTCCTTCTCACGGTGTCATTTGAAAGTCATTTGAGTTTATTAGCTGCCTCTGTCCCAAGCACAGCTTCACACATTTCAACTGCCGCTGGAAGAAGAAGTTCTTGTCCAATTGAGTGTGGCTTCTTACTTTTTGCGATCCGTTGAGCCACCAAATATGAAGCCCTCTGTGCTTTTTCTGAAGTTGTGGCCAGGTTCACCAGTCGTGTTTTCTGAAACATTTATTCCTCACTCTTTCAGCAGAAAAAATCCATTGTTTTGTCCTTAAGCCCCGGGTGCTTCGTCATCAGATGCCGCTTTAGCTTGGCCGGCTTCATGGCTTCATTAGCTAGCACCTGAAGACACACGAAACATTTTGGCCTTCCATCGCTGTTCTGAATAAAACCAAGCTCGAGATAATTGTCGACAAATCTTCTCAGTTTAGCTGGTTTGGGCTTAGCATCACTTGATGAAGTGGACAGTCTTAAATAGGCATCCATCGCCACTAGCTAGCTAAACATCAGCAGGAGCTGTGCAAAGTGCGTCCTGAGCAAAGTGATGCGAGTGAGTGATGTGTGTCAGATTTACGTGATACAATCATTTGAGAGTTTTGATAGGCCTAAAGCTAACGTATTTTTGTTTTATTGGCGCAGTGGTTCCCATGTGTACTTATGCATTTTTTAACGATATGGCATAACAATTTATTGCAAATTATTTCGCGGACCCCCAAGCTATGGCTCGCGGACCCCCGGGGGTCCGGGGACCCCAGTTTGAGAACCGTTGGTTTACACAACTTGCTTTGTGTTGAATGACACAGAAAACCAACCAAACACATTGTTTGCATGCAGCCTGTACTGCATGTAGTTTTGTACCTGGTGCGTCTCCATTGACTGAGCTCTTGTTTTGGGTGGAGGTGGTGCTGGTGGTGCTGCTGGGCCGCTGGGCTTCATCTGTGGTCACAGCACTGCCGCCAGGGTTGGAGTAGAACAAAAGTAAAGGCTGGAAGTGACCTTTGATGCATTTGGCGACCACATCTTTCCACCTGGTTCCAACCTATCACATAATAAACAGCAGCTATTAAAATAAAGCTATTGTACAAATGAATGGTAAAACGTGAACTACACCGTGGTTTAACTTTGCATCTAAGGTGTTCCATTATAATTAAACATGAAAGCGTGTATGCCTCAGGATGGTTCAGGTAGGGATTTGTGCGCAGAACAGTTGTAGTACCTAAGGCTCACCGGGCAAACAGATGGACCTTTACTTCTTGAGAGAGAGAGGCAGAGAGAGAGAGAGAGAGAGAGAGGCAGAGAGAGAGAGAAGAGAGGGTAGAAGGGAGAGGAGAGGAGAGGGAGAGGGAAGAGGAGAGGGAGAAGGGAGAAGGGAGAGGGAGAGGGAGAGGGAGAGGGAGAGGGAGAGACTGGGAGGAAATAGGTGGATTACTTCTTTAATATCAGTTTAAATATGAACAGTACTTAATAAAATTGTATTAGTCTTGATGAAGTATGAAAGTGTGCTGTAGGTTAGCAGCAGAATGCTGGATGTGTAGTGCACATATTGTGTTTGTGTGGGGGTGATCCATCTTGACGGAAGGCAACGGGCCCCCTAGCCCAGTGAGAACTGAAGTGCAGACGCAAGCACAAGCCCCAGACTACTGATAGATTGATGAAGAGATGAAAGCCAAACACGCACACACTTTTCAGATTTAAAAACAGCCAGAAGTCTTTGATATAACACAGTTTTAAAAGATGGTAACAAGGGGTCCCACAATATATAGGTTTTGACAATAACCTTGATATAAATAACCATGACAACCTATATTGTGTTAATACTACATACTGTATATGATAATACCGTAAATTTTAGATTTTGCCTTAAGAGCCACAATGGATATTTGTATTATTTTATATTTTTCGTTTTCATGTTGATTTTAGTTACGTTTTTGGCAGTTTGATTATTTTTATATAGCAAGTTGCTATATAAGTATATTTTTATTTCAGGTTTAGTTTTAATTTATGTTCAGTTGATCATTTTAGTGACCCAATTGCTGAGGCAACATTTCAATTATCATTTAGTTTAGTTTTACGTGTAATATTTACACAGATATTTTATTTGTTTTCAATTACCAGAAAAGTCAAATAGAAAAATAAGTTATTCGTGTAATATTTATAGATATTTTATTTGTTTTCAATTACCAGAAATGTCCAATAGAAAAATATGTTTTTCGTGTAATATTTACATAGATATTTTATTTGTTTTCAATTACCAGAAAAGTAAAATAGAAGAATAGAATCTCATACAAACATCATTAGGTCATTTTGTCCGAGAATCTAAAGAACTGACATTTTAGACATTATTTTGAGACATTAGGTTTTCTGTTAATGGAGAAATTAATTTAAAGAAAGCAAATTTTCTCCTTAATGCACCTTAATTTGACTCCTAATGCACCTGAATTTCTGAGATTTATTATCAAATTTGTCAATGGTATCTACATTGTCGAGCACTGAATTGGGAACACAAAGGTGGGGGCTGATTTTCCGTGACTTTCTCACCTCTTTGACATTGGCATCATCAAAGAAAACCCACTTAGAGGATTTGGTGTGGTAGGCGAAGGCACAGTAATGTCTGCTGGAGTAACAGATCATGCCAACCAACAGCAGCTCGCTCTTCTTCGCGCGCTCATCCGTGACACGGTAAAACAGCTGCAAAAACACACAAACAATCAAACCATAACACAAAGCAAGCATACAGCATTTCTTATGCAACTGATGCACAGCGCTGTCATACTATGAATAAACTCATTGTGTCACCCAGCAGAGAAGCAAGAAGTAGGTGACAGACTTCAGAAGTATGCAAGTTTCAATAAAAGCAGACATTGCGTAACCAACACTTGTTCCTCCACCCCTGGTTCCTGAATAGTTGGTTTTCTTCGGGAGGCCCGTGAAACAATGGATCCCGCGCAGGCGGGAAGCTATTTTCCTCTCCACCATCACATGGAGAAGCAGGGAGTGAATCAAAGGCATTGTACTTGTCCGGGGGTTTCAACTGAGACTAATCCAATGCTGGAGGGTGGTACTGGAAGTGGGCGTCAAGAATGAACGCTATTTTGCATTGCTTGTTTTGAGAACAAGCACTTGAGATCTTGCTCACTTGTAGGTTTTGATACCAAGACAACATAAGTAATCTGGTTCACATTAGAAGACAGTGGTGACCTAGAACACGCACGCATCCGCTTCGGCACATCGACGAAAAAGCGGCAGGTGGTAAATAAGTCCCAAACGCAGCTGTATACTCCCACACATGGGCCCGGTGATCAAAGAAGTGACCTTCCACCGCAGCGACTTCTGGTCATCCGGCGTGGGCTAACCGGCATCTGACGCAGTTACACAACGCCAGTTTGACAAAGAGGATAAACTCCCGCTTTATCTTGCACATATGCTCTCAGTCTCTGATATAAATCAGCCTCAATGACACCAGCGCCAGCTGGGAGGCTACCAAAAAAATTAATAGAAAAACAAAGAGCAACCGTGGTGACGTCAGGAGCTCTTTTTATAGCCGTTTAAGCTGGGTGGTGGGTTCCGATGAGTTTTATATTTTATGTGATGTTCAGGAATGAGATTTTTTTATAGGAGGTCCCCATAAAAATGTGACATTCGCTGACATATTCATGTAGTTTCTTGTAAATTCTCTGCACAACATAAGTACTATGGCATGTTTTTGGACATGCATCATTGCAATTTCACTGTATTCTATGAAGTACTTGTTATAATATGATACTCACACAGTACCATGGTATATCTCTTAAAATCCGATTCCATAACAAAGCACTTTTGATGAATAAGTACATAACATACATTTAAAATCTGAATTAACCATTAAAAAGTCCTATAACCAACCCATCAAACCATGTTTACTTTAGGACTGAAAAAGA
Source organism: Triplophysa rosa (assembly GCF_024868665.1). Lineage (NCBI taxonomy): Eukaryota > Metazoa > Chordata > Actinopteri > Cypriniformes > Nemacheilidae > Triplophysa > Triplophysa rosa. The sequence continues at coordinate 35,090,917 of NC_079890.1, forward strand.
TGCTCTTTACAGCAGGCTCATGACCTCCTGTACTGTAGGTCCAAGCATCTTGCTGAATTAAAAACTTAAACAGGTGGAGCAGAGCATTTGAGAATATTTAGGGTTGCATTCTTACCCCTGAGAGGTTGAGGTGTGATCCAAGAGATCGGATGACATCTTCCGTGAGGTCAGACTGTTCAGCGTCCCACACCATCCCGATGGTCACTATTTCTGGAGAGTTCATCAACACGCGCCTGATCTTCATCTTCTGGCCACAGTCCCTCTATTGACGGGGTAAAGATTAAAAAAGAAAATAAATAATGATGTGCGTATTTTTTAAAGAAACTTTTATGATTCACCCAGTAAACTCAAGTGTTTCATAAAATGGATAAAATCATTTTCATAAAATCAGATGTCCTCGGTTTTGTTACGGCACATATGGCACTCATCGCTATACAAGAGCTGACGTTCCATGCTTTCCGAATGTGATTTTACAAACCTTTTTACGCTTTAATTATGTTGACAATTTTGCACTAAACAGTGTGTACATACTGTATAACCAAGACTTTATTTGTGAACAAACACCGTTCAGCGCATTACTTAAGTGAGATGTATTGCAGCTTCTCACAGTTACTGTACTACCATGTGACTTCCTGCCGGCTCTTTAAAAATGCAGAATGTGTTGATATGTGAGAGGAAAGAAACCGCCTCATGTGTCATCCGACTGCTTTTCATCACTTGAATGTGCTACACACAAGGTGTGTGAGCTTACATAATGCCGATAACATTTTATTCATTTGCATGTGATCACTGATCATCGTCATTTTAATGCATTGTAACCAATCAAAAGTTCAGACACACTTGACAAAAATGTTTATAGGCGTTTATACAGTAGGTGTATATTTTAATGTTTGAAATTACTGTTGTAGACACAAATATAATTGTGCCAACATACTAACTTCGTTCATTTGAAAACAAAATGTATTATTTAAAAAATATTTTTGAAATGGATTACTTGGACCAAATAATAAATAAAAAGCAAACAATAAGAGTCCAGCATTGACAGAAATTCCTTTAATGCTCTTTAAAAAGCTTCCCAGGGTGAGACCTCGAGAAGCTGAATGTAAAAATGCCAGAAGTACAATTGTTTAGGGAGACAATTTTGAAGATGCTAAAACATAACATGGTATTAATTTATTTTGGATGCTTTTAGTCCCTACATAATTTTAAGAGTTTGGTTACAAAATGAGATTACTTTCAAAAATCATGTCTTTTTATTGTGCATTCCAATTAATATCAATCAAACTGCAGTTGGTTTGTTTTGTAACAAAATACAGCTAACTAACACAATAAAACACGATAAAAACATGATAACATATTTGTGGCGAGGGGAGCGTGGTGTAGCGAGGTGTGCAGCAGGAGAGAGAGCCGGGAGACGAGCGGTAAGTGAGTGGAGTAATTACAGACGACCAACACCTGTGTCTCGTTCCAGTAAGGGCGCGGAGAGAGGATATAAGCACCAGAGGAAGGCACAATGGGAGAGGAGAGACGGACTCAACACAAGCTGCCACAGACCCAAACCTTCCAGTCAGCCAGGAGGACCTGCGCTGGCTTCCGAGCGACACAAGCCAGGCTGAGAGAGAAGCCGTGGACGTTTCTACTGTTTACTTTGGGTGCTCTATTTCATTTGGTTTTTGAATAAAGCTGTGTCAGACTCGCCAACCTTGTCCTCTTCCTTCCTTCTAACAACGAACTCGCTACACTGGTGCCAACAACTGGGTTGTATCTTCTTTTGTTTGAGCGTCTTGGGCCACTCGATACAACCGGTCTTTTATAATTGCGAAATAAGGGTAGGAGCGCGGTTGGTCAGGCTGGAGGGGTTGGCCGTCTACACAGCGAACCTGTTCCCAGGCGAACTTGAGGGATTCGTCCCGGGACTGTTCCAGAGGGAAGTCATCGCGTTCCGAGAGGATTCGCCCCTCGGAACCGCGCGCTTCCCCTGTAACAGCCTCTCCCGCCTGTACAACCGCGCCGACTCCCTGTGTCTTTGGACCCCAAGCGACACCCGCACACAAGTACCCCAATAATTCCGTAAATGCAGGCCAATTGGTTCCCAAGATCAGCGGGTGTCGTAGGTGTGGGTTAACCGCCACCTCCACTCTATGCTTTTCTCCCCGGAATTGAATAAAGACGGGGATTAAAGGGTATCTCACCACATCCCCGTGTATGCACCGTACCCGAACCATGCGGCTGTTATCCAATGCCCCGGGCCGAACCAGGCTTTGATGGATGGAGGTTTGGTTGCAACCGGAATCCACCAGAGCCGGGTATGTACCTCCCCCTATACTCACAGGAATTTGGTACTCTCCGCTCTGACCGGGGGCAGCCTGTGGCGTGTCGGGAACCCGGATCATCGTCCCGACCTCCATCACTGGACACCGATCGACCCAATGGTCCGGGTCCCCGCAGCGCCAACAGGCCGGCCCAGGCGTCTCCGCCATCCGAGTGGCGGGGAGTGGAGCACGGGACGGGCGCGGAGAGAAATTGGACCCATTGCCTTCCGGGACTCCGCGGGGTGGAGCACGGTACGCGCTCGGGTAGCTCGCGGCCGGTGGGAACCGTCGCCGCGGCGGCACTCGTGGTGGACCGGGAGCCCGGGACCTGGGTGCAGGGACAGGAGGGAGAGAGAGAGAGAGAGAAGAGGGGGAGAGAGAAGAGGGGGAGAGAGAAACAGCCTCCTTAGAGGAGAGAGAGACAGCCGGAAGGGATTCGCCAACCCCGGGGCACACCACCATCTGGTCTTCCGCCAGCTGGATGGCTGAGTCCAGCGTCGTCGGGCGGTGGCACTGGACCCACTCGGCCGTCTTCTTGGGAAGCCGGGCGATGAACTGCTCCAGCACCACGCGGTCGATGATGTCCTCGACGTCACCGTTCCCAGCCAGCAGCCATTTGCGGCACGAATCCCGGAGCTGGTGGGCCATCACGAAGGGACGGCCGCTTTCGCCCAGCCCCAGCGACCGGAATCGCTGCCGATGTTCCTCCGGGCTGCGGCCGACCCTCTGGAGGATGGCCCTCTTCAGGTCGTCGAAGACCAGGAGGTTCTGGATGGGCAGTGGCCGGGCCGCCAGCTGCGCTTCCCCCGACAGCAGAGGCAGGAGACGCCTCGCCCAATCCTCCGGGGGCCAGCCGCTAGTCTCCGCCGTCTTCTCGAAGAGGTCGAGGAACGCCTCTGGGTCATCCTCCGGCCCCATCTTCGATAGCGGCAGGAACGCGGCGGTTGTCGCGGGTGCGGTCGCCTCTGCCCGAACCCCCTGGCCCATCCAGCTCTGGAAGCTCTCGCGGTCCTCTCGCTGAGCCTGGAAGATGGTCTGGAATCGGAGCTCGTGGTCACTCCGAAGATCCAGCAGGGCCTGGTGTTGTTCGCGGTGGAGGACCGCGAGAGATGCGATGATGTCCGCAAACGGCGTGCCCGATGCTGCCTGCATGACGGCGGTGTCCCTCCTACTTCCTTCCCGGGTTTCGGCACCAGTGTATGGAGTTTTGTTCTCAGGTCCAGGACATGTTGAATTTCATTCTTGCTGTTAGAGGGTCCGTCCTCCCAAGTCTCTCTCAGGACGTCCAAAACCCCTCGGGGTTGGCGTCCAAAGAGAAGCTCGAAGGGGGAAAACCCCGTGGAGGCTTGCGGGACCTCACGCACAGCGAATAAGAGGGGTTCTAACCATTTATCCCAATTTTTGGCGTCCTCGTGTACGAACTTACGAATCATGGTTTTCAACGTGCGATTAAACCGTTCGACCAAGCCGTCTGTTTGAGGGTGAAAGACGCTGGTACGGACCGATTTAATGCCCAGTAATTCATTCAGCACCATATCGAGACGGTGCCGGGCGTCGTGGTTCGTAGCCGGCCTTATCGTTTACCTGAGCACAAGAAAAATGTGGTTCAGACGGAATTAGCGGCAATGCTCGAGATGGGGGTAATAGAAGAATCCAACAGTGACTGGGCGAGCCCGATAGTTTTGGTTCCCAAGACGGACGGCTCGGTCAGGTTCTGTGTGGATTATCGCAAGGTGAACGCGGTATCGAAATTCGATGCCTATCCAATGCCACGGGTCGATGAGTTGCTGGACCGGCTAGGCACGGCTCGTTTTTACTCGACATTGGACTTAACGAAAGGGTACTGGCAGATCCCCCTATCGCCATTATCTAAAGAAAAAACTGCCTTCACCACGCCGTTCGGTTTGCACCAATTTGTAACGCTTCCGTTCGGGTTGTTCGGGGCGCCGGCCACCTTTCAGCGCCTCATGGACCGTATCCTCCGTCCCCATACGGCATATGCCGCTGCCTATCTGGATGACATCATCATTTATAGCAATGACTGGCAGCGGCATATCCAACACTTGAGGGCGGTTTTGGGTGCGCTGAGGGCGGCCGGCCTCACGGCCAACCCGAAGAAGTGTGCGGTTGGGCGGGTGGAGGTTAGGTATCTGGGCTTCCACTTGGGGCACGGGCAAGTGCGGCCGCAAATTAATAAGACCGCAGCCGTTGCGACCTGCCCGAGTCCCAAGACCAAAAAGGAGGTAAGACAGTTCCTGGGGCTGGCGGGATATTACAGACGGTTTGTGCCCAACTATTCGGACCTCACCAGCCCGCTGACTGATCTTACTAAAAAGGAGGCGCCAGATCCGGTCCAATGGTCAGAGAAGTGCCAGCAGGCGTTCTCCCAAGTGAAGGCTGCCCTGTGTGGCGGGCCGCTATTACACTCTCCTGACTTCGCTCTCCCTTTTGTTTTGCAGACTGACGCGTCGGACAGAGGCCTGGGTGCTGTCCTGGCACAGGAGGTGGGGGGTGAGGAGCGGCCAGTGCTGTACATTAGCCGCAAGCTCTCAAAGGGAGAGGCTAAGTACAGCACTATTGAAAAGGAATGTTTGGCCATCAGATGGGCCGTTCTCACCCTTAGGTACTACCTCCTGGGCCGGGAGTTCACCCTCTGTTCGGACCACGCTCCCCTGCAGTGGCTCCACCGCATGAAAGATACCAACGCCAGGATCACCCGTTGGTATCTGGCGCTGCAGCCTTTTAAGTTCCAGGTGGTCCACAGACCGGGGGCGCGAATGGTTGTAGCCGACTTCCTCTCCAGGAATGGGGGGGCTGCAGGCCGGACGGTTCCCCGGCCTGAGTCAGGCGGTGGGGGTATGTGGCGAGGGGAGCGTGGTGTAGCGAGGTGTGCAGCAGGAGAGAGAGCCGGGAGACGAGCGGTAAGTGAGTGGAGTAATTACAGACGACCAACACCTGTGTCTCGTTCCAGTAAGGGCGCGGAGAGAGGATATAAGCACCAGAGGAAGGCACAATGGGAGAGGAGAGACGGACTCAACACAAGCTGCCACAGACCCAAACCTTCCAGTCAGCCAGGAGGACCTGCGCTGGCTTCCGAGCGACACAAGCCAGGCTGAGAGAGAAGCCGTGGACGTTTCTACTGTTTACTTTGGGTGCTCTATTTCATTTGGTTTTTGAATAAAGCTGTGTCAGACTCGCCAACCTTGTCCTCTTCCTTCCTTCTAACAACGAACTCGCTACAATATTAAAAACATGATTTTTGAACAATTTTAAAAACGGGAGTTATCTCATTTTGCAACCAAACTCTCCACAGTTACAACCATTATTTCATGGTTTTGATGAGTTTACTACTATATAATTCTAAAATGTGGAAAAAACCTAAATAAATAGAACTCCAAACGTTGGACCGGAAGTGTAGTTTTGTATGCCGTCACAAAATAAACCAGATCTGCAAAGCATGACAAACACAAGCAACGTGGATCTGCATGATTCACCTACCGGACAGTTTCGCAGATCTCCGACTGTGCTGGCGGCCTGCAGCAGCTCTCCGAACGTGTCCGGACGCATCCGTTCATCTCGCCTATCATAAAATTGGTGGCTGAAGAGCAGAGAAGCACGTGAGAGAACTAAATGACATAGTTCGCAGTTTTGGAATACATAATCAAAAAAGGATGTTCTTTGGACGAGATGTTTACCAGAGGGCCGTGGTGGACACATAGTGCACGAGCTCGGTGAAGGGTAGAGGGTCAGATGATGCACCACAGTTCCTACACACCGACTGCAAGCCAAACACACACTCATTGATTCATTGCACACAAAGTGATTCATTGCAAGTCACTTCTGCTATAATACATGATGTACGGTCTTAATTACACAATGTGACGTAATTGATGTCTCAATCTATTTTTTTACGCTCATACATCACTTAAGCTCTATGATGTACAACGTGAGGGAAATACCCATCGTTTCTTTTTTACGGCAAGGCAAAAATGAATCATCCATCCTTTAAAAAATGACCCACGGTATTAACATGATATGTGTTAATTACATATCACGGTTATATTACCATCTTTTGCTTCCTGTGGAATGGAAATAGTGATGACTTTATGCCACCATGGTGTGTATATTCAGTTTTCAAGTAAAATGGTATTACCGTCAGACAGCTTTACCGCAGCGTGGTACCACCATTTTAATACTTCGGGCCCATGTATCCAAAGGAGGTGGTGCACGTGCAAATTTCTCTGCATTAGTATTCCCTGCGTGTAATCCGCCCACTGTACTCGACTGATTGAAAGCCACCGGTGTAGGACAGTGATCAATTCTCTATTACTCACATGAGTGGTGCGTGTGCGTACACGTGCGAGACGGATTAATACAAAGGCTGACATACCTGTTCATAAAGCGTCATGGCAAACTTCTGATGCGTGATGCAGGACTTGGACGTGCAGGCGTCCGTCTCGCTGTCAGGTGCGATGTGCAGGTGAATTCTTTCTAGGATGTTCTCCTGTGAAAAAAGGCAAACGTGTTTGCGTGCTGCATGGGAGATTTACAGCAATCACTTAAATGCTGAACCAAAAACAAAGCATGCCTTCAATTGCAGGCAATTTAATTCTGTGAAATATTTCTTCATTATGATATTTCAAGTTTTATATTGTATTACTATGGTGTATTGCTTTGTTTTACTCTTGTAAGTCACTTCGGATAAAAGCGTCCGCTAAATACCCAAATGCGAAAAATAAATGTTCATGTTGCAAAACATCATATATTTGATTTTTAAAGAAGACTCTTTTTTGGTATTTAGTCTCACTTTAATATACAGAAATGTATTAGATTCCTTAAAAAAAATCATTTTTTGTGTTCGGAAAAAAAGTACATGGAAGTGTAGAACATCAAGAGGGTAAAGTAAACAATGATTCTTTTTTTAATTTTAGAGGAAGCCATTCTTAAAAAAACATTTATGTTACTATGCCGCAGTCAAACCCAGCAACAACAATTCCTCGACTCACAGTACCCGAGAAACAGATTAGATTTGTCTGGGCCGGTACAATGATACCTTTCACATTAAGCGAACGCATGCTAAGCTTGAGTAATTTTCGGCAAGCCTATTATCTGCTTAAACATACCCTTTCAGATGCAAGAACCACCGACGCATTCATTTACCCCGACAGCGCTGCCACCACCTGCCCTTTAGCGAGATTAATTTGATGTTTCTCCAGTAAAGATTAAGAATAAGGTTTGTTTTGTACAGTCGAGCCCTACATCACAACAAAAGGGCAGCATGGAGGAAAAAGACAAAAGCTGTTATTGACTGGCTTTCCTTTGCACCTCAGGTTTGATAGAGAGCCTTCATTGATTGTGTTGTTTAGGGTAGTACTGTAAATGGATCTTTACTCAAGTAATGACTGACTCTCTATAGTCCTGCTGTGCTAAACAGAAAATGATTACAGGTCCCAGCACTAAGCAGGTTTACTGCAATTAGGCAGCCTGAGAGAAATCTCACACACGGCTGAGAGCCAACATGCTTACATCAGCCTTTCCAGCGAACCAAACGTTAGGATGCTTATGCAGCCTTGACTGCACGAAGTGAACAGTTTTGAAGGCTTGAAATGATGATATGAGCTTGCCTGTCTTTTTGTCCATTTGTATGTAAAGGAAAATAATCTGAAATGCGCATATAAAAGGGAGAGTTCATCCGAAAATCAAAATTCTGTCATCATTAACTCTCATGTCATTTGAAACCTGTATGACGTCGTTTCTTCTGTGGAACACAAAAGAAGATATTTTGAGAAATGTCTCAGTGGTTTTGTGTCCATAAATTGGAAGTCAATGGGGGTCAATGTTGTTGGTTACCAACATCTTCAAACTATCTTCTTTTGTGTTCCACAGAAGAAAGTCATACAGGTACACAAACACAAACTAAACAGATTACAGAATTCAGATTTTTGGGTGAACTATCCCTTTAAATCTTGAAGCATTCGGGCTGGACATTATTCATATATACAGTACATACAAATACAAAAAAAGAAACTTGGAAAAGAGCATAGTATAACATTAATGGTTGAGAATTAAACATGTTGGACTGTAAAAAATTGTAAAAAAATTCGCAAAACGCAAGGGCCTCTACATGCATTTTAAAGTAGCACACAGGTTTATGTCCAAAGACATGAGGAAAAAACAATATATTGACTTTTTAAGCCAGTTTTTGGCGGTAGTATGTGTCATATCATTTATCAGCAAATATTGACATGCTAATAAGCGTAATTATTCTCATCAACTTTATTTAACAGGGTATATGTCAAACGTCCTATGACCGAACCGGAAAACAGGTTTTGCTACATCCGTTTGTCAGAGAAAATGTGAACAGCATTATGAAATAACAGTGATATCTTTTGATTTTTGAGGTAACCCTGCTTTTGTTTTCATTTTTAGCATTTTATTAAAATTTTACATTCAAATAACACTGAAAAGAAGAATAACATTTTCTTTAAATATCAATCTTCATGTATTATGTACATTGATTAAGCTTATATTTGGTCTCTCTTCCTGCAGGCATTTTGAGTAAAACGGCTCTATATGTAACAAAAGGGGATACAAAAGAACCGGATGCAACGAGACCGGTTTCTGCATGTGACGTTCGGCATGATCGGGAATCGATGACCACCCTAATAATGATCGATTTACATTGTATGCATTGAACAGACATTTGTCCTAGCGCACACAAAGACACTCACAAAGCACTCGGCAGCATCGTCCATGAAGCCCAGCTGAAATCTCTGCTCGTCCTTGAAGGTTTCAGCCAGAGCGTTGCGGAGGTTATCCGAAGGCAGCGCTCGCTCTCGACTCTGCTGGAACTGAGAGAAAATTCCCTGCAAAACAAACAAGACTATGAATTTCTGCACAAAACACATATTTATGTATTGTTATATAAGTTGATTAGTCATCAATATACCTTCAAAGCGCAAAAGATGCAGGAGTCTCCTAAGCAGTAGTGATTTGGGACCTGGCGAAGACTCCGTCTGAAGATATCGAGATGCCATAGAACCTAATGAAAGGAATTATGGGAGATGATGAGTTGGATTTCTACACCATACGTATACTCCAGATCTGTGCCAAAACCTAACAAGCTGCTTACAAAGACTTGAATATCTCAAACTTAGTTTGAATATCTGCCAGCCATCTGCCATGTTTTCTTTGCCATTACTTCTCCCTGGGTCATTCTGTTCCTAAAACTCATGGAAGTTAAATATGACTCGGTGTCCTTGCTCGCTGGACTGAGCTTAAGGGAAATGACACTCGGTTGACAATTGATGGGGATAAGAGCTGTGTGCGCGTTTGGACCAGCAATGTGTCTTTCCCTTCGGCCCCAGACAACTTAGTCTGAGCATACCGTCAGCATGACCTCACTCCACGGTGATGAGTCCAAGAACAAGATAACAGAGAGATGCACTTAATCATAATGTCGGCAAGCCCATTCAAGGGAAAAAGCTTCCAGGAACTGGCGGAGGCCGGGAGCATGACAGCGTCCGCTGGGAGTGAGATCTGGGGGTTGATGGGTGGAGTTACATGGGTGCCGTAAACATTTGGTATGTGTAAGAACACTGTTTAGGGCGCTGTCTTGAGTGAGCACTGAGGAGGAGTTGACAGTCTGATGTGAAGATAGAGAATGTGACAAAGTCTGTTACTGTAACTCTTATGTAACAGATTTTGGTTAGTGAAAACTTAAACAGTTCATGAATACGATATACCACCAGGGTTTTTCCTGGCTCAAAATGAGGACGGAGGTGGTGCCGTACACACACACGTAGGCCTACTGTACCTTTAAGTGGTTTAACCAAAGTGACTTCGCGTTTGACATATTAAAAGTTCTAATAAAATTAGATAAAAATGACAATTATTAAGTTATATAAAACATTACTTTTACTCAACCAAACAGAAATGTTTTTTTATCAACTAAATCTTTTTTTATCATTTTCAACTAACTTTTCAGCCCACAATAGCCAACTGAATTAACCAGTCTTACTAAATAAGCAAAGCTCATTCACATCTTGCATTCTCTGTGGTTCATTTTAAATGATTCAATGATCTCTTATATTCGCTAGTGAATGAAAAGTTCAATAGTTTAAATGAATCGGTTCAAATGAGTCATTCATGTCCGAGTCGTTCTGAACGCAATGTGCGTTCATACTGGTGAACTCGCTGCGTACAGTACACGCTGATTCAACGATCCGACTGCACAGCTAAAGACATTAGACATTTAGACATTAGACACATAGACATTAGACACAATTTAAGACATTTTAAGAAATGAAACGTACTTGGATGCAAAACAAACAGCCGTGAAACACAGGCTGGCTCTTGTTCTGCAACTCTTTTTTAACGCCTCAGTGTGCTGATAACGAAACAGTGCCTCCACTGTGGCGTAATGTTGCAACTGCAGTTACAAATGACAGTGTGATAAATGCACGCAGCATTTCTTGTGAAGACTCACAACATAATTTGGGCGAGAGCCTGAGGCGGCACGACATTTGACGGAGGCGGCCGCCTACAATTTCTCTATGCAGGAAAAACCCTGACCACATAAGCGCTAATGATGATGTGTGATGTCATTATGTTCATGTCGGCACTTACAAAAATGTATTTGTATATGTACTTTTACTACAGATTATTATAGTTCTGTAATACAATTCCTGTACTGTAAATTTTACAACAGTAAATCCTATAGTATCCTTTAGTGTTTTTCAAACTTCCCATAGTAAGTATTAGAGTACCTAGGAATTATACTAGTTTTTACTATAGTAAATACTATAATATTCCTGAGCTGTAAATCTTACTAGAGTAAATAATATAGTATACTACAGTTTACTATGGTAAATACAAAGTACATGTCCAAAAGCATGGCATTACCACGACGGCACTGAATAATATTATAATTTTGTTATATTCCATTCAAGTAATTTTAAAACATAACTGATAAATTCTGAATAGCAAAAAATTCAAACTAAGTTTGAAGTTACTATGCGTGTAATACAGACATGGTTATGCAACTCTGGCTTAGGGTTTACAAAGTACCTGAACTGCACTGTTGAGGAAGCAGCTGTTCTGGCCCGGCTCATTTAACAATCCCTTGGTAGGGGCCAGAGACATCATAGATCCGGGCTGGTACGACCTGGCAAGATTGCCCCCCGGTCTCTTGAAGAACTTGACCCATGCCATTGAATTTTGGGCTATCTGTCTTCCTGCAGATAAAGTTTCTTGTTAAAGCAGGTGGAGTTGAATTAAACCCTCGAGTAGAAAACCATGCCATGTCACCAATCAATGCAAAAGTGCTGTTTACATTGAAGAGGCATTGAGTTAACTTGAGTATTTAAGATCTATTTTCAAAATCAATCGGTGAGTAATGCCACGAATAGAAGCTACTGACCGGTATGAAAGAGGTCTTGTGAAGTGTATGACCCGGACAGGGCGGTTTGATCATTCCCTGGGTGAGGCTGGGGAATTCAGCGGGTTGTTGTGGGGTATTGTGGCCGTAAGGCCTCTGGTGACCTGCAGCATAGTTATGAAGCACACGAGGCGTCAGCGAGAATCAGTCAACCTTCATCCATCTCAAAGACGCTGCTCACTGAGGACATCAGCCTTGGGTTTCAACAGAATTCAACCTGTGGACAGAAGGGACATCTTTAAATCCATTCAGCATTTTACATTCTTTCAGCTCATAATAGACTGAAATCTAAAAGATGTCAATTGCTTCCTTCAATTCGAGCCACTAAACGAAACAGCTCTGCAAGTGCAATGGGCATAATGCCACTTCTATTTATTGCCCCTGAACTATCAAAACAGAGGAGTTGTGTCACCGCAGGAGGCGTGGCTATACTGAAAACTGTGCACAAGTCAGTACTAGGTCAGCTTGGAAAAGGTATTGTTTAGCTTTTTGTAATGACTATACTTTGAACAACCTATTTATACTATCAGAGCAATCTGTTTATCCAATAGAAGCAAACTGACAATAATGTAACATTTAATGCACGACATATGCAACGGCTGTAGTTTCTTACATTGTCAAAACATGCGAAACTTTACAGTTAAATTTATTTTGCCAATGCTAATACTCTGGTGATATTCAAAGCTTCAATAGTTTGGCAATGTATTGACATAAAAACAACATTGGCTCGTAACCTGCAGCTCAGCATTTGTACAATATGGACATAAAATGATGCCGCTTGCTGAAAAGAGGTTGCCTTACCAAGCTTGTGAATGGAATAGAAAAAGACCAGAATGCCTTCGAGAGCCAGAGAAAACAACCACCTAACAACGACTAAACACCCTAACAAGTGCGCAGCACTCCCTGACAACCACCCATAACACCTCAACATGACTGAGGTGAGTTTCACATTGATCAACACCACCCTGACTGATGCATATAAGGGCCGGGTGAGTTTTACATCATGAACACGACCCAGACATATTCTGTGGTGTGCACAAAATAGTTAGGCCATGCAAGGAGAATCGCGTTGTGTGTACATAGAAATAGCTCATTCTAAAGTAATAAAAACATAACGCTTCATTATGTAAGGTCTTTATACACCACTGAAGACATTGTCATGTACTGTATATTATATTCAGGCATGTGATCGGCCAAGGACAAAAAAGAAGGAAGACCGCACGCACCCTCGCTCAACCCCCCCCTCCCCATAAATAGTCTTTAATGTTACCAATTAAATGTTACATGATTAAAAACAGGAAACTGTCTGCCAAAAATAGATATTTTCACTTAGTAACGCAAAAACAAACTACTTCCCAATTCCGTCTGCCAATTTTGGAAATATCAGTTCAAATGTTTATTAGTTTAACAGTCACCTAAACAATATTTAAAACAATAGGTTGATGGTTTGTGCAAATTTCTTATGCTAATGTAAAATAAGACGGCATTTACAATTGACCTTGAGTAGTTTATACTAGGCCTACTTTAAATTTTATTGTAATCAGCAATAATTCCTTAAACAATAATTGAACACAAAAAGTAAACAATATTGCGGCCTCAAGAGACTTCCATACACAGCCACTAGATGGCGCATCTACGTCATTCATAGAGCGTTTTTTCCGAATTAATCTGCAGGTTTTGCAAACGATGCATGTTGCGGTTTTAGTTAATTTAAATGTATGCTTTCAGTAGAGTCTTCAACGCGTTTATGTGACTAGATCGGCCATTTGTATAGTTTCAAGCCATCCAATCACGGAATGGCCTATTTTAGTCTCTGTATATAGATAATGTTTTAATGTTAAATCATATCATATAGACGTCTCAACTTCCAGACTCGGGATTTTCTGTATACGTTACAAAACGCTGTTCAGTTCCCCACTTAATTAAAAATGACATGACACCCCACACATTTTTGAGTACCAAAACAGCCATGTTTGGCTTCTATTAGTCTGTTTGGACTCTCTGGAAACATAAAGATAACTCCCAAAATGATGTTCTTCTGAATGAATCGGTCGCTCTGCGGTTATAACAACCGTGTGCATGACGTAGAGAGCGTAGAAAGGATCCTGTTGGCCAGTTTACCACGCGCACATCCCCAAACCCCCAATCCCGCCACGAATTAAAATCAATCGAATTTATGCGGGTGATCCCAGCGAGGTCAAAAAAATCACATCCCTGTATATTGCATTTCTGTCAATAGATCCTCAAAAAAATTCACACTGGACCTTTAACAAGACGATAAACTTTACATACAAGGGATTTTTAATGGGACGATGTTGCAATAACATTCTTTTAATAACAAAATAAAAACAGAACACAGAGTACCAAGATTAGATGAAAAACTAACACACACACGCACTTGGTTTCATGGTTTGTTCTTGGCAGAGACCGTGGTGTGTAAGTCTGGTACGACGGATCGTTTTGGTTAAAAATGAGCCAAAAATACGATAAATATAAATAAGAAAGGTGGAAGATTATTTATTATTGTGAGTTCTTGATCAGCTTAGATTCAGTCACATAATATTTAAATAATATCTCTTTAACAAAAAAAAGCTACTGATAAAATTTACGTATAGATGAAATGCACCGCAAGTTGGTTTGAATAAAAGGATCTGCCAAATGCATAAATGTAAACAATAGACATGCTAGTAAATGTTTCGCAGCATAAGAAGATTAAAGCATTAAACACTTAAATGAGTTATCGCCCAAGGAGACACTAGATGTAAAAAAGTCTGAATGAATTAGGCCATTTTGCACAGACTTCGCGTCTGCACGCACACGCAATTGGAAACCCGTCCGACAGCATTTTATCCACGTTGGTATTCCAACAATTTAGAAACCACTTTGTAGGGTGACCAAAGGAGCACAGTTTGACCAGTAACCCAACAGTAGTATTTCTTTGGTAGGGGTTTAACAAAAACAGTAAGTAACAAGGCAAAACTTGGCAACAAGGTCTACTAAAAGCTCAGAGGTACCCTGTGTACCATAGCAACAGCATTCCAGTGTGATCACTTAAGCCGTAACGTTGCTAGGGAGCTCTTGTCTTCAGGATTATGTCAGAGCCTGACCCTAGAGATGCACCTACACGTACACATCTCACTTTCTTTCTGAAATCAATGTGCTTGGGGAAACCACAACTAAATTGGCAGAACATGATGTGCACCAGGACATGCTTTAAAATCTATTCATAGTTTGTGTCAACATGTAAACACAGTGGGAAAGAAAATAAATATTCATTTCCCCATGAAATAAAAATGCTGTGAGGTATGAACTAAATACTACTGGCTATTTCAAAAAGGGGAGTGGCCACTGAATATGTCAAGAACACGGTTTCTTTGTTTTAATTTTGACAAGAAGTTGACTGACTTACATCCACACTGTCATGACTCACGACAAAGTCCGTTTACGGAAGTCGTGCCACTCGGCGGCCATGTTTGCAGCTATTTACGTCAGCAGCAAGTACACAATCCTATCTACTTGAATGGGGGAAGGCAGATATTTCTAAAATATCAATTAAAACCGCATATTTCCGATCAATAATTAAACATGACACGAACTGTATCATAACTTAGCTAAGCTTGAATTGCGCTTAAAATCACGTTTTTCGAGGTCGCCTCATCTACTGCACCTGCGCACAGGCTGGCAAGCGACTACCGAGAGCCCTGCCCCAGAGAATCGCCAGTCTTTATCGATTGGCTCGTTTTACTAGAAGGCGGGACTTCCTTCGCTAGAGCGGCCATATTGAGCGTTGCATTCCTCGCCATTCATCGTTACGCAAGTGGCACATCTTGTTAATATTAATATCTTTGCTCACGAACACTTCTGTTAGGAACTCAGATTTCAATCACCTCTCAATTCTGCAGCAGAATTCAAGAGACATCATGTCCACATTTACCTCCACAGTCATCTGCGGTCTTATCATCACTCTCTGTAACAGAAAGCTCTGTGTCGCAGAGCGAATCACAGCTCGCACAATCAGGTGATGATGTAGCTGGACTGGAGAGCGGAAAATGCTGACATTATGGGTGATGGTTTTTCTCCCGAGCTCGTAAGCCTGCGGTCATGGTCATTTATCCCATGCATGACACAAACTTGGGCAGCACGAGCGAGGTTGAGGCAGCAGAAAGAGAGAGAGAGAATGCATGGCTTAAATACTTGCCACGTTGCCTCCTGTATTTATGGTACTGAAATATATACTGTAAGGTAGGGCTAAGCGATGTGTCAAATAACAGTCCATGCAATATACAACACAAATACAACATTTTCATTCATGCTCAAATATATTTACTTACAAACGTATATTAACAAAAAACAATATTAACAATAAATACTCAAAAAGCTGGCTAAAAGAACATGGCACTTGCTATTACGACCAATCGATTCTTAGCTGATGTAACTAGTAAGGATATTCCCACCCTTGCTACAAAGACCTATTACGTCTGAACAGTGGATAACATCATTTCCTGTCTTCTCATTACAGCTTTGATCTACTTCCTAATTTTAAAACCACTGCCCTACAGTGTACTATAGTGTAAAAATGTATTTATTTCATAAAATCTCTTAATATATAGCCTAAAGACCAGAATCAAACAAATGTCTTCCTCTTTTACCCCACAGATGCTTAAACTTAGCTATTTTTTATTTTCAGTCTTGAATATATTATACACATAGAATAAAATTAGGAGCTACTTTGAGCTCTTTTATGAGATTATAAACCCCTCATTTGCAGTATGAAGCTCAGGGTGTTGTAATGATTTTAATCCAGGGCTTTGATTTACTAATATCTTCTCTATGCTAATGTACAGATCCCTCTGCACCCAACTGAGAAGAAATTTACAGGATAATGAAGTGCCTACAGGTGTAAATTACTCAAAAGAACATTTTACTACATTATAACACTTGAAAATATAACAGAAAACTTTCGTTGGTACAACAAATTTCCAATAGAGATATTTCTGCCACGACTGTGTCGTTCCATATATTTTTTCAAAACCACTGCCTAATTTTATTGAAATCTATGATGATTTTACTTTACGGCCTGACAACATCTGAACATCAACATCTTTTGTTGCCTTAAGTGTGCAACCGGATACTATTTTCAGTATTTTCTTCAGAAAAGATGACATAAGGCGGAGAGTTGTGATTCATAACCGGTGCTATTTAACCACTACAATTTTGTAACACAACCCAGCTAAAACAACACATTCCCATCTTTGAGCAATGACGAAATTATCGTTGTACGAGTCATCATGCAATAACGTATTATGCAAACCAATGCACATGTCTACAGTGATCCCAACAATCTACAGTTGACCGACCTGAAATGTCATGATGCATCAGTTTGTGTATCGTAATCCTCCCTGTAAGTGAAATGAAAAATACCCAACTTATTTAAGAATCTGAGAAGAATTATGTATGAGAAAGAGTTGCTCAGACTGACAGATGGCTAATTAAGCAAAAATAAGTATTTAATTATGTCCCAGCCCTAAAAGTAGGCAGATGTCATGTGCTAAGAACTGTCACAAGTCTGTGAAGAATAATACACGCTCTCTTCTGATACACACCATAACAATTTTGAAATTAAGACTGGTGGGCCACACTGACGAAGCAAAACGCGACACGCTCCTAAAATCCTGAAACAACACTGAGAGAGCGGCAGAATTCCCTGAGGATCTGAAAATGCTGTTTTGGCTTCATGCAACAATGCTGCGGCCGGTTCCTGTGTGGGCTTCCTGTTGGCCATGCGGCGCGTTCCAGCACACGGTCAGCAGCGCTCTGACACTGAACAGGTCACAAAATGACTCTCGCACATTAAAAACACAAACGGCAAAAAAAAAACAATTACATAATGAACACTGACAAACCTCTCAAACAAAACAGGATTCATAAAGACATTACCTCCTCACTTTTAAGTCTTTTATCAGTGACTGAAGTGGAATATCCTCCGTGAAGCGTACTCAACTTCCTAAACGTTTCCTTTCTTCCCTACAGCTCGCCAATAAATGTCAAAGCCACAATGCGGGCGACAACTCTCCTTCCTTTCATTTTCTCACTGAAAAATTGAGTTTCCTCCAAGAGTTTCTTCAGCGACTTCATCCATTATTAGTGCAGTGCTTAGTCAGACACTTCTGAAGAGGATTCCTTGTAAACAATAACAAATGAAGCAGCTGGCTAATATGCTGAGAAAAGGTCTTTTTTCGATTCAGTGATATCAGCGACATCATCAACACATCTCTTACCACTTACAGTAACCATTCGTATCTCAGAATCAACCCCCTTACCTTGGCGTTGCTAGCTCCATGCACAACACAGAATGAATGAATGTAATCATTATGACAACATCGGACCAGTTAACACTACACAAGTGTGCATACTTCAACAAAAGACCATTTATACCCTTAAAAAAGAACGCTTATGTTGTAACGTCTGTAAGCATGATTCACAAATGACATCATTGCTATGCCTGAACGAAGAGTCATAGCCTTTCCTCTGATGCAAGCACACCAGTCATGTGTGCTTCACGCAGACACGAGCGTCACGCAACACAAACATACACACCCACACAGCTAAAGCATGTGTTTAAACAAGGGCTACATGATCTGCACAACCAGCTTTCCACGAAACTCCTCCCTGAACTATTCCATTCATTTCCACCAGGAGACACCTTGTCGAATTGTGCAACAAGATATAGCGGTGAATGAGTGTCTATACGGGCTGATCTGAGTCCGTTTTTGCCAAATCTGAATGACAAGAATGGGAGGTGGTGAGACAGAATTCTCCTGAGATGAACTGAGGACAGTGGAAGATGGCAAGTGGTGCGGTACGCTGTCTCTAATTTGCTGGTTTGGAGAGAATTGTACAACAGAGCAATCATATGCATGGTGAAAATAAAATAAATGTTATTTATTCTCACAATACAGTAAACAAGCAATGTTTGGTCACTACTGCAATTCATACTTGGAGTTGGAGTAAGGCAACACAACACTCATATCTGTCATAGAAATACTACTAACCATATAAATATCCAAAGATAATCAAAGCAAATGGCAATTTTTATTTCTCATAATGTACTACTAAAGAGTCAATGAAAAGCTGTGTGACGTTCAAATGAAATGCTTGTGCAGCAGAGCCCTATTAGGAATTTAATCAGATCTACTGTTTGTAGCCAAGAATAAACAAATGAATGACGTTTGCATCCTGACACACATACTTCTGAAAAACAAACAACAAAGATTTCATAAACAATTCTAAATTTGCTAATTACTTTGATGTTTACAGATTTAAATTCAGTTTGTAAGCACAAAAAACTATTTAAGAAGAACTGGTTATTTGTTATATAAGATTTAAAGTATGCTAGGACAACTTCTTTAAGTGTAGTAACTATTGTTTTTTGTTCTCAATCTGTAAAACCATATTATGGTAAAATTATGGCTATTGTAGTAAGATCAAGGTAAATTTGCGGTCACTATTATTTTTCTACAAATACCATAATTGAACTACGGTTTCTGCAATAAAACCATGGTTAAAATTTGTAAAGGAAAACGTAAGCAGTCATTAAAATAGTGTATATTGTTATTATTATCTAAACTCAACAAATAACCTTTTCTTACTATTTTTACTTTTATATCTTTACAACATTCGTTTTTTTACATCTAAATATAAAAACCAAGATAAAATACTAAGTGATGTAAACAAAGGCTTATGCAAATGACGTGTAAATGTCTCTATTTCGTATTTTATTGTTATAAATGTTAAAACCATACCCCCTCGTAGAAATTTAACCATTGTTTTACCATAGTAAAAGTGAAATCGCTCTTTGCCAGACAAACTAACGTTACCATTTGTATTACCATAGTTTACATTTTGTATCAAGTGTTCGTAAGGAACATTATATATATTTTTAAAAGGCAACATTTTAGCAAAACGAAATGGTCTTCTTTTAGATTTATTGTGTAAAAGGACACTTTTACACTATTTGAAGTGTTATTTTTGTCAGTCTTGCTGTAAAATCCCTTGGCCTGGCTGATATACCTGATCCAGGTGCATTTCCGCGCATGCGCACTGACAACTGAAACATGGCGTAGGAAAGTTTTAACAAAACAAAATGTACAAACATGCACCTCTACTTACCCTACGACCAACGATCGCGAGCGGTATTCCTCAAATCCTGTCAGTTTCCAGTGAAATTATTTAGCGACGATCAAATATTCCCATTTCGCCGTCAAACTGCAGGGTCGTTTTAAAGCGGAAGCGACAGACGCCTCATATGTAGATTACAAACGTAACATTATAATCACCAGTTCGTATGACTTGGTTTTATTTTCACCCTTCTCCTAGTTACTCCAAAACGCCACACTGTGGATTGAGAGATCCCAGCAGCAGTCCCGTGTGTGTGTTACAGGCAGTAGTGAGCTCTGGAGTTGACTGACTGCAGGCACCTGAATTTCTGGATTAGAGCTGGTTTCGGTGCTGAGGTCAAACCCCGCCCACTTCTGTTCCACACTACGCTCCAGTATTTACTGCAGTCTGTCCCAGCACTCATGCAGCACGGAGGAGGGAAGGGAGGAGTTACACTCTCCTCTGCTTTCTCACACTTTCTTCTGCTCTGTCCAAACACTGCAACTACTCATTTTGTGGGTGGCGGTACACTTCTAAAAATAAAGGGTTCTTTGTGGGGCTTTATAGGACATATCAATTTATGTTGCACAAAATGTTCATAGTAGTGAAAAAAGTTTTTTTTTCAGAGAATTAAAAAGTAGAAAATAAATGGTTCCTCTTAACTGAAAGATTCTCTGAGGAACAAAAAATGGTTCTTCAATGGCAGTGGAGCAAATAACTTTTTTTACAACTGTGCATGTGTTTTAAGATGCGGTGAATGGCATGTTTAGACGGACGAGCCAATACCATAAACATTAAGTGGGAAATGTCACTGCAACATTTAGAATAGTTTTACTAAAGCTTTGTCAGGTATAGTCCATCTTGTGTATGGTTTTTTTGTGTGTATTTTTCATCTTATTTTTTGTATGGTTTGTCTTTGTAAGTGCTGCTGAAGGTCTCTGCTTCTGTTACAAAAATCCTCGTGTGCATGAGAATCCTCAATTCCGATTTCTTATTTAGGTGTTCCCTCTGTCATGCAAAAGTAATATCTTTTGGCAACATTTAAATCTGCTGTGTACCATCATGCAGCGTATTCAACCTGACCACAAAAGAAGATGTTTTGAGGATTTTATGAAAGCAAACAGTCCATGGGGCACTTTTGACTACCATTTAAATTTTTCCTGATATGGTAGTCAATGGTGCCCCAGAACTGTCAGTTGCTACAACATTCTTTCAAATATCTTTCTTTGTGTTCGACCGAACGAAGAAATTCATAGAGGTTTGGAACAACTAGAGGGTGAGTATTTCATGACAGAATTTACATTTTTGGGTGAACTCTGACAAGAGCCATTTTTATAGTATAAAATAACAAAATAGATATATTTATTACGTTATAGCTGGACTACACCTGCTGAATTAAACATCCAATATGGCAAAGACATTTATTTGTGTAAAATGTGTATCATTGCATAGTTTCACATACGTTTATTTTGAAATAGCAGGCAGTATTCTGATCACACTTTCCCCCTCTTTCACATGTACTGTAGTTTGATGTATATTTATGTATTGTCAGCTTTAGACGTTTCATGGACTGGTGATGTTGTGAAAGCTGTAGTCTGGTGCAGTGTGATGTAAGACCACTGTTATCTCGACACCATCTGTCCAATCCTGTTACATAAAAAGAAGGGGAAATAATTTAACTCCATTTGAACCATTTAGCTTAGTTCATTCTCATTGTAGGCGCATCTTCATTATTGCTGTAAAATACCATTTTAAAAGGAGGAGGATTTTGTGCAAAGCATAACATGAAGGTATTGTGATTTGACAAGTCTATTCTGACATATTCCTCATTGTACTGTACTCAAATTGGTCAATGGGACAGAGTGTGAAAGGAAATCAAAAAGGAAAACATTATTTGAGAGTGCTATGAGGGGTCACCGTGTATCGGAATGGGACACTCCTTTCCCTAGGAAGTACTTGAAAAACCCATTCAAAAGACAATGCATTTTCCATCTGCAAATCATTTCCTTGAGGAACACATAATGCTTCCTCCTCTCAATTCAAGGTCTTGAAATGACTTACAATAATCAGTAATACTACATGGACTGTAGCAAACATGAAGCCACATAAATGTTACAGTATATTCAGTTATATTAAAATTATAAATAGGTTTAAAACATATAGTCGATTCATTCATTTCTATTCTAATTACTACTTTTTGTCTATTCTTTCTTTAAATGTATATCTTAAAATCAGTAGTGGGGTATCAAAAAAGCTTGAATTGCAAAGATGCAAAGAACTTTCTGAATTTAGCAGACAATACAAGAAACGCTGACCTTGAAAAGAGTTTCACCAGCAGTGAACCAAATCGTCCTTCATTAGTAGCACATATACTTACAGTATATAGACCCAAGTGTATAATGATGATAATAAGGACAAGGACTACAGAAGTTCATTACTTACTAAATGGACCTTGCACTTTTGATTGAACTGGTTGATTAAAAACATGGCTGCTGATCATAAATACTTTTAGTATTTACTGTATTACCGTACATTAAAGTGTAAATTAGCATGTCTCAAGTGATGTCAGCATTAATTTCAGTGCTTTCAATTAACTCTTTCCCTGCCAAGTGGACAGCCAGCGCAAGCATTACTGATCATTTTCACAAAACTATTATGGCCCTCTGAATCTTTTATTCAATGAGTACATGAAATATATTAAATGAGGGAACAGTGCTTTTGACTCTTCTTGAACGTGGTAGTTTTCTGTTTCTGACTTTATCCAAATTTAAAACAACATTCAAAACATAACTAAAGCAGGCGCTTGTTTTCGGATCTGTAAATTCAATATTCTTTCAGATGTATAACAGCACCCCCTACTGTATTACAGAAAAAAACATTGACAGGGGGAAAAACTCATTAAGGTATGTTATAAGCAACGTGCTAGCAACAGCAAGGTCATGGGTTCAATCCCAGGGATTGCACATACTCAGAAACAATTGTATAGTAATGCAATGTAAGTCACTTTGGATAAAAGCATCTGCCAAATGCATGAATGTAATGCCATAATGTATTTAAAATCTGAGCGTTTAAAAACAAAATGTCACAAAATATTGGGCTGGTGGATCTGTGACCTCATTCACCCTGCTTGTGTTGAAACAAGGAATGTGATCTTTGATTTATGACCTTGGTTGCAGTGCAATTGCCAAATGCTCCTCTAAAGCTTGCGTGGTGTTTATTAACAAAGAAACGTGGTGTGACCTGATTTTATCAAATGGGTGTTTATAAGATGGGGGTGGGGGGGGGGGGAATTGAAAAGTGTGAGGTCTTAGTGACATCAGCCAAAAAACAAGAACTGTTCAAGGCAGCCAGTCCTAAAGATCTAGTTTGAAACCTAAATCAGATTTTTGTGCAGGGTGAACAGAGCCTAAGATAAAAAAAAGTGTTACAAGAAAGCAAATGTAGTATTTACCTGGCTTAGATAACGATTCATATTTGATCTTTTCTCTTAAAATCATTTTAATAAACACTCAGTGAGGGTTAAAAACACCAAAGTTTAAAGCAAGTACACAATAAAACAGTCTTTGTTCTGGATGTCACAATTTCCCACAAACTTACCGCAGCTCTTCTCTTTAGCAGCATTAACAAATTTTGTGGATTTACTTCATGAACTGTGACTGTTTACTAGGTGGTGACTGTTGTTATGTATTTTTCTGGTGTTAACTGTAGCCATGGTAGCATTAGCCTTTGCTGAAGGGATCACATGCTTGTCTTGATATATTGGCAGTTAGGGCGGACAAACTGGCTCTAAATTAGGACAAGAAACAATTTCTTCCATTGACACTTAGCTGGGGACACATTTTCAACACATTAGTGGAGAAACATCATCAGCTACGCCAGCAAGCCTCGCTCAAACATTTTGCTTCTCTCTTTCATGAAAGTTCCCGAATCGAGGGCAATGTGATACTTCGAGGAAGTGCAGTACATGTATATGTGAAGGTTCCATTGTTCTCCAGTATAATGTGTAGATTTATAGTGACACGTCTTCACATCCTTGTATCGACCACAGCAACCCCAAGTGTATAGATTAGACTTACTTATGGTTAATTGGACCCTTGAGGATACCAGTTTCATAAAAACAATTTAAAGAACTGCTGCACAGTTTTTATATAGCATCCACAGCCTGCAAGACAATGAGGTTTAGGCTATAGGTTTTGATAGCTATAGGCTATAGGCTATGTGAGGTTTTATTTATAACTAAATAAAATGTACCATAATGATTCAATACGTGAGGTTAGGGGTTTGTTAGGCTCGCATAGTCAGACTTTTAGACTCACAACAGAAGGTCTAGACTACATGGGCTAGGAGCTTTCATTGGCCAAGGACTGCCCAAGAGATCGTCTGACTGAAACATTTTGTTCAGCGTCATGTTTAGAAGAGTGTGTAAAAATACTGTAGTATACTTTAATATTTACTATAGTAAACTGTAGTATGTTTCAGGATACCAGCTGTAGTATTACAGTAGTATTAACTATAGTAAATTGATAAACTGTAGTAAATACAGTATCATAGTATACCACAATATTTATTATTTAATAATTAAATGTTTCAAAAAACAACAACATATTATCTAGGAATTTTGCTACAGTTTACAAAAATAAATATTATAACGCTGCAGTCCTTCTGAAACCTTGTATCTCCATATTTTGTGATTTTTTGCCATAAATCATTATTATTAGTCATGGATTTAGCAAATATCTAACCCATAAGTATTAAAAAGTGCTTGTCAACTTTGACAACACTTTTTGATTATTTAAAAAGTACAGTGTTTTCCATTTCCTGAAAAACAGCAAATTTCCAAGGTTTCGGATGGACAGCGACGGTAAGTACAAAAATGAAAAAGAATCCAATAGAATTCTGTGGAAAATCCTTTAGCCCCATCAGATGACGACATCTGAAGTGTTTTCAATGTTGTGTGCCTTTTGCATCATGCTTGTTGGTCTTCAGATTGTGTCTATTTATATATCATCAGCATGCCAGAGATCAATGCTGACTCACAATGTCACAACGATGACATAAACAGTGGTCGCATGTGCGCCCGCACGCATGGATTCCATTAATGCTCAGCAAGAACCTTTACACCTTTCTACCACGTTCTCAGCGACCCGCTCTTGACCTTTAGATATTTTTTGTCGTATCCCAATCCAATTTTGGAACGACAATGCACCGGTGCTCTCTCTCTGCTGTCTTCGGCCAACTTCTTGCATTGTTTGACCACCTGCTGTGACCATTCAGAGTTCAGACTGCAGGCTAATTGTTAGCAGCCATTAGTTTATGAGGTTAATTGTGTGTTAATTGCAAAAAACAGCAACTGGCAGCATGTGACGATAGTTTGTTCATGTGAATTATGTCAACTATTAAACAGGATGTTATTCCTCTATGCCGAGTGTCACGTTTCCTTTTCTGTGTAATAAAATCAATCCTATCATACTACTATTTCTGCAGTATATACTTGTTTTATAATCTGCATAGTATGCAAAGTTTTTATATGCATGAACTATCCAAATTACCTGTAACATGTATCTAAATGTGTACTATAGAAAGACATGTTTATGTTTAAACACATACAAATTGTTTGCTATCCGTAGAGAGATGTACCAAAACGACTGTAGAAAATAGTCATTTTAACGAAAAGTAAACGAAATAGTCATTTTATTTTCTAAATCTGCAAATTACAGAAGGTTTTTTTCTGCATCTAGTCAGATATCAGCCCATCTGTCCATGACACCATACCAACATCAATGATTATTATTGATTTATTTTCGCCAAAAAACACACCCATAGGGAAAACAGGTGCGTTCAAAAGTTCTTTTCACACTCTGTTGGGCTGCAAAAGTTAAAAGACATTTCAGCCCAACCTTTGATAAACAGCTTCAAAGAAACTTGAAGCTCCTGGAGGGCCAGTGTAGAAAATCTGAGACGGTCGTCTTCAACATCTCAGGCAGTCTGACAGCAATCAAACAATCTCTGGTTAGGAATGTGTCCCGTGTCAACAGGACAGTCTTGGGACACTCATCAGCACTGGGTATTTCCTGTTTTTGACATTTATTTGATCAAAAGTGCATAATTTAATGACAACACTAAAACCCAAATTTTCAATTTATATTAAATATAAAATTACTATATGAAATGTTATTAGACATGCTCAAAAAATTGCTGTTCGTATTAACCTAATGCATGTCAATTATGATCTTCATTATATTTTCTTTATAAAAGGGAATATAACAAATACTTTATTGAAAAATATTAAATGTAGAAGGCACATAGTCAAAAGCATAGGCGTGTTTAAAATAACAAAAGACTTGCTTGAAAAGGCTTTCTTTAATAACTTGAGTGCAGTAACTTAATATTTTGAATATAACAAAAACGGTCACAAAATAATTGTGAAGTAGCCTTCTTAATATATGTGCGTGTGTGTGTTCTGACTTGTGATATAGGGCAAAAAGTTATTGTGTTGTTATTTTCGTTTTACATTTAAATCAATGCAAAAAATGTAATGGTCATAAAAATAGGCCTGATTTTAATATAATCATCACATATTTAAGATGCGGTGGGAAAAATGTTGGACCCTAATTATCAAAACTATAAGAAATAATTTAGATAATATTCTGCAGCAATGAACAGCAACATTTGTTCATGTTCAACCTTCAAATCTGTGCTGAAGTGCATGTGTTGACCATTCAGCCCCAGAGTGCTTTATTTGCCATCCAGTTGTATAATCTGAATCCGCAATCTGCACAACAAATCCCAAAGGCATGTGACTGAAGATCAGCATCTTTTTTTCTGACTTAGCAGACTCGAGCTAATTGACTGGCTTTTCTCCAGGAGCTGCTGCTTATAGACTGAGTTAGCCATAAGAACTATACTGAAGGTATATAGTGCTTCAACTGTTCAGATTTATGATTTCAATTAAAAGAAAGTTTATGAACTTTTGACATGTGAACAGCCTTATTTCTAAACACTAGCGCTGAGTGGGTAATTTGAAATCTAGTACTGTATGCATCAGTCAATGGCTGCGAGACAAGAAGTTGCATAATAAATAAATGTGTAAACAGTTAGAAAACAATTTGCTGACCTGTTCTTAGCAAACAGTTCAAAAGTGACTTATACTACCAATTGTACCACACCGACCTTGAAAACCCTTGTTTAAGGATTTAAAAATCATTTACTGTAGACATAGAAAATTCTACTAATTCAAAGCCATCTCATTTTTTTGCGATTGCATCTTTTTTATAATTAGCATGTCTCAACATGGGTTTCTGGACTGCCTGAATTACATGGCACACTGAAGTGTGAGCAACATGTGCTGTGTCCATCAGTGACTGATGCAAAAGACACGCAGCTACCAAAAGTCAAAGGACTCATCACTCATCTCAGCTGTCAGGGAAAAAGATTCAATTTGTCAGGCCTGGAAATTTTAACCTTGAGGATATGAGCAAACACAGCGACACAAGTATGCAGCGCACGCATTTCATCAGGGGCGGACTGGGAGTAAAAAGTGGCCCTGGACTTCTTCAGCAGGAGCGGCCCACAAAACCCAGCTCGCAACATAACATAACACAACAATGCACTGATGCACAAACCATTCTACACTATAATTCGTAAATGTAAATGTTTTTTAAGACCTTTCATGCCACCTTGCAAAGTCAATAAAACATTAAACAATAAAGGCCAGTACAGTCTAAGCGACAAACAGAAATCAAAATGACATAAAAGCCTGCCTAAACATGTAAATTTAATATAAAGTATTAAGGTAATGTATTTAAACTGACCATGACATGGTGTGACTAGACTTTGCTAACAAATATTGTTTTGCATCAGCTATAAAGTCCAAAATCAACATTATACAAGTGTTAAAATGTTAATGTTTATGATTTATAAATCGAGAAGCGAGGAGAAAAAAACATTCACTCTTTGGGCTTAATAAGTAAGTAGCTTACTTATAAGCTTAATAAAAAGAGCTTAATAAGCTTTTTAAAACTATACATTGAATACAAATTTGACAGAAAAATCATTACCATGAATAAATTTCATTACCTGTGATGATAGTTCTGCAGTCTATTGAATTCTTCCATGCTAATAAGATGGACTACATACACACAGTCATATTACATGTATTATTTGATTTTACTGTAGCTCATGCATACCTCAAATACTTGTTTTAATGCCAAAAAAGCCATTTGAAAGATTTGAAAGGAGAAACGTAAGTTCATTAAACTTTAAGTTTATTCAATAATTTAAATAAATGTGTTTATGTCACCAGCAATTTATACATGTATATGTACACTACATTTTAATAATCTTATTTTGGCAAATGGATCACGGCCTTGGGGTGAATTCAATAAAAAATCAGATACTTCAAATCTGTTAAAATATTTGCAACGCATGCTTTACTCTAGAGTCCTACAGAGCCCTGAAAAGTATTTGGGAAAAACATACTTTTTTAAAAGAATTTCCTTTTGGAAATAAAAAAGTATTTACCTATGCTTGAGTCATTTTTGCTTTTCTATATATCAATACCAATAATGCAACTTTCCCTGATAGTAAACATTCGGAGAAAAGTGCAACCTGTATTCCAGTGACAATGAAGCTCACAAAAACAAAGGATAATACTCAGAGGTCATCAGACTCTGGGGCAAATGTGGAAGACATGGAGGATATGGGTTCCAGGTGAAGCCTCAAGGGTACGCTGTCATTAACCCAGCCTGATGCTGTTCTGTTGAAGGTGGGCCGTTTGATCACGGGGTCAGCTACAGGTGTTATGGGTTTTGGAATG
Organism: Triplophysa rosa; assembly: GCF_024868665.1. Lineage (NCBI taxonomy): Eukaryota > Metazoa > Chordata > Actinopteri > Cypriniformes > Nemacheilidae > Triplophysa > Triplophysa rosa. Next base: position 35,119,640 of record NC_079890.1, read on the forward strand.
CCCAGATCCACATCAAGAGGTTTAACAGCGACTTTGGGTGCCTTGCCAAAGCCACCGAATGGAATAGCAACCCTTGAATTTACAGAAATGAAAGTGACTAAACAATGAAAACAGTATTGTACTTATTGACATTTGACATTTTGTAGCAGTTTTACAAACCTGTTGAAGCTCTTGAATTGAGGTATCTCATGTCTGGGCTCGGGTTTGGGCACTTGGGCGACCAGTGTATCAGCCAGGGAGGGGTCGTTAATGAGAGCCTGCTCCCAGGGAGACTGGTAAGATCTGGGCATGGCTGTGCTGTTGAATTTTTCTGCTGGAACGTCCTTCAAAGGACCACCATAACCTAGTGGAGGAAAAAAAACAAGGCGTTGAATCCATAGTCCATCAACCACAATTCAATTTTGTAGACCGAAAGGGATATCAATCAAAGCTTTATTACACACTCAAAGTCCAATAGTTCACCAAAAATGAACAATTTCATTACGTACCATCCTCATTCTAATCCTGCATGACTTTCTTTCTATTGCAGAACACAAAGATATTTTGAAGAACGTTGGTAACCAAACAACATTGGACCCCATTGACGTCAATTGTATAGACACAAAACTACTGAGACATTCCACAAAATATCTTCTTTTGTAAGCTACCGCAGTAATGTTTTTGGGCCCTATTGTACACCCGGTGCAATGCGGCGCAAGTGTTTTTGCTAGTTTCAGCCAGACGCAGTTCTCATTTTCCCGTCCTGCGCCGCATTGTTTAAATAGCAAATGCATTTGCGGCCATTTGTGCGCCCATTGGCGTGCTTATCTAGAAAAAAGGTTTGTTCAGGCGCATTGTTGGTGCGTTGCTATTTTGAAGAACTGAAAATAGACTGCGCCATAGACCAACTCAAACCTGGTGGAAGAGAATACTGACATTTGATATTGCTTGCCTCATTGAAATGTTGTTGGCAGCACAGTGTATATCATTTTGCTCAAACAAAATTCATCCTTGACTACTTAAACCTCCCACCCCCCCACCCAGATTTCTAACACATGAAAAAGGCCAACAATGTAAGTGTGTTAAGAGAGGATGACACTGTTGAATTAGCTTGAGGAAAAAAGTACACTCCAAATGCAATTTTGACCATGAGTCATGTTGTTGTAAACCAAGAAACTTGCCCTATTTGCTGTAAAAACTTAAGAGATGGCTCTGATGTGGTTGAGGTTCATCAGAAGGGAGCTGATGGAATAAACAATGCAAGTGTACAAAGAGGCGATGACATACACAACCAGGTGATTGAGACATCTGTCCACCAGCAAATGTCCACGAAAAGCTCTTTGCACTGACTTTCCAGTCATCATGTGCTGGACAGCATTTGATCTACAGACAACTTCCATAATGTTCCTGAGTCCTGTTCCTTCCATCAGTGTGCCTATTGCACCAAGTAGGTTCATAAATGTATGAAAACCTCCAAGCATTAAGACTATGCTTTTAAGGGGACTACTCTGTGGTGCATCCATGATCATCTCTGCTGCTTTCCAGTACAGTGGCTGATCAAACGTAATAACGGGTGGAGCATTGTGTTTGATAGCCAGGTCACAAAACAATGGTGGACAAAATACACGTTTTGTCTCCAGAGTACAGGTCAATCATTGGAAAGCAGCAGAGATGATCATGGATGCACCACAGAGTAGTCCCTTTAAAAGCATAGTCTTAATGCTTGGAGGTTTTCATACATTTATGAACCTACTTGGTGCAATAGGCACACTGATGGAAGGCATCATTAGGCACCATTTGCTGGTGGACAGATGCACAACTGCCTGCCGAACACAACGGTGCAGTTGCAGGGCATATGGACTACCATGCATGCCTGCTTGTGGACCATATGTCAAGTTGGGAATTGTGAGAATCACTATAATCAACCTCTATGGGAGGAAGAGTGTGACGACTAATGGTAAATCTAGTGAAGGTCACAGTTCAAAAAAGTATAAAAAATAAACCAGAATAAGAGGAAACAACTGAAGAAAATAGAAAAAGTTATGTATAAATAAGAATAGTATTAAAAAAAATATAAAAAACAAAAGGCAAAAAAAAGCATTATAAAAATATATGAAAAAATAAAACACAAAAAAATAAAAGGGGTTAGCGGAACTGAGCCTTCACGTGGCAGCTTTTGACAAATTTTACAGTACCACACAGTTCTAATGAATTTATTCTTTATTGGAATCAAAAGAATGGTTATGAACCACAGAAATCACCAACACTAGGCAAAACGATATGAGAAAGGAGAAATATGCAATTACTTAAGGGAAATTGTACTTATTTTTCGCATAAATATGCTTGTAACCAATTTCTTTAATATATAGTTGTACTTGTAATCATTTATCTATCATGAAAACATGCCAATGAGAATATTACATGGCCAAAACATGTATCAGGCACCAGTATTCCTGGTCTAGGAGGAATACAAAGGAGTAATGGTAATTTTAAGGACCTGACGGCCACCATTTTGAAAATGGGGCCTTTCTTGGAGTCAAACTTTGGTACACTTTTAGTATGTTTTTTAGTACATCTGATACTACTGTAAACCACTGAGAAACTGTTTGTTAGAATTTTTTTGGGGTCAAGTCATATTTGCAGGTGACTATCTGGAGAAGTGTCTGCTCTTCCAAATTTCGCCATTTAAATAGCAAATCCGCCACGGCGCAAGCGCAACTGGCTCTTAAAAGGAATGGGAGATGAGACTCTGATTGGTTTACTGCATGTTTTGCCCAAAAAACATCCATTAATCATTAAGAGAATCGGAACAACCCGTTTAGACCATGCGCCCGGGTATGCCGACCGTTTTCCCGTCATTAAACTAGCAAAAGTGGATTCGGACACGCCCTGAGTGCACCTGCGCCGTGCGCTTTAGACCATGCGCTTAGATCGTTAAAATAGGCCCCTTACTATTTTAAACACCGGTCTTACCAAAGTGCTACAAAATGCTGCGGATGGAGGCAGGCGATCCTTCATAATGAGTCTCCCTCAAACACTCCTCGCTGCGAGGGCCAACAAGCCCAAAACAACAGTTACGTAATACGTAATGCGGCCGTTTTTGTCACATATCACCCTCATGCAGTCTCCTTCCTGAAGAAAGAGACACAAAATGCATGTGTTTAAAGCTTAAGGGTCAGACCAGTTGGACGAGTCTGAGAGAATCATTAACAGCTTGGGAAATGTTTTCGCTGGGTGGCCCCTTGAGACGTCTTATGCTCACTGAGTGAGAGTGGTTGCCGGAGGAGGGCCCGCGGGTTTATGGACTATCTGATGTATGGTCCATAAACTTCAAAGTGCTTCTTCGATCTAGCAAGCTGAAAGCTGATTGGCCGGCTGCTACACAAGCAGAAGAATGTTTACACTTGTCATGGACTCAAACTGAATTATTACAGTATACCATGTGATATACATATTCTTATATACAGTGAGGGAAATAAGTATTTGATCCCCTGCTGATTTTGTAAGTTTGCCTACTTACAAACAAATGAGGGGTCTATAATTTTTATGGTGGGTTTATTTTAACTGATAGACACAGAATATTAAAAAAAATCAGGGGAAAAAAATGTTATATAAAGGTTATAAATTGATTTGCATTTCAGTCAGTGAAATAAGTATTTGATCCCCAAGCAAAACATAACTTTGTACTTTGTGGAGAAACCCTTGTTGGCAAGCACAGAGGTCAGACATTTCTGATAGTTGGTCAGCAGGTTTGCACATGTGTCCGGATACATTTAGTCCACTCCTCTGTCAATCTTTAAGGTTTCTTGGCTGTCGCTCAGCAAATTGGAGTTTTAGCCTCCTTCACAGAGGTTCTATAGGACTAGGGTCTAGAGACTGGCTAGGACATTTAATGTGCTTCTCCTTAAGCCACTATTTGGTTGTCTTGGCAATATGTTTTGCGTCTTTGTCATGTTAAAGGCTCATCCATGACCCATCTTCAGTGACCTAGTTAAGGGGAGGAGGTTCTCGTCCAAGATTTTACGGTACATGGGCCCGTCCCTCAGCCCCTCAATGCGGTGAAGTCATCCTGTATACCTGTAGCAGAGAAAAAGCCCTAAAGCAGAATGTTTCCAACACTGTGCTTCTCTGTAGACATGATGTTCTTGGGCTCATAGTCAGCATTTCTCTCCCTCCAAACACAGGAGTCCATTTTGGTCTCACAGCAGTGCCAGCACTTTCGCCAAAGCCTTTTCTGAATCATTTTTATGTTCATTGTCAAACTTAAGACGAGCCAGGCGGGCCTTCTTGGGCAGGAGGACCTTGCGGGTGCTTCAGGATTTCAGTCTACTGTGGCATAGCGTGTTACCAATGTGTTACCAATGTTTTGCTTGCTAACTGTGTTCCCAACTGTCTTGAAATCATTAACAGGCTTCTTCCGTGTAGTTCTGGGCTGATCTTTAACATTTCTCATGATCATCTTTACCCCATTGGGGAAATATTGCAGGGAGCTCCAGAACAAGGGCATTTGATAGTTATTTTGTATATCTTCTATTTCCAAATAATCACACCAACAGTTGTCTCCTTCTCACCAAGCTTCTGTCTGTAGCCTATTCAAGGTTTGTGCAGGTCTCCAATCTTGTCGCTGACATCCTTTAAAACCTATTTGGTCTGGACCATGGTGTTGGAGAGGTTGAACTGGAAGATACAGATTCTGTTGGCAGGCATCTTTTATATACATAACAAGCTGATTTAGGAGTACTTTCTTAAAGTGACAGGACTAATCTGTGGTCCATATAGGCACATAACCAATCTGTGGAGCCAGAATTCTTGCTAGTTGGTAGGGGATCAAATACTTATTTCACTGACTGAAATGCAAATCAATTTATAACCTTTATATAACATTTTTTTCCCCTGATTTTTTTTAATATTCTGTGTCTATCAGTTAAAATAAACCCACCATAAAAATTATAGACCCTTCATTTGTTTGTAAGTAGGCAAACTTACAAAATCAGCAGGGGATCAAATACTTATTTCCCTCACTGTAAGTAGGGTGATTTATAGTCTGTGTATAAACTAAAGTGGATTAAAGTGAACAACAGACCAATTCTGTTTTAGCTGAACATTAAACTATTACTAATACAGCTGCCCTTCTGTGTTTCATTTAAGTATCAATTTCGTCTCAGATGTACTGTATCTCCTAAAATTGCATTGGACAAATAAAAATAATAAAATTAGACCAATTTTAAAACCAGTTGGATCAATTTGATATGAAATTGTTAAATTCATAAATATAAAAACTTTAATAATATTTACTTTTGATTGCAGACTTAGCAAATCTGAGATCAGTTTGTGACATTGTTAGGAGCTCTTCCGAAACTCTAATGAGAGATTTCTGTCTTTTTCTCAGGAGAAATGCCTGAGACGAATGAGACTTGAACAAAAGTTTCCATTTTCACTCATTTAGTCTCATTGACACGCACACAGGAAATTTGTCCTGGTTTCAGGAGCTCTGAATACTTCCATATCACAGCGAAATCGCCAGTGTTAAAAAAGGTCAAATTAACACTCACAGTGTATATATAATCCACACTATCGAAGTGTGGATTATATATACACTGTGAGAGTTAATTTGACCTTTTTTAACACTGGCGATTTTGCTGTGTAACATACCACACATGAACACAAGAGAGAGTGTATAAAAATAATTCAAAATAAAAAACAAGTAATATCATAATTTTTTTAAGAAATATTCATTTAAGACTTTTATGGGCTGGTAAAAGAAATAAAAATCATTAGCTGCGTCCGAAATCTCATACTATGACAGTACGCACTGATTTAAATGAAGTACCTACCTATCGACCGTTAAAACAGTACTTTCTATATAGTATGTGTGGGGGTGGTAATTGATTTCGTACTGCATCTGCCATGTTTTATTGTCATGTGACCCCTAGGCTCTTTGACCTATGACATATTAACATCAACCTCTACCTAGGCGTCTGTACAAACATCATTTATTCATGAGAAATTCATTAACCTGTACTTACATTTAAAAAACGGACAGCCGCTTTGACGTTTTCTGCTATTTTTATTTGATTAACTTTTTAAAATTGACCGTTGCTCAGCTTCCGTGGCATCATGGGATAGAGAAGTGTCCGTCTGATGCACTCTCACAAATCTCGGTGGAAGCAGTAGACCATCCAAGTATTTCTCGACTACTGTTTTGTGCATACTGAGGTTTCGGACGCAACTTCTTGTCTTCATATCATATCTAGTTTACACAACCTGCAAATGAATCCTCCCTCAAAGCCACGAAAATAGCATGACACACTGTATATGTGTGCTCATCTTTCAATCTAGAAGGGTTAGATCAGGTCATGGGAGTTAGGAGGATAAGATTCGTTTAAGATGCTATCGTGGACTGCGCCGGCAGCGCCGCTGCTTACAAAGATACAGGAAATAATTATAAAGCTTCCTGTGGGGACACTACAGTCACTGGCTTTGTCCGAAATAGCCCCCTATACCCTCATTCACTATTCCCTACATTAGTTCACTAATATAGTTCACTTGAAGAAGCGAATGAAATCGAGTGAGTATATTCGGACACTCAGCGTGCACAGGAAGCGCTGCGGGCGCCATCTTCTGCCGAGACGCAGAAATTCGTTCAGCGCATGCCTCACGATAGATGTCTTGCAGCTACCCGTGGCCATTTCTCAATTCCGAGAATGCAAAGAATGCACTTGTGTTCTTGTGGAGACCGGTCTTGCGAGGCAGCCCCGGAAGAACGAACTTGGATGAACGCGCCGCAATGGCGTCTGGGACTTCAAGCAGATTCCGTAGGCGCGCAAGGCTGCATTCGATGCATCCTTGATATCGAGAACACATCCGGGTACTTTCATGCGTTCTCTGTTCTTGTGTTCCTGAGTATTGGAACAGACTTTGGCGGTTATTGATGACGTAGATCGAGAACACGAGGACCGCTGAAGAACGCATATTGAGAAACGGATGAGTGTACAGTACATCGGTTGTACACTCATTATTACAATGCATCATCGGATTGAATTCGGACATCACTAAAAGTGGATGTCCCCTCAAATAGTGCACTATATTAGGGTATAGGGGGCTATTTCGGGCACAGCCACTGATCACAGAGGGATTTACTGGCCAAGAGATGCAAATTGGTGCAAACTGCATGTAAACAGCTGTATACAGTATATTACTATACTATTTATTTAAAATGAAATGTGTTCGGCCTCACTTTTATGTAAGCTATTTATCTCCATAAATGTGTCATTTTGTAGTTTTAAAATCTGTAGTCGATAACTTAAAAAATAGAATTTTATGCACATGGTTTGTCTTAATGCATATTACATAACATAGATACAGTATATATTAGGGCTGTCAATCAATTAATCGCGATTAATCGCATCCAGAATAAAAGTTTGTTAACATAATATATATCTGTGTACTGTGCATAATCATTTTGTAGTTATTAACACATACACATACATGCATATATTTAAGGAAAATCTAAAAATGAATAAACATTTATATATAATTTCAATTATTAGTAAATATAAATAAATACATGTAAATATTTCCTAAATATGTATTCATGTGTATGTGTTTGTATTTATAAATACAAAATTAATATGCACAGTACATAGACATATATTATGTAAACACAAACTTTTATTCTGGATGCGATTAATCGCAATTAATCGTTTGACAGCCCTACAACATTACAAACCTTAATTTACACTACATAATTATTGAAATGTAAATACGTTCCACAGATCCTAACACATGCATTAACTGAGACATGTGAGGCTGTGTAATTCTGTGGCAGTGTATCTGTAACAGTACATCTGTGCACACACACACTAACCTGGGGCAATATTCTCAGGGTTAGGAGCGGAGTTGACTGTTTTTGGTGCCTGGTCATTTCCGAGATCATTTACATTGCTTAAAATGTCTTGTCCGGGATAAATGGCATTGTTCTGGGAACAGATTTGGGTGGTAATTGCACAAAAGGAATACATTTTACATTAATAGATCATTTGCCCTGTTTACACATCGATCCTTCATGGGTGACCTGATACCAAGTGGTCAGATGATTTTACAACTACGTCTCCTATGACCAATCATGATCAGATTTCAAAGAAGAGGGTCTCTGATTTCTTGACAACATACATGACTGCATCAGAGTGCTCATGTGTGTTTACAAAATTGTTGTTGAATCACTGTGCCAATGTAATGTTTTTGAGAATTATTTGTATACATTTTTATAACTTCTGACGTATTCTTTAATCAGAAATCAATCTTAGCCCAGGTGTAAACAGAGCTATAGTTATTATCATACACAGAACCTAATAATCGACAAACACTTACACTGTGTTGTGTGTTGGCCTCATTCTGAATGCTTTCAAAGGTATATTTCTCCGAGCGTTTCTGCCGCATCTTAAAGAGACGGGAACCCCTGTTTGATGCCAGGGAGAGTTCCTCCAACATGATTTCTCTTGGTGCGCTAACCTTCTTCCCCAGATCCATCTCTGGCTCTGTGAACGAGAATAAAGTCTGAGTTGGTTAGTGCACTACATGTGAAAAAAGAGGTACACCAATGTTTAATTGCAACTTCGTATACTTTAAAATAACACATTTTACTATGTTTACATAAAGAAAAACGCCTGTCCGCATTTACTATAGGAAACTGCAATAAATTGCAGGACACTGTAGTATAGTATAGTAATTAGCATTTTGTAATATTTACTAGACCTAGGATAAATTGATAATCTGTAGTGACTACTGTAGTACACTTAAATATTTACTATATGGTACGAAAACACTAATCATTGAATTTTACTCGTTTATATCGAAATGACCTGTGCAAAACATGAATATGACCTTTTTATTATTTCTTAAAGGTGCTGTGTGTCATTTTTTTGCAAGATCTATTGACAGAAATGCAATATAATATACATAACTATGTCTTCAGAGGTGTTTAAAGACCTTACATAATGAAGCGTTATGTTTTTATTACCTTAGAATGAGCTATTTCTATCTACATACACTGTGGGTCCCCTTGCATGGAATTCGCCATGTTGTTTCTACAGTAGCCCTAAATGGACAAACTGTTCTACAGGGCGCATTTCGTAAATATGGTATCTCCTTTGGCAAGGAAGTGAAAACGTGACGACATCTTTGTCCTGTGTCAGCCACCGAAGTGTTTCAAAAGAGAGGGGTGGAGTGAGCCGTTGGTTGCAATTCGCAAACTCACCACTAGATGCCACTAAATGTTCTGGATTACAGGAAGAGCAGTAAATATACAGTAGTAGCCAGCTGTTCTCGGCAACGACATAAAATGAGTTACTATACTAGAGACCCCAATGCAAGCCACTCAGAAAGATCTTACAGACATATCAAAGCATGAAAATGTATCCCGCTGGTATTTTCTTACAGCTGTCGAGGACCGACTTGCACTCAGACACCAACCAATGAGTTTTCTGCTTCCTGAAATAGAACTTCAAACAGGCAACTACAAAAGGATTAGTCGGTAGTGCATACTATGGAGTTGTATTTTTAGCTGTACAGCCAGTGTGGTTAATTTATGAATGTAAATCTGAATTCTACTGAAGTTATTTATAGATTTTTTAATTTTAAATAAAATTAACATGAATTATAATAGAGTTTTATAAATGACAGCCTGTTGAAACTGTAGGTTTAAATGTGTCTCCAAGATTGGCCTTTCACCACTTTTGCAAAGTAAAACGATGCCCTCTTATTAGACCGAATAGATGGAATTCACAGATTATTCGCTCTTGTTTTGTGATGAACAGAATTTAAGGACAACAATAAATCATCGCTTGTACCATCAGTGGCATGGATCTCTCTACAAATGGCAGCCGCCTGCATTTTCCGCTCCTGCGTTGACATCAGAGAATGTTGAGACATGCTGTCTGTGAAAAACAAAGTTAGAGAATGCACATTTTGCTCCTCACGCTTTCACACCTGTTCACATACCAAACGGCACAGATTCGACAAGACATTTATACAACCGCATAATCACATTCGCAGTCCGGCGGGTGACATTTATTATACCTGCTGAAAAGCTGACGCTAGCACATGCCTTTAAATAACCTCTGGCTATTAAATGTGACGTCCGAGCGAAGGCAGCACCGCTCGTGCTATTCCACAGGGTCCTGTGAATCAATATGCCTGATATAGACCCGAACGGACAAGACACCACAGCCAGAGGGAGTGATGTCACACCATGCAAATCTTAACCGGTGAAAAGGGAAAGGTGGCAGTTTGTGTTCACATATATTTCTGTTGTTTATTATATTGTCCAAGTAATGACAAAAATGTCAGATGGAAGGCTTTTATAATGGGACGGCACATTTTTCCCATACAAAAAATGGTGGTGTTTCCTTGGTACTATCATTATGTAGCTTTGTATTTGCACTCAAATGTATGACAATGAATACACACATATCATAAATACAGTATTCAAAACTATGGTATTTTATTGTTAGTGAGGATAAAAAACTTGCACTTTTCTTAATGTTTTACCTCATATTCCACAAAAAAATTAAGCCAGGAATGCATTTAGATTTTTTCTTACAATACCATATTTTTTACATGATAAAAACATGTGAAATGTATATTTCTTTACATTAATAGTTCCATTTGTATTCATTTTAATACTATGTTAAACCAATTTCATGCAAAACACTTAGAATATAAAACTAATTCAAATTCAAATAATATAAAATAAAAACATATTTTATACAGAATTGCTGTCATTATTATTGGGATTATACATTACTAAAATCATTTAACAAATTCAACTGTTCACACAACCCACACATCCTTGCTACAGAAGCACTTGAGACAGTGTGTCCTTACCTGCGATGTGTCAGGTTGTGTCGGTATCCTTTCTGGGGTCAGTCTGGATAATGCTACCTGTGCTTGTTCTCTCCCTAACCAGGACTGAGGGTCTCTAGCCAAGCGGGGCGGTGTTAGAGGGAGGGCCAGCAGCTAGTCTTTCCGTTTTGACCAGCATACAGTTATAAATAGTGCTGAAAGCACACAAACACATACGTTAACACTTTTGAGTGTAACAGAGATAGTAGGTATCTGTTCTGGAGATGACTTCACTGTGTTTGTACAGTTCATTCATTAGAGCGTCGTACTTGGGGTCCAAATCGGCAAGGGTTTTTTGGGCAACAAGTGGCAGGAGGTTTCCGATGAGAATTCTGCATGGGATCTGGACTGTGGGGTCTGGTTCTTAGGAATTTTTAAAAGTGGGTTGGGGGGTTGAAGAAAATGTAAAAATTGAAATAGAAATAGGAATGTAACCCTTACCCTTGCATTACCGCTAGCATATATACATATTCATCATATAGCCTTCATATTCATATGAAGAGTTCATTTGCAAAAATTCAATTCAATTAAAAACTCTTCATGAATGACAGATATCACACACTTTGTGTGATTATATATTACATTTATAAACTGTTTTCACTCACAAAAAAAAGGATTTTATATTTAAAGGAAAATGTCACTGCATTTGATACATTTTTTATTTCAAGTGGCAAGCAAATGATTCTTTACTCAAAACTAACTTCACATTTCCTAGCCATTTTTGCACTAATTAAATTCACAATGGTGTAGTTCACATTAACTATGGATTGTCTTATGCGACCATAAACTTTACTAAAAACATTTTCTTCATTTTTATACATTAAACTTTTGCAATTTTATGTAAATTTCAAAATCTTATTTTAATATTTACCATTTTTTTAATTGAGTAATTAAATACTTTTTACACATAAAATCAATTATTTTAATAGTACAATTTTCTTTTAATAAAAAAATAGTTTGTTGGAAGAATTTGCAAAATGAATAATATCGTTATTAATTTTGCCACTTTTCTGTAATTTTGTTATTTAATTCATGGATACCTTATAAATGTAGCCTATTGTAACAGGTAATTTTTGGAGTCACTATATGCAAAAAGTTCATTTACACTTTTCATTTGTGGTGCTTGTACGTAAATGCTTATGGTTAAGTGCAACGGAATTGCACACTCTTATTTACATGTTTGCTGTATGTAATGAATGTCAAGATTAATTTCATAACCATATTGTGATTCTGCCTTCAAATATGTTAGCAAGCTCAGTTGTATGACAACTACAAGCTGTGTAGGCCAAACCTCCCAAATGTTGTTATATAACAAGACGGGAACTTGTTATAGATTTTCCCTTTAGGGCTGAAAGTGTAGTCCTGATTTCTTGCAAGCTGTGCAGCATATTTTTCCTCCCAAAAACATATTTGATAATAGATATCAAAACCACTATATGCTGAGATATTTTAACTTTTTACTTTAATAGAAGTTAATCACAAAATCTTGTGTCATTCATATACATATACAAGTGGAGCTATAGACAGAAAATGTCAAAGTCACTTAAATGGTTTGCTTTTCTTTCTTTCAGATGCACTTGACAGCTCAACTATCTTTATCTATAGTGCCCAGATCAACATTTACAAATCAACAAATTGAAACTTTCGTGTGGAAACATTCTGTCACAGAAAAAGGAAATACAAATGTTGAGCACTCACATATCACAGACTACTGTTCCTATGATGAGCAAACTGTGAATTAAGAGCATGCATCTTCATGAAGCATTGTCACATAAATGAACCCTGCAGCACAAACAGTTTACAATCAAAATCTCAAACAAAAATCAAACATTTGATTAGTAACTACAATCACAGCAAAACAATCTAAGGAATTTTCATTACTTGACACATTCTGACAATGGCAAATATTTATTTTAAGAGTGCATTCATGTGTGAAGTCTTGAGCAGCACAGCATGTCCTAAATAAAGGCTCACATTGGATCACAAGAGAGTGATTTTAATCCTTTAAAGTGAAGCTTATGTAATAAGCACTGTTTGCTGTTTAGTGATTCAACAATTTCTGATTTAGAGCTTTGTAGCGCACAAACACAGTTAAATTAATTAAATGCGCAGTTGTTCAACTTCAAAATAAGCTTGCATCCATTTTTGCATCTATGTTGTTATTTGTTTAGCATGTACAGTATTTACAATCATGCCCCAAAATGTTGCCCCATTCACAATAAACACTCAGCACATAAAGTCCAACACATCTTTAAAGTCCTTTAAAGTTGCGATCATTTCCGAGTGAAATTGAATTTCTAATGAGAAAAACAGTGGGCGTGGCTTTTGTCTTTCTCTGCGATTTGATTGGATGTATAAAAACAGCCGTTGCATTTTGAAACGGAATTGGCAGGTGACTTAACAGTTGAAGGGGAGGAGTTAACGGATGCTCCGCCCAAGCCGTCTAACATACGTCAATTATGATGGACAGTCATTAATACAGGAAGGAAGTGCATTTTCAGATTTTAACTAAAGATTATAAGGGGAACACGAATTTTATAAAGAGAGCACATTGATAAACTTTTTACAATAAACGCTGCTATATTTCATGAAAAATAGGCATTGTAATTTTTTACTTCAGTGGTACTTTAACATTACGCTTCTGACATTTTGTGACCATATAGCCCAATCAACTTCTTTCAACAACTTTCTATTTTGCTTTCATGTTCGCCGTAGGTTTACTCGTTTTTATGTAGACTACAAGATCCATTCTCTTTTCATTTCACTTTCATTGCCTGCAAAAAGGTTCCCTAACTTAAAGGGACAGTTAACCCAATTATTTGCTCACCTTCTTGTCATTACAAACCTAGAGGATATTTTGAAGAACGTCTGTTACCGAACAACACTGGCGCCAATTGACTTCCACTGTATGGACATATTAATACAGGTTTTGAATAACATGAGGATGAATAAATGATCAGAGTTTTAATTTCTGGGCGAACTGTCCCTTTAATGCCTCCATGTGCTGCTATCTTTGTCTTTATACAGTGTCGATCCATAAGGCCCCATTTCCTTTTGATCGCCCTGTGAGGGCCCGAGATTTTCCTCTGTCATCGATCTCTGCCCTGGACACGGTCTAAACGGTGACCCATATGGGATGGGACCAGCCGGTGCTGATGCTGTGCTCTTAGTTGGGGATAGAAAAGACAATGGTGATTGACTCAAACTATCTTTCTGGTACTTTGGCAGAGGCTTATACGCAACCTTCGCCTTCCACTCGGCGGGGGGCTCGGGTAAATTCTTACTCTGTGCCGCATAGTGCAGGCTGGAGGCTATCGACTGCTGAATGTCCAGGAACGCAAAGGCTTCGTCCACCAGGCCCAGTGGGTGGCGCGATGCAGCTTCCCAAGGGGTGGGAGATTTGTGACTTCTGTCCAGCCGGGTGGTCTGCCCCATTGGAGGTGCATGTCTTGGGGAGGGAGAAGATGAAACTGACCTTGGGCTCAGGCACACTGCTGGAAGTCTAACAGGTGGTGACAAGGATGAGCTCCGAAGTCCCTGAAACAATCAAATAATTTAAGTTAAAATTGAATGAGATTAATTCTAATTAGTTGAAAAAGATGAAATACAAGGTTGACCACATATGTAAATGTGTGTGTAAGCCTCTTAAAATTGGTTGGGAATTGTTACATTTCCTTAATGAACTGGTTTGGTCAGAGATTACTCAAAAACTACATTTATCTGTCTTTAATGGGATGATTCTGAGCTTCTTCTTAATGGCTGAATATCTAAATCAAAATTCCATCTTTACCTTTTATTACCAGCTCATAATTTGATAAAAGAGACCCAAAAAGAGTCCAAAAGAAAAAAATCAGGATGGCACCGAACAAAGCTGAACAAGAGACTGTGCTGCCATCAGCCGGTTAAGATGTGACATTGCAGTGCTCTTCAATTACTACATTTGATTTGATAAATTAGACGTTTTACAGCAATTTCAGTCAAATTTACGTTTTAGAAAAACAAATGTAATGATAATATAGAACAATTGATTTATGCGTTTTTATGTGATTTGAAAAATGCAGCTAAAACTAAAATACAATAAAATATGTATTTGGACAAAAGGTAAAAGGTGATGGAAAGAAATGAAGGTGTAAATAAACAGATGGATAATTTAAATGGTTTCAATAACCTCCACGTTTTATTAAAACATAAATGAACACGTCTAAACTGATATCAAGGGACAGGTGCCACAAACCTCTCGTCACTTACGGATCATGGGACCGGAGATCACATTTCTCTAAATATAGTTGCTGGACCAGGCCTTGCAGGGCATTCATCTAAATCATTGCCACTTTTCTCCTGTTATAAACGTGTATTACTAAGATCCTCAAAAGTATGATGCAACACAGGCACATATTTAGATCAATACTCATCCTGCTGGCATGTCTGTGGGATTATTTGATTCAGACAGCAAGTCTTATGTCAAGAAATAGAAGTGAACAGGATTTTTACTTTCATTATCGTTATAGAACACAATCATGTTAAAATATGTATATGCTAAACTTAAGAATCTTACCTTTGGGACAAAAGACTGTTGTATCTGCTCTCAGATGGCAAAACTGCTAATATATTTAAGTGCTGTTTTAAACTGACACCTACTACAGACTGTCTAAGATGAACTGTGGAAGCAGAGAATGGTGAAGGTGCAAAAGTAATGCAAGGAAAGATGGAAGTGACAGAGGAACATGCAAAAGTAAAGAAAAGCAAACAAAACTTGAAGGACAGTCATTTTAATGGCACTGTGGTATATCTTACAAATAGTGCACTTTGGAGAATAAAATCACACAAAAAATAAAAAGAAATAAAAAAATAATCAGGAGACAGCAGTTAAAATCAAAATTAACAATTTGTTGAATATTTGTATTTGTTTTAAAAAAAAGATTTTTGACTTTATATCAGTTTTCGTTGATGATCTTAATATTCTGCAAAACAAACAAATGTAAAACAAACAGAAACAATCTAAAGGTAAGTCCCCCCAAAATAAAACAAACAAAAAATAATATTAATCAACAAAGTCTATTTAACTTCATAAAAATACAAATTAAGAGCTCTGTCCCAGCTTTTGCATCTATATTTAATCTAGTAACTGAACAACTCTCATACTGAGTACATTCATTTCTTCTTTTTGGAAGAAAGTCTAAAACATTACCAAATGTTGATTTGAACTTCACTTCATGTTCGCCTCAATCTGTTTTATATCCACTTGCTCTCCTTGGCACAGTCAGAAGCTGCTATCCAATAGTTACCTGCACATTTTAACTATTCATACTCATCAATATTCATTTCTGTCTGTCCACTGAGTAAAATTATTTAGTCAATATTACAGAAACTGTAAATTATTTTACAAGTAATTTTGATTATATAATATTATATATTTACTCAGTGGCCCTCATAGCTGACCATTAATCCCATCTCTTTCTTTTCGACTGTTTAAGCATTCATGTTTTCTTCCATCACCAACTCAATCAACACTGATTCCCTTTGACCGTGTCTAAAACACTTAACTACATATAACACTGTAGTTCTTTTTAGCTGATTTAGAACAAGAGCATCTTACCTGTAGTAGCACAGGTCTAAGGAAATAAATACATTCAGCAGAGCATTCTGCTATAAACACATATCAGGCCAAGGTGGAAACCTCTCTGCCTTCTTCGGTACTACTTATCAAACAGATCTTGTGGTAGTGTTTTGAAGCTTTATGTATCTACATACTGTACCATACCTTATCCTTGCTTTGTTAGTTTAAGGTAACAACACTGGAAAAACAATATCATGACTATTTTTCAGCATTTTCAGCAGTGCTTGGCTTCCACACCTGGGCAGCACTCTTTTTGGCTGAAAATTTGGGCTTCGGAGCAACCGCAATACTGCCCCCTGTGACAGAATCAGCCCTTGCTGCTACTGGGAAGGTTGGTACAGTAGGTACAGTATAGGAACTAAGGGCTGGTTGGCAAGACAGTGCAGGACCAGCTGGATATACTGGATTAGGGCCTGTCTGATAAGAGGGTGGAGAAGGCTGTTGGTAGGGAGGACTTGGAGCTTGTTGGTAAGGACTTAAATGAAGCTGTTGGTATGCTTGTTGGGGGTTGTATTCTTGTTGATATGGAACTTGATGCTGTTGCTGTTGATAATTATTAAGGACAGGCTGATATGTACTAGGAGGCACTTGGTGGTAAGGGCCATCATGCATAGGGGGTGACTGATCAGCTATCCCATAAGGTTGCTGGGCATGTTGTGGCATGAAGCCATAAGGGGGAGGACCTTGATTATATGTAATTTGCTGGTTCTGATTTGGAGGACCTAATGCTTGGGTTTGAATTTGGGCCTGGGCCTGAGCCTCAGCTGCATTTTGAGCAGCGAGCTTTTCAGCTGCCCCCTTTTCTGCAGCGAGCTTCTCTGCTGCTGGACCGTAAGTAAAAAGAGAGGAAATCAGCTGATAGGGTTGATGCTTCATGACATCAATGGCATGTAGAGGTTTTGTGGCAGGTTTATCTTTCTCTTTGCTTTTGTTCTTGTTTTTTATCGAAGGGCTGGAGGAAGGAGGCTGCTTGATAGCACCGGGAGGATATGATGGTGAATGAATCGGATTGTATGCCAACGGAGGGGGAGCCCGGCAATTGGGTGAATATTTCCACGAGTTTGACAAAGAAGGGGATGGTGAAGATGGTCTTGCCTTATTGGACTGTACGGTGGTGGAATCCACAACGTACTTCTCCATTCTAGATTGCCTCTTGGCGAAAAGTTCAGCTCCTTTCCCTCGCAAGGCTGGCATCTCGAAAGCCGAACCAAAACCAGAGAGTGACATGATACTACTTTGTGGAGTAGGAGATGATACTTTCGCCCCACTTGTGTATGAGTTCATTCGGCGTGGAGGAGTGGGCTGGGTGTTCTGAGGTGGACTCCATGGCTTGATTGGTTGGGAAGGCAACTTCTGGGTTTCAGTTTGGGCCATGCTTATTGAACTTTGCTGATGTTGGGATGTCCAAGCATTTACAGCAGGTTGAGACTGAGATTGGGGTGGGGTCCACTGGCTCACATGTGGCTGTGATGCCTGCTGCTGAGGTTTCTGTGCCCATGGAGGTTGCACCTGAGGCTGAGGTGATGTCTGACCCCAGGGTGGCTGAATTTGACTCTGCCCCGGTGTCCAAGTGCTCATTATCTGTTGCGGATGCTGTTTAGAAGCTGGTTCTTGTGCCCACTGTGGCTGTGCTTGGGACTGGGATGCCATTGGATCCCAGTGATTTGTGGATGGCTGCATTAGTGCTGTGGGCTGGGTTGGTGCTTGAGTCTGTTGAGACCATGGTGCTTGAACTGGACTTTGTGGTTGGGTCCATGCGTTTGCAGGTGGCTGTGTTGGCAATTGCGGTTTGGCTTGAGAGACCCAAGAATGTTGTTGTTGTTGCTGAGGGGCTGACGCCCAAGATGGCTGAGACTCTTGGATTTGCTGTTGTTGGGCCCAAGATGGCTGTACATGATCTTGATTTTGTTGCCAGACACTGAGAGAAGGATGTGCTGACTCATGTGCCTGGGACCATGGGGGTTGTGGTGTTGACTGATTTGGACCTGGAGCCCAAGAATTAATTTGAGACTGTGGCTGCGTTTGCGGTGGTGGCTGATGTTTGGTTTGGGGTGGAGTTTGAGTCTGTGTTACCCAAGAGGGCTGAGATTGTGTTGCAGCAGGTGCTTGCAATTGAACATCTGAAGAGCGTTGAGACTGTGTCATCCATTGTGAGTGTGCATGAGACTGCTTTTGAGATTGGACTTGCAGTTGGACCTCATTTGGACCCCAGGCACTCGCAGGAGGCTGTTGATGACCCTGGGTGAGAGCTGGATCCCATGACCTCACAGACATATCTGACTGCCCAGGGGGTGGTGGGACATGATGAGAAGAACTAACTTGCTGCTGGCGTTGTTTCTCACTCCAAGTCTCTGTTTGCTGGGTTGGTTCCATTGGAGATTCGGGTTGCTTCCATGCATTACCTGACGTAAGTTGTTTCATGCCATGTGAATCCTCCTGGGACTCAGGTGCCAGTTTAGGATCCTCAGACATTGTCGGGGCAGCCATTTCAGGAACAGGGGCAGGAGTAACATCAGCATCAGTCGCCGGTGCTTCGGCAGGTGCAGAGACAATATTTTCAGTATGCTGTTGAATTGGTTGATCAGTACTTTCTGGCTGAGCAGACCATGGAGGACACGATGGGTTTATGTGAGGTTTAGGAGCAACCGGTGGTGGAGTTTTTTGTTTTACCTTTGGAGACTGAAGAAAGTTGCAAGCTTCCGCTCCTAAACTTAAATAATCTTCTTCTGGGCAAGTTTCAAAACCTGCTTTTCTGTTACCCTTGTTAAGGAGATGCAACAGCTCGGGATTGGGTGAAACCTTGGGAGACTCTTTGAAAGTGAACATAGGCTTATTGGCAGTTCTCCTCCTTGTATCTTGCAAGATACCAGTCTTGATGGCAGGCACAGATATACGCTCATCACGGGAAGCAATCTGTTCCCCTTGTCCCAATGTATACCCAGATTGTTCTTGATTATCTGCACTTGTGGAGGGGGAAAACGGAGCCGCCACTCTATTTTGAACTGAAAATGGCTTGGCACTCCTGTTTGCCACTGATACCTGCATTTCGTTCATTTGCTGATCAAACATGCCGTTCATATGATGGGAATACTGTTGCACTTGCTGCTGCTGTAAGTGTTGTTGTTGATTATATGATTGCAACTGCTGATACATTTTTTGTTGCTGGTAATCTTGCTGTTGCTGATACTGTTGCTGGTACTGCAGCTGCTGTTGATAGTCTTGATACTGCTGCGGCTGCTGTTGATAATATTGTTCTTGATATTGTTGGTATTGCTGCTCCTGCTGCTTTTGAGTTGACATGCTGTGATGCAGATTTACATCCATGTAATTCTGGGTCTCTTGTGCTTGCATGTATGTGGGCTCATCGGTGTGCTGATACATTTGATGGGGGTCTGGAACCTGCAGCCCATCGACGGGGATCCCTTTACGTCTTAATTCTTCATGCTCAGCTACTATCTCATCCATGCGTTGTTTACGCTGAGCAAACATGAGGGCTCCTTTACCCTTGGTCTCAGGTAGCGCTTCCATATCCTGCTGGCTGTCAAGATTGCGCTCTATCTCAAGTAATCCCGTGTCCCAGTCAAAATTCACAATCCTTTTCTGGCCCGAGGCATTGGTGAAGAAATCCTCATCAACTTCAGTTTCACCAGTGGCTAGAATAGTGATTTCAACAGCGTGCGCCTCCTTGTCGTCGTCTTCACTGTCGTCCTCAAAATCTGGTTCGTCCTCACCAGTACCGTAGCTTACAAGTGTATACTTCTTGGCCCTTTGTCTATGCTTCTTGAACATCAACACCCCTTTATTGTTGAGGTTGGGGGCAGGAGCAGTTAGAAGGAGAGCGATACGTTTGCATTTAGACTTGGCCTCCTTCACCTGCTTCTCTGAAAGGCTTTCGCTACGCCGGAGCCCTAAAATTGACAAAAAAGGGAGGGGGTTTAGGGTATAGGTCAAAAAGGAAGGACACTGCACATGCTTGCTCCTGGTGGCCTAGTTGACTGTATATGATGCGTAAAAATAGCATGGTTATGTGAGCAGCCAACAAATCATTTCATTTGAGACGTCATGCTATCTTAGTCTTAACTAACGTGATACCAGATACATAATTGTTCGTTAAAAAAAATTTGCAAAGTATTTTCACTATAAAATGAGTATGTAAAATTGTTCTGTAATGAAATTTTGTGCATGCTTTTGGATTTCATTTAATAAAATAGTAATTTATATTTAAATTCACTTTTTACTTTATTATGTTGCTGTTTTAATAATTAAATTGAATTTGTGGGTCTCCTGGCACACATAATTCACTATGACCTAATAAGTCAATTCCCCAAGCACGGTCACCAATTAACCAAATCTCTGATCCATGTATAACATCCTGACATTACCATAAGTCTCTTGCAGCTGCGAATGTGTTTCTACAACACATTACACTAAGCCAATAGCAGACCTGGTGATAAAAAAAGTAAAAATAGCCTAGGTTTGCTAGTGCCAGGGTGGTAATATAAGCCCATATGTGCAGTGTTAAACACTGTTAAAACACCCTTTCATGTCAAAGGCAACACACTGGGTACACAATGTTCCTTATAGATGTCTTTGTTAATTTTTTTCAATATAGCCTCGACTACGCACACCTGAAAACTAACCATCTTAAGTTTCTGATTCTCATTTTTTCAGCCTCAGGGTGGAAATAGTGATAGACGAGTGCTTCCCCTTTTCAGTGCTGCTAAGATGGCCAATTTTTAAGGATCGGGTAACAGGTCGGTGTCGCACATGCTGGTGTCTGTCAAATGGCACTTCTGCAAGCATCATTAGCATGCCCGTGTTTTATTCTTAACTTCACCAGTCATGTCACCCTGTAAGCCCCCCGCCCGATTACAGCTACTCAGGGAATCAATTCTATTTTATAAATCTTAAACAAAAAATATACAATATTATATGTACATACTGTATATATAATGACGTATATTTACGTCATATAATATATATAAACCCTAACCATATATAACACACACGCATATATAACTAATAACAAAACTTAATTAACGCATATATTTTCTTTTAAAGTTTCACAACAGAATGGCAAAAATGGAATAAATATTCACAACAAAGCAAAAAAGTGACATTAAAGTGGATTATAAAGAAACTTAGTCATAGCATAAATTGTGTGGTCAGTCCTTTTTAAACTATAATTCTAGACCATTGAACAAACACCAGAAGTTTACTGCCGTAATATCTTTAACCCAAATATTTAAAATAAGAAATCATGACTATTGCTGCAAACAGATACCCTACAACGCTATAAGAAGCATCATCATGAAAATTAGATGTTACTTACTGGCGTGCCTTGCCCGGTGCTTGTTGGGCTGGTTGACCTCCCTCTCCGATTCGGAGTCCCACTCCTCTGAGGGAAGTCCAAAGGACACAGAGGAGGTGGGAACTTCTTCAGTGTGCCCTCCTTCTTCTCCAGGAGAATCCAACCGGTCACTGGCATCTGCCCCCTCCTTTTCAGAACCACACAACTGTTGTACTGTCACCTCCAATTGTTTCTGAAAAGTTGGGGTTTTGCTAACCAACACGCCCCGTTGCCCGAGAGGCTGCCGGTCTTGTCGGGGTATATAAAGGGGGAATCCTGGAGTAAAAGTAGTAAAGTTCTCATTTGTAGTTTTATGATGTACGCCTCCCACAAATCCACTAGCACTGCCCAGTGAAGTACACGGTGGCTCTTCGAGGGTGGTCTTGGAGAGGGACAGTTGCAATTCGACCACAGATCCTGGGGTCACCTCTATCCTGGTGTTTCCTCCTCTCTGGGCATAGCTGTTTCTACCTTTACTCCTAGAAGTAGGTATTTGAACTTGAGTCCGGACCAGCTGAGTCCCCCCCGGACACTCTGCATCACTGTCTGTTTCCCCATAATATGCTTCGTCCTGGGATTCAAAGATGTACAGTTCCTGTGGGTCATGAGGCCTGGATGGGGATGGGATGCGTAAAGTGGTACTAACTGATTTAAGACTCTTTGAAGGTTGACTACAGCATCTACAGGAAAGAGATTACAGTTAAAACATGATGATGTTTTGATCTAAAAACAATTTGCATTTAGTCCTCATCACACGCACACAAACAAAATAACCTAAAAACAGTTTTAGTTAAGACTGAGAGGACATGAATATTAAAATGTAGACACAACAATACTGCATGTGTCTCTGATACAGTTAGTTGATTTGAATTCAATGAATACACAATGAGTATCTGTCTATTTAGAAGGTCAGGACAGCCAATAAAACAAGATAATCCATAAACGATGCTTTAAAATTCAAAAAAGTAATACATGGAGTGCAGACATATCCATTGAGAGATGATGCTTAAATATTATGTTATTCTAGAGGAAAACTGCATCTTCTCTAAAAACACTAACACTAACTAGTCTTAGTTCACATCCTTACGCAAAAAACCCTACATATTAATTGTCAATATATTAAACACTTTATTTAAAAAATATATAGAATAATACATTGTTAAAGGAACAATTCACTCAAAAATGAAAATTCTGTCTTCGTTTACTCACCCAAGTTGTTCCAAATCTGTATAAATTGTTTATAAACACTGATATTAAGATATTCGGAAGAATGCTTGTAACCAGTTCTTGGCCACCATTGACTACTTCAGTAGGAAAAATTACAATGGTAGTCAAAAGTGCCCCAGAACTGCTTTCGTACACTACATTCTTCCAAATATCATCTTTTGTGTTCAACAGAACAAAGAAATTTATACAGATTTGGAACAACTCGAGGGTGAATAAATGACAGAATTTTTATCTCCGGGTGAACTGTCCCTTTTAAATATATTACAATATAACACTATATTGAATATTGATAAGAAATTGCTGCTTTCGATTTCATAATAAAAGTATATTCCCATGCATTTTTTATCATAAGCGCAGTTCAAAGAAGACATTACATTGAAAAGTTTCAAGTTAAAGCAGTAACCAGTGCTCAGTATTTATCTAAGGCACATTTGTCCAAGCAATAGAGTACCTTTTGACAAGCAGCTGTAGACAGTCAGCTGAGGCCTCAATGAGATCAATAGCCTCTGACAGACTGAGGTTAGAGCAAGACTTGCCATTTACTGACAGCAACTCATCATTCTCACACAATCCCACCAGAGCCGCACGGCTGTCATCCTCTATCTATAGGAAAGATAACAAACACAGATTGATTTACAGTAACAGTCCAGCTGCAATTAACTGAAACACTAACAGAGAAATTTGTGAGATTTTTGGCTCTTTTCTCAATTAAACAAATAGAAATCTGAGATGCAGGAGAATCAGGCAAAAGTTAAATAAATTATTTTCTTCTATTATTTTATTATAAAATACAATTAAAATTATATATATACATTATTTAAATTAATAATTTAAAATTAAACAATTATAAAATAATCTCAGCTTTCCTGTGGCTTAGTGGTTCGAGCACGGCACTAGCAATGCCAAGGCCATGGGTTCGATCCCAGGGGATTGCATATAGTCAAAAACAAATGTATAATACAATGCACTTTAAGTCGCTTTGGATAAAAAGCGTCTGCCAAATGCATAAATGTAATTCCATTATTTTCCTTAGAGACTGTGTATCTTAATTTAGACCAAGTGTCTCTACTTCACAAATCACAACAGCTGCATGTCCAATGACTACAGTGGTGTATGTCCCATTAGCCTGGCATAAGCATTTCGACATACGATTTAATATCAGTCCTTTGTAACTTTAAGTCTATCATAAATCAACTCTGCTAAAAGGTCAAATCCTCCGCAGAGCAATTGTCCCTCTAAAATTGTCACCTTTAATGAGTGCAGGGTACAATAAAACACAGCACATGATAGCAAGATAGCAAGCAACATAAATGCTCATAGTGAATTAATATTGGTAAAGGTTTTTGTGAACATGTTTTAAATCAGTAAAAAATGCATAACAATGAATACCCGCACATCACACACATCGAAATACAGCTCTTCTTTTAAGGTATTTATTCATTCATTATTATTCATCGTATGTAATGTTTACTGTATACTTAAATTTGTTAATTTAGTGACGCATCAGTTTTTTAAACAAAATTTATTAATGCAGTGCGCGTCCGTAACTCCGCCTACTCGCGGTGAGTTGTGCTATTTCCATACTATATAGTAGGCGAAAATGAGTATGAATCATGAATAGTTGTATGTCCGAAATCTCAGTATGCGAAAGAAGACAGTAGGCGAGAAATACCCGGATGGTCTACTACTTCCGCCAAGATTCGTGAGTGTGGATCCGATGGACACTTATCTATCCCATGATGCCACGGGAGCTGAGCAACGGTCAAATTTCAAAAGTAAATCAAATAAATATGGCGGAAAACTTCAAGGCGGACTTCCGTTTCTAATGTAAGTGCCAACAAATTAATTTCTCGTGACTAAATTGTGTTTTCATCAACGCTCAAGTGTAGGATGTTGTTAATACGTCATAGGTCAAAGAGCATACGGGTCACATGACCATAAAACATGGCGGACGCAGTATGTATTCATACTACTCCCACTCATACTATATAGAACGTACTGTTTTAACGGCCGATAGGTAGGTACTTATTCAAATTCAGTACGTGCTGTCACAGTATGCGATTTCGGACGCAGCCCATCATTCTGCAGTGCACTTCGAATTTCTACCGGAAGTAGTAGGCCATCCGGGAATCTTTGGAATACTATTTTCAACATACTGTACTACGATTTGTGACATACTTATTCTTCTTTCGAATACTATGAGGACGGATAGTATGCTGATTGGAACGCAGGGCAAGTATCTTTTTATGGCCTATGCACCAAAAACCATGTTAATCTGGCGGCAATGCACCTTTTAAATTTGGTTTGCCAACCGCCATTAAAAATCAATTGAAGAAGAGCCATGTTAATCTGTATTTTGACTGTTTATCAACATGGAATACAGATTTGTTTCTACTAATAATGTTCGCTGCTAAACTATGTTGATGAATGAAACCGCAAGCCCACACACATTTCTGTGGTCATACGCCGTACAGACAGACCGAGGTCGACAACAACATGAAATCAAGTAACTTGTGTCAAGTATGACAAAATATCCTGTCCCACAAACTGAATACTTATTTACAGTAAATTGCTTTCAGATACAGACGTCAGCAACGCGTTAAATACAGGTGAGCGTGAGACACAAACGTGCTGTTACCTGAAATTACATCCACAATATAGTCTGCAGCAATTGGATAGGATAAAAGATTTCATCCCGAATGCTTGTATTGTAAAGCTGTGTTTTTCAGTTGTTTTATTTTAAAAACGGGACATTAAGCTACTTTATTTGATGCAAACTCGGTGCACCGCCAAGACGTGTTGCATATGTCACGTGATAATCAATATACTCAATACGTCAAATACTGTTCAAATAAAGACGGTTGTCAAATGGAGAGGAATAATTCGATAATGAGTTAGTCTACAAGGCTAGCGTAAATTGAAAAAAAAAAGTATTTAAAAATCACTTGTCTGCTCATATCATTTGGTTTTGGCATTGTGTCTAAATTTTAGTCAGAAATGTTACAGTAATTGTTACTTTAATTGTTACCCTAGAGAACTAAGGAACTACAGGCCTATATCGAATCTACCTTTCATATCTAAAATTCTGGAAAAAGTAGTTTCAACTCAATTATGCTCCTTCCTCCAAAGGAATGACATCAATGAAGAATTCCAGTCTGGATTTAGAGCATGTCACAGTACAGAGACTGCTTTGATCAGAGTTACAAATGATCTGCTATTGGCGTCTGACCGAGGTTGTATCTCGTTATTGGTGCTGCTAGACCTTAGTGCTGCATTCGATACCATTGACCACAGCACACTCCTACATAGACTCGAAAATTATGTCGGCATTAAGGGAATAGCTTTGAAATGGTTTAAATCTTATTTATCCGACCGTTTTCAATTTGTAGCAATAAACAATGAGGTGTCACGCAAATCGCAAGTCCAGTACGGTGTACCACAGGGCTCAGTCTTAGGGCCTCTGCTCTTCGCATTATACATGCTACCTCTAGGAGATATAATAAAGCGACACGGAGTTAGCTTTCACTGTTATGCTGATGATACTCAACTTTATATTTCCTCGAAGCCTCATGAAACACAGCAGTTCCATTGAATAATGGAATGCATAGTCGATATAAAAAACTGGATGAGTAACAACTTTTTATTACTGAACTCGGACAAAACGGAAGTGTTACTTATTGGACCGAAAACTGCTATAAGTAACAACCAAGAATACTGTTTAACTATTGACGGATGTTCCATAAAACCCTCGTCGTCAGCAAAGAATCTTGGCGTTCTATTCGATAGTAATCTGTCATTTGAGAGCCACGTCGCCAACACCTGTAAAATTGCGTTTTTCCATCTTAAGAATATATCTAAACTACGTCATATGCTGTCAATGTCAGATGCAGAGAAGTTAATTCATGCATTCATGACATCAAGACTAGATTACTGTAATGCACTGTTAGGTGGTTGCCCTGCAGGCTTATTACAAAAACTCCAATTGGTCCAAAACGCGGCAGCTCGAGTTCTTACACGTACAAAAAAGTATGAACATATTAGCCCGGTTCTGTCAACCTTGCACTGGTTACCTATAAAGCATCGCGTTAACTTTAAAATCTTGCTTATTACCTATAAAGCCTTACATGGTTTAGCTCCTCAGTACTTGAATGAACTCCTTTTGTATTACAGTCCTTCACGTGCATTACGCTCTCAGGCGTCCTGTCAGTTGGTAATACCTAGAATTTCAAAATCAAGTGCAGGTGGTAGATCCTTTTCCTATCTAGCGCCTAAACTTTGGAATAGTCTTCCCTGCACTGTCCGGGAGGCAGACACACTCTGTCAGTTTAAATCTAGACTAAAGACGCATCTTTTTAATCTTGCATACACTACTCTTCCATAATATAAATCTTCAGAGGGTTTAGGCTGCATTAGTTAGATCAACCGGAACCAAAAACACAACTGATGTACTTGTTGCATCAAAGAGTACAGAACAGTACTCTACTCTCAGCCAGTCTTGTCTCATTGTTCCAAGGTTACCACAGCGAGCAGGATGCAGTTCATGGCCTGACCTGATGGTAGAGCGGAGAATGGGAAGTGGGGACCTGACAAGAGCTGAGATGATAGAGCTGGATAAAGAAGGACGCGGTCTCTTGACATGTCTTCACCACAAAACTTCAAATGCTATTAGATTATTAATGATAATCTTAAACTATAATTTATTTTATTATTAAGTTTATTTATTTTATTTAGCCTTGTTGTGCAAGTTCTCTGGAGCTTGTGCAGAGGCAGCAGCTTTTGCCAGAGGGGAACTGGAATCCCCTGGTTGGGCCTGGGTTCTCCTGAGGTTTTTTTTCTCGATTAGAGTTTTGGGTTCCTCGCCACCGTTTGCATACTGTTTTTGCACTATCTGCCTGACCGGGGGGGCTGCTTTAGAATCTTAAAGTTTTACTTAATTAATATTGCATATAGGAATTTATTATCTGTTATATTTGACCTGTGCTTCTCTCTCCTTTATCCTAAATGTGTGCTCTCACTGAGCGTGTGTGTGTGTGCGTACTTGTCTGTGTACGTACGTGTGTGTGTGTGTGTGTGTGTGTGTGTGTGTGTCTCTGTGTCTGTGTGTGTTGGTGTGTGTGCGTGTTGTGTGTGTGGAGTGTTTTGTGTGTGGGTGTGTCTGTCTTCTGTGTTTTCAACCTTTTCTTGTTTTTGCAGGTACAACTTTGATTGTTTTGCTTGTAGTCAATGTGTCTCATGTACAGCTGCTTTGTAACAATGAAAATTGTAAAAGCGCTATATAAATAAAGTTGAGTTGAGTTGAGAGTTGAGTTACTGCCATGCATTTCATATAAATCGTCACTAGAGGTCAGTGTCCAGCCAACATTGTGCAACTGCTGTGCATCAGATCTGTTCTCAGATCAAAATATTTAAATACAGTCCAGTGGGACTTGCACAGCCATAATAACAAAAGTACAAGTTTAACGTTTGTAAAACATTACCAATGTATATACCCATTAAAATGTATTAATAATAGCAACTACTCAGCAATAATGCTGTATTTTGTTCAGTCTTTAAAAATAGAAAGCCTTTTAAAGCCAGTGGTATTGGAGTTACTGCTCTGGTCTCCGTATAAGGGCAGTACAGAAGTGTACAGTGCCTGACACTGCTCAAATAAAAGAGAGGGACTGGATCCTCCGTCAGATTAGAACAATACTTCCTATCCAAAAAAGGAGGGAAAAACCTTTGGAGTCTGACATGTGTAATGTGACCAGGAAGGTAAATGCAATTTGATTTAAATGGGCTGCAACAAACAGGAAATTTAACAATATTCAAGAACTCAAGATAATCAAGAACTGAATAAAAATCTTCAACTGTTAATAAAATTGCAAACATAGCACCAGTACAGTTCTAATGCCAGATACCATACCAAGAGTATAAAATATGTGCTTAGATGAAGAGCCAACAACCTTTTATATTACAGTAAAAATGTTACAGTAGTTCATGCAGTTTGAAAGGGTAACAAAGAGCTGGATACATTGTATCAATTTTTATTTCATTTATCAATCTCACATGAAAGATACGCTTTCACAAATACACCAAGAAATTCATAAATAATCTTTCTTTGGTTTAAATGTGACTCTGGAGATATTTGTTAAATTGACAGTATAATCAAATATTATCTGTCAAACAAACTTACATTTTAGTATACATCTGTCAAAAAGAAACCACAATAATTTTGTTCTCATTCCCACACTGATTAAATACAATGTGCTGGAAACCTCCCTACTGGAAAGTTCTCACGTACCTCTTGGCTCTTTCTTCCACAGCTTACAGCAATTATCATTCTGAAACTCCAACAGACATTTCAGGTAAAATGAACCATGGTGGTCCACTGATTGTCAGGTTCCCGTTGTTAAATCCACATTAACTGCGTGTGCATATGTATACATATACTTGTGCTGTAACGGTAAGATGGAGTTTGTGTGTGTGTGTGTGTGTGTGTAAATCCAGCAGTAATTTAGTAGATGATATACATGAGAGCCAATGAAATTTCTGCACATTTAATATTTGTATGGTGTAAGGGTGCACTAAACATTTTTCTTATTTCGAAGAGGTGCATGATAGAAAAAAATGAGAATCACAGGCTAAATGGCTTAAGGTCAAGCACAATTCATCACTGCTGATTGCTGGAAACTTTCCATAGATCTAACTGGTTGTTGTACAAATATTTTTGTAGGTGCACTTTCAAACAGGGACGGTATAAATTAGTACTGAAAATGAACTCACAGTGGGCCTGCTTGGCCCACATTAAGCCCTCTTGTCTATGTCATAAATCATGACTTGATAGAATAAAGAAGCGGACGTTTAGTGAACTAAAAGTTTTTGCCATGTGTTAAGCCTGCAAAATATATTTAGGCAATTTCTGTAATAAATGTTATGTGTATATGTGCCGAAAAGCAAAAGAGTGGCTAATTAGGAAAAAAGAAAAACTTGATCACACTGCATAAGGTATACACACACAAATACAGATCTTTTAATCCTCATGATCCTGATAGAAACAAACACCATTCAGTATGTGAAAGCATTGGGATCACAATGAACAAATGTCCATCAGCAACAGTATTTCACAGCTTCTTGTTACATACAATTTTAGACACGTTTCTGTGGTCAGTTTGCCTTTCAGCTCTTTAAAAATATCTTGAGTCAGGTAAAAGTTATGTCTTCCAGATGACGCAGACGAGCAGAGAGAGGTACTGAGAAGGCAAGTATCTGTGATACCATCAACTCAGGTTCTCTCATAGCAGTGCAGGCAAACATTTGACCACTCGGCTAAAAGAACAGTAAAAATCAGGACAAATAGAAATCTAAGATAAATTCCAGCAGATATCAAAAACATATCTTGCCTTATGGGACTTCAAACTTCAGACATTTAACTTTAAAATGAATTTATCTCTAAAAAGGAAACTTTACCACAACATAAAAATTCTTTCATCATTTTCTCACCCTCATGTCATACCAAACCTGACGTTCTTTCTTGTGCAGAACACAGAAGAAGATATTTTAAAGAATGTTGGTAACCAACCAACATTGACCCTATTGACTTCCATTGTATGGACACAACAGACATGTCTCAAAATATCTTCTTTTGTGTTCCATAGAAGAAAGAGTCGTATGCAGTACATGTTTTGATTGACATGAGGGCAAACAAATGATGACAGTATATAAATTTGTATTGTTGGCTAAACTCTTAAATGTTCCCATTCTAGCCCATCCAAAAATATATTTCCGCACATCAAATTTCCAAAACTTTGCCAGTTTTATGCTTTGAAAGGATCAGAATTTGAATGTGGAATCTATAAAGTCTCTTGTGAGTCTCTTTGTTAGTAATTCTGCCGTTGTATTAAAATAATTTAAAACACAAAGGAGTATAAAAATGTCAAGTGTTTTCTAACAACATTGTAACTTGTTTACAGTATCAATCAGAACTAAACCCTGACATGCTGCTTTGATTCAAATCCATGAATAAGCTAATATCAGAAGTATTTGTTTGAGCAGACTGCATAAATCCACTCCAGATTACTGTAATGGTGTCTTTAGTGGCCTTTATTTCAAAGGAATTATTTTGACAGAGCAATAAGGTTTACTGAAAACCAGCACTGACTTATCTTACAGGGGGCGCTATTGGATAGCTGTCACTGTATACAACATATGTAATGGTTATTGGGACACTAGTTGTTGGCTGCCAGCAGGGCCTTAGCTTTTAAAATCCTTTGGCTTGGTGGCCTTGAAACATTGGAGGGTCTGAGAGGCTGGGACACTGGTTCTGCTAACCCAATGAATTGAGCGCTCTGTGGGAACATTCTTGAAAATTGCATACATCCAGTAAAGTTGGACTTTTTATTTAAACAGCATAGTGTAGTTATACCTTTAAGAGGGTTTAACTCTGGGTTAATGTCATTCTTAAATTCATGCCAAAGCTAAAGTATGGAGTCTACAAAAACCTGTAATCATTAAATTGGGAAAATCATATAAATGGCTATTATTGTTTTATTGAATTGTAAAATATGACTATATTTGGTGCAAACATTTTATCCAGCTTTTCGTCTGAGAAAGACACTTTCTTAACTGCGGTAAAGAGATCAAAATAATAACAATTCTGTCATCATTTATTCACCCTCATGTTGTTCAATTATGACTCTTTCTTCTGTGGAACACAAAAGAAGATATTTTGAGAAATGCCTCGGTGGTTTTGTGTCCATTCAATGTTGTTTGGTTAGCAACATTCTTAAAATATGTTTTTTGTCTTCTGCAGAATTTACTATTCACAAATACGACTCGCATATAAGCTGGATATATTCTGTCACAAATTTTATTTATGTCTAAAAAAGTAAAACTGATAAACTCTTATCATCACCTCTGTAATGTACACATTATGTGACACATCAATAGTTAAAGCCCCTCAACACTAACAGTTTAGATTCTTGATAACTAAGTAATAACAGAAAGTCTGAACTTGGCCAGCAAACTTTGTTAGCTTTGCTGTGACCATATAAGGACCCTTGCTCAAGTCTGAGAGACAGGCAGAGCCTGCGCAGCCCAGATCCCCCTATAAAATCCACCTAAAGAAAAACAACTTGGACAATAAACATTTATGAAATAAAACTGGGAAACCTAAACTCGGCTGGTGGCCACTTGAGGTTATCATCATAATCAACTAACAGTAACAACCGCTTACAACATTGCACATAAACCCAGAAAAAAAACAGTTTGTGGTCATTGTTCTGTGGTCTTATATAACTTCATCATTAGCTGGATACTATTTAGTCTAACCATAGGCAACTAACTGGATACCATATATACTCAGATGTATCCTAAACCAATCAAACATCATCCAGGAACAAAACTTTATTATCATCTTAAACTAAACGTATCACATGACTAACACCAAGAAACTTTTTAGATTTTTAAACTGGTAAAAATATAATGGATGCTTTAATTAAAAAACCAAACACTAAAAAATAAAGTCATGGAAAAGGAAAAAACAATGTCGGCCAACGATGTCGTATCAAGTTTAAGTCATTATTACATTATGGACAGTGATCGTCAGAGATATATTGAAGTCTCACCTCGAACACCTGAAGAGGATGTTGCTGTTCTTGTGCGCTCTGGCGCAGTCTGAAGCCCCATGGCGCGCCACCGCGCAGCGTTACGCACACATAATCTCCAGTGCCCATCCTCCTGCGCAGCTCTCCTCTAGACTGCGAGAGATGAACTTTCTCCCTCTCGATATCTGAAACTGACTTCGGTGGGTGTAAAACCACAATAGTTGGAGTCCGGCCCTCTTTTGGCGTCATTTTTCAGAGACCTTCCCGAGAGCGTTAACTGCTGCGCTCTCAAGGGTTTAAAAGTAATGAGTCTCTAATGCGTTTTTATTAGAAATCGTAAGAATTTATGTTCAGAATAAAAACGACCACACATAGAGGTAGATTAAATGGTGAGACATACACTTACTCGATTCTTAAAATGATAAACCTAGTTTTAAAAGCACACGTGAGTTGCGGAAAAGTTTGAACATGATGATGAGCAACACATTAGCCTATTCATATTTTAGGTGCCCATTGCTGACATTTTTCAACAGGTAGGTAGGCTAAATAATACAGGTGTTTTGTTTATTTTGTACTCGGTGTGTCAGTGATTGAAAAAATATGAAAAAATCGGTAAGAACTGTTTTAAATGAGAATTGTTGTTAATCTGTCCTCCAAACAAACAAAAAATAGCAAAGAAAGAAACGAAAGAAAACAGAGTAAAGCCACACCAAGATCACGTCAACAAGAAAAAATATATCATGAAAGTCAGTTGATAACAGGGCAAGATGTTATGTAAAACTATGATGATAGTTCCAGACACAAAGTGGTATTATTTCTGGCATGCAGTAAGACTTGCAGGCTTTGTGCCAAGAATTTCTTAATATCTTAAAATTATTTTACGTAATGCTATAAGAATTCAAGATTTAGTATTCATTATGTCTAATCTCTCACCACTGTGATCAAAATGGCCATTAGCAAAATCAGATTAAATCTAATTTGAAGCCAGAATATTTACCATGCCAACTGCCACTGTTCATATCTGTTTGGAGTAAAATAGGTGAAGTATTCATTTGCTCAGAGCCGGTAATCTGGCAGATCATAAAGGACTAAAGTGAAGAAAGCCTCCAGGACCACCAGGTAAAGAGAACTGCTTTATAAAAATTACAGAATATTTATTAATTTGAGAATGATTAAGGCACCACACAGCCAAAATATTAGAACATGTTTGTTGGACTTTATGGAGTCTGTATTCCACGGGTTCCTCTTCAAAAGTAAATAACCAGGAACATACAAAACAGAAATATTAAGGGCAAATACATCACAAACCTCTGGGTGAAATATATATTAATAGCCTACATATAAAAAGATCTAATCCCGATAAGTATACTGCCACATCATTATAGTTTGCCAGAATGAACGGAATTGCATTTGCTACGCACATCTGCATCCTTGCTGACGTGTTGTTGTAAAGACTTTAGATTTTCACAAGACGGTGCAGTTGTTTTACTATCAGAGAGGACAAGTGCAACCCTCAGTACTGACGCTTTAGCGAAGGAAGTCCCGCCTTCAAGTAAAAAGAGCCAATCATTAAGACTAACGGTTCTCTGGGGGAGGGGCTATGTACTGAGTGACGTAGGTTCTTCGGTGTTGTGAGGCGCTTGCCTGCGCACGCAGCCTGCAAAAGGTGTTTTTAATGCAATCTGAAGTCAAGAAGCTGAATTTAGGGTACACTTGACGCCCGATTCAATTGTTAGTCGGATATATGTTTATTGTGATCTTAGTCAGAGATTTTTGAGATATCTGTCTTCAAGTAGCTATGACTTGCTCTCGTGTAGATGAAATAGCTGGCCGGAGGCGGTGCAAATGTGGCCGCCGAGTGGTGAGACTTTACTTGAAAGGAGACCGGTTGTGAGGGTTGTGGCTAGAAGGGATACAGCTACGGCCGGAAGGCAAAATCTCGCCATAAAATTACAATAAATTACATTAGCTAATGCCTACACCTACCCCAACCCTAAACCTAACCTTACAATGATAAAAAATAGTAATCAACTGTTGTCAGCGTGACGAAAATTATGCGGTATTGAAGTGCGCATGCCCAGTGGAGGTAGCTGTATCCTTTCTAGCCAAAAGCCAGCGCCACGCGCATGCGCAGAGGCAGCTGCTTTGTGACGCGGGTACGCACACAGACACCGGGGCTGTGCTGGAGTTTGACGTGGCACTCTCGGCACGCAATTCAACAGCAGCGGTGGAAGGGACGCCCGTATCATCATTTTCTTTAAGGTACGCCTTTATTATTATTGTCATGTATTAATAAGAAAACAAACGACAGGTTTGCAGAACTATATAACCTAATGCCGACTTTACTCTGGAGGCGTTTTTATTACGTCTTTTTTGAGAAATGGAAAGTTTGCTTAATGTGACAGTTTCCATCTGTAGCAGAAAACGTTACTTTGTATCAATCGATTGACACCACACGCGCGTCGCTTATCTTTGTATCGATCTTGTGTATTTGCATACGGTGGAGTGTTTCTGAATGGACTTTATTCTGTAAAGTCAGCTGTTGTGTATTCAGACATTAAAGGTCTCCGTCATACCGTTATTTGACGTGGCAGTTCAGGGCAGTGGCCGCCTGATACTGTATATACTGTGCAATGTACATCCACACTGAAAACATTTCTGTATCACTCAAGCATCTCTGTTTTAATTGATCTAAACGTTGTTTAAACATATTGACACGTTGCAATGTATTATATCAAAGGCCATTCCTAGAGCAAAAAGTCATGATGCTTCAAAACTTTTCAGGCCACTCTTCATAAACATCATAGATGAGGACCAGTCCAGTGACTATGTTATCAGAAAAAAATGAATGTTTTAGTTGAAAAACAACTAAAATACAATTATCAATAATGTATTAAAACAAGGGACATTGCTTGGTGTCTCTGAGTTTGTCTAAAATCTACAGATATGAATCTTTGTGTAACATATGGAATTTGGGATAAGGCGGAGGAGAAATAATTAGTGTTGTGTTGAAATTTAATTATTTAGGTATAATAAATACCATAAAACTAAATGTATGAATACATACTGTATATAATTATTTCAGTGACCAAGAACATTTGCAGACAAAGAGGCCTAAATGTTTTGGATTAATTCTTCTTCTTCTTCTTCTTCTTCTTCTTCTTCTTTGAAGGTTAAATCTAATAGTGAGACCAGAATTGTTTTATTCTAACTTTTATTCGTGGCAGATTGTGTTATCATAAACGTCTCTTATCTCTAAACAGTTTAGTGTCAAAGTTCCTGATCACACGTGTGTAGGGCTGAGCAAATGATATCAGGTAAACTTTACAGAAAACATTTCATTACCCCAAGCATTTTACATTTTTTCTCTGGCTTTTATTCTCTCGTGCAAGGGTATATGTTACTCCTGTGGTAAATGCAACAGGTACTTTTAAAATAGCTATATTATCAGGTTACTATTTTATGGTTTCAAAACTAAAAGTCTCTTTCTGTTTTAAGCAAGCATGTATGCAAACTTCATGTGTAATTTTTCATTTTTGGTTGGTTGTAATTTTTTCCAGGTCACCGTTTTTGTTCCTGATTGGAATGAAAGAATAACGGCATGATGAGTCAGCAGGGTTATGTTGCTACCCCTCCATACTCCCAGGCCCAGGCTGGAATGGGGGGATACACTACTGGCTTTGGAAACCCCCCACCTCAGTCCCATTATGGGGTCTATGGATCTCCACCACAAGCTTATTCTACCGCTCCTACAGGTAATATGCTTCTGTTTGACTTTTTTCTGATGTTTTAATAAGAAAAAATAAGTCTTATCATGTCTTTATGTTATAGAAGGACCCTCGAGAAGCCAGGGTTATTCATATTTACATTCTTGTCAGTTTCATTCTTCTATATAAAACTCAGACCCAGATTTAATGAATAAAAACAAAAATCTTCTAATCTTCAATTTCTTAGTTGTTTCTGCTAGACAGAAATGAGAGAATGAAGAGCTAATAAAAACCTTTGCTCTTTTTAAGTAAGTAGGAGTCAACCATTCAGATTTTCTTCTGAGAAACAGATCCCACTTTTATTTATTTTCTAGTTTATTTGCCACTGTTCAGTTTTCATTCTTTTTAAATGAATGTGTTTTTTCTAGGTGTGCTGAAACCACCTGCTTCTCCTTCTGGAATGCCCCCACCACCAACATCCAGCCAGTACGGAGCGCACATTCAGCAGAATGGTGCCCACAGGTAAATCTTAGCTCTACTTTATGAAACATTATTACATTTTCTTACATAATACATACCTGCTAATATTTTAAAAACATTTTTCCCCCGTCAGTTTTCGACATCCTCCTGTTGCCTCCGCTCCCTCCATGTCTCCTTACGGGCAGCCTCCTCAAACCGCTTATCAAAGCATGGCACAAGCTCCACCCCCAACTCAACATATGACCAATCAAATGAGTGCTATGACACAAGCTCCTCCTCCAGCTCAACAGCTGACCAATCAAATGAGTGCCATGAACATTGCAGGTTATGGTAAGATGCCCTTTCATCATTGAATTTAAAAAAAGATTGCTTCTAGCTTCTGCTGACCCATATGGTGACCCATGCCCTTTAGGCCCAAGGCCCATGCACGCCCCCCAGTCCCCCTCCAGCGCAGCGGCACCCCAACCATTTCAAACACCCCCACCACCAGCAATGGGACATCCTTCACTGTCTCCCCTAGGACAACAGCCACCCTCAATGGGATCAATGGGAATGGCTGGCCCACCTGGACCAGGTGTTACTCTGGGGGGAAGCGTCCACCACCAAGCACTTGGACCCCAAAGCTATCCACAGCAACCAGGTAAAATGAAGGGTTTTCAATTCAGTTTGGTGCGAAAATGGCACAATTCACCTTCAATTGAGTTTTTAGTTGTCAAACTCAAATAGACATTGTATGCACGCAGGCCCATTTGGTGGACAAATGGCAGGACCGCAGATGGCAGGCCCACAAACAGGTGCTTTCCCAGGAGGCTTCCCTGGAGGTCCAGCCCAAATGGCAGGCCCGCCTCAAAAGAAGCTAGACCCTGATTCTATTCCAAGCACGGTAAGAGCAGAAAAAAGTTGTATTGCAATGTAAGCATTTTTATTTATAAACATTATAAACAGTGGCGCCCCCAGGATTTTTTTTATGGGGTGGCACAAAGGGGCCAGTACAAATCTTAGGGTGTCACATTTAAAAAAAATGTATTATGCCTGAATCTAATGGTTAAGAGTTTTGGCATTGCCATTAATACTACTGGGATCATATAAAGTTATTACTAGTCTTACGATTTAATTTCTATTTTAATTTACTAATATTTTCAGTGTTTGATCGATACATGCTAATTTGCTAATTGTTCTACATATATTTTTGACTATAAAAATATATGATAGTAATAGATGCCAAAAACTGCAAATCCAACAATTTAAAGATCAGCTGGTGGAGTAATGTATTAACCAGACATGCATAGTGATCGATCAAAATGCGAGTATGAGCAGCAGAAAAATTAAAATCCAATGCCTTAGCGACTAGCTTAATCTCAGTTAGCCAACCCGTATTAGAGTTTGATACAATAAGTTTTATCATACAATAAACCACGTTTTACTTACTAGTTTGTGAGTTTCGTCTCCAACCCTCTACC
Organism: Triplophysa rosa; assembly: GCF_024868665.1. NCBI lineage: Eukaryota > Metazoa > Chordata > Actinopteri > Cypriniformes > Nemacheilidae > Triplophysa > Triplophysa rosa. The sequence continues at coordinate 35,157,946 of NC_079890.1, forward strand.
CCTTTCATGCGTGCTGACTGAACAGGAGCAAACATGATGTCACGTGCGTGGTACTGCAGCTGCCGTGCGCATATTAGTCGCGGTTTCGCAGGTTAAACGAGAGAGGAGGGGTTGAAATCGTATTCTACATAACACATTATACAAGTTATTTTTTTTACATAGTGCTTCGATAATGTACATTTTAATTAATAAATATTAATACTATTATTCTAATATAAAATATATATATATATATTTAAAAAATCTCATTCTGGTTGGGGGGTCCAATGGGGTGCCAGTGACTTTTTTGGGGGGCCGCGGTCCCCCTGGTCCCCCCTTGGGGGCGCCACTGATTATAAAGTGCATTGACTTCTTTGCAGACGCAAGTGAGTGAAGATGACCAGGCTAGAAGAGGAGGTCAGGTGTATGCTACAAACATCAGAGGTCAGGTGCCTCCACTGGTCACCACAAATTTTACCGTACAGGATCAAGGTAACACAAAAACTGGCTTTGCATCTAACACTTGTTATTATGAGATATGTGAGATTTTGTTTAATAGAGGAAACTGTCTGCCATGTTTAGGAAATGCCAGCCCAAGGTTCATGCGATGCACAACATATTCCTTCCCATGCACGGCTGATCTCGCAAAGCAGTGCAAAGTTCCTCTGGCTGCGGTTATTAAACCATTTGCCACTTTGCCCAAAAATGAGGTATGTGACATTTATTGAAGTAGTATCCCTTTAAAGGAATAGGTCACCCAAAAATGAAAGTTTTCATTTACTCACCCACCTCATGCCATCGTAGATGTATACATGGCTTTTCTTTTCTTGAGCTGAACACAAAGTTTGACTCCAGTGGGTTAATAAATGTATTCTGAAGTGTAGTTGTGGTTATTTTTATAAACATTTCAGTGTGTTCAACTGAAGAAAGTAAGTCGTATACATCTGAGGTGGCTGGAGGGTGAGTGAATTATGAAAGAAATTCATATTTGGGTGAACTGTTCCTTTAAGAGTGAACGGGATTCCACAGTCGTCCGTTGTTTCTACTGGAAAATACTGTTTTTGGAAAATGTTCAAAGTTTAATTCATGAGCCCTTTATGTCCTCTCAGTTTTTGTTTGTTAGTTTAATGGTGGCTTTGATGCCTTCAAGACGTGTTTAACTCTGGAATCTTTCATTGTTTTACACACATCTTTATGGTTCAGGACCTTATTAGGAAATGTTAGTGCTAGTATTCTTGTGAGAGACTAATTACTGTAAGTTCTGTCTTCAAGGAAGATGTCATAGAAATAAATGTTTTGCACTTTCAATTGAAGGAGGAAAATCTGAGTTTAAAGTTTTGTTCTTTAAACTGCATGACTTGATATTACAGAATCTATAAGACAAAATCCTAGATCATCAGAAATGAGTCAATCCATTCCCAATTCATGAATATTTTGTACATTGTTAAATAACAATTTACAGAATTACAGATTTTTTTAATGTGTTTTTTTTTTATCTTCAGTATTTAATACAGTATTATTTACTGTATTTTCAGGCTGTGTCCTGGTCTCAAATATTTTTCATTCTCACTGTAATCTGCTTGTACTCTATAGACGCCTCTGTACATTGTAAATCATGGTGAGGTCGGACCAATCCGCTGCAATCGCTGTAAGGCCTATATGTGCCCTTACATGCAGTTTATTGATGGAGGACGACGGTACCAGTGTGCCTTCTGCAGCTGTGTCAATGAAGGTTGGCACTTTAGCTTCATTTGATACCGCTGGGAACTTAATATTGCAACACACACATTAACACAATTACATTTGTATTGAACCTAATTCAATTAAGACGTAATTTAAACTCACCGTTGACCAAATATAGTGTTCGTGTAGCTCAATTAATTCATTATTGCACTACCTTTTTCTGGATAAAAGCGTCAGCCGAATACATAACTGTAAAAAGAATTAATGTGAATATGAGGAAAATATGATGTGTTATATAATATAAACGACACACTTACAATGTTTTAAAAAAGAATAATCTGGAAAAACATATGAATATTTCAAATGTGACCAAAACCTGCATGATGATACACATATGATAATTATTTGACAGAGCAATAAAAACTAAACTTTTTTATCATCATCAGTTCCAGTGCAGTATTTTCAACATCTGGACCATATGGGGAGAAGAATGGATCTGTATGAGAGACCAGAACTGTCGTTGGGCTCTTATGAGTTCGTTGCCACACTGGATTACTGCAGGGTAACTAAAAATACATTTAAGACAGTTATACACAAGATCTAGACATAAAGTTTTGTGGATTTGGGTAAATATATATGTATATATATGAAGAGTTTGGTTACAAAATGAGATGACTCCGTTTTTAAAATCTTTCAAAAATCATGTTTTTTTATTGTGCATTCCAATTAATATCAATCAAACTGCAGTTGGTTTGTTTTGATTTAAGCCATAATAACTCAAAAAATAAAGCTAACTAACACAATAAGACACAATAAAAACATGACAACACATTAGTTCTCAATCAGGGGGGCACAGAGGTACTACAGGTTGGGCGCGACGGTTCCCCGAAACCCCTCGATCACGAATGAACTAAGGAACGCGATTGCAAATTGATGGACGGCAATGTTCCGTCTGAAGCTGCGTGCATGCGTGGCTGCGCAGACTCTTTGTAGGTCCTGCGCAGTGCAATTTTAGGTTGCGCACAAAAGCATAATATCTACAAAGTAGGCAAACGTCCACACAGGAAGCAGCAACATTACCTCTACACCATCTTAAGAAACAGGTAGATCATACAAGTATGTTTTTCTTTCAGACTGTAATTTTAGAATAAGCGCAAGTCTCTCTCTCTCCCGATGAGTTCAGAGTGCGCGTGAAGGTAGTGGAGTGTTAATAAAGTGCCTTTTCATGTATTTCTGAACTTGGACGGCTGTTTAAAGCTGTTGACAGTTATTAAAGATGTAAAGCGCTATTTTCGACAGGCAAATGACACCACACCGCATCTGTAATATAAATTGCGATGTTAAAATCAGTGAAACGCGCACCGCTCTCGTGATCTGGCAGGTTAATCCTTTTGGAATAATGTCCAAAACACTACAATTTTGTAATGGTTTTAATGCAAAAAGCTAATGGTTCACAATGGTATTTTAATGGAAACCATACATTTCTGTGATGGTTTCTTTTCTTTTTATCAGCAGGGTATGTTACATTTACTGTATAATCTGATCAATCTGTCATATACAGGTATTTTTTGCTTCTTTATATATATATCTATATCTATCTATCTATCTATCTATCTATCTATCTATCTATCTATCTATCTATCTATCTATCTATCTATCTATCTATCTATCTATCTATCTATCTATCATCTATCTATCTATCTATCTATCTATCTATCTATCTATCTATCTATCTATCTATCTATCTATCTATCTATCTATCTATCTATCTATCTATCTATCTATCTATCTATCTATCTATCTATATATATTTATAAACTATATCTCAGATATTTTACACATTATCTTATCTATCTTCAATGTACAGTATGGGGGGGGGCGCGACCATGAAAAGGTTGAGAACCACTGCGATAACATAATAAAAACATGATTTTTGACAATTTTTTAAAACTGAGTTATCTCATTTTGGTACCAAACTCTTCATATATACAGTATATGTTATTGTGCATTCCAAGTGAAATCAGTCAAACTGCAGTTGGGTTGTTTTGATTTTAGTAATAATAACAAAAAATCGAACACAATAAAACATATTAAAAACACGTTAACGCAGTAATAAACATGATTTTTGAAAATTGTTTAAAAAGGGAGTTATTTGTTTTGGCAAAAGAACTCTTCATATTACACACATTTACTTTTTTGACATTTTAATTATGATATATATTGTCCACAATCTGATTATATTACACCAGCTAGGTTTACTATTAATATCGGATGTCCGTATCTAAATCGTAGCGTTTCCTCAAGGAATGTAATAGACTGTGGGTTGTCCTAATGGGGTCAGCATGCCCGATGAAACATCTGAAAAACGTTTCTTTCTTGGCAGTCACGTCGCATTTTATTTATTCAGGACTAGACAATAAACCTTGGGAATAACACACGGTATGATGACAGTAAAAACGTTGTATTGACATTCATACATGTTGAAATTTTGACATTTTACAATGTGAAATAAGTTGTATTGAAAAGTACAGGTCAACGTGTTCATATCTGTAATCTCATATCTGACCTCCGCAAAGAATCATTAACTGTTGAGTAGTTTTAATTTAATTTAATACAATTAACATACAATAAAATATTAAAATACATGAATAATAATTTAAATTAAATGTTATAACCAAACACAGACCGGAAGTTAACTTCGGGCCAGGCGCGTGCATCCAATGAAACCGTCTATATGAAAATCACTGTACACTTTCTCATGCATACAGAGTGAGTTTTTTTTAACAAAAAGATGGTGTTAAAAGTTTTTTTAAGTTTGACAACATGCCAGTTGAACATTCACACCAGGAAGTAAAATACACCTGCTATGACACAGTGGTTGACACAAGACCAACGTCTTTGACAAATCTGCAGTTGACTTCCTTTGGTTTCATTATTATGACTGATACTATAAAATAGTGAGCAACTGAACGGAGAAAAAAAACATCACTTTGAAGTTTATGTATAATTATTTGATGGTCTTTTCTGTCTTTAAGAACAATAAGCCTCCAAACCCTCCTGCCTACATCTTCATGATCGACGTCTCCTACACCAACATCAAGAGTGGACTTGTCCGACTAATATGCCAAGAGTTGAAGACGTTGCTTGACCGACTTCCCAAGTAAGTTAATGGAGCTGTGTGTGTAATTTTTTGGAGGATCTATTGACAGAAATGCAATATAATATACATAACTATGTTTTCAGAGGTGAATAAAGACCTAACATAATGAAGCACTATGTTTTTATTACCTTAGAATGAGCCATTTATATCTACAAACTAACGGTACTGTTTAGCGTGTTGACAAAATGTTTATATGCTCTCCTACTTGTAAGTCGCTTTGGATAAAAGCGTCTGCCAAATGAATGAATGTAAATGTAAATGTAAACATACACCGCGAGTCCCCTTGCATGGAATTCGGCATGTTGTTTCTACAGTCTACAGTTTCCTAAATACGCTATCTTCTACGGCGAAGAAGCGAAAACTTGACGACATCTTAGTTCTGTGTCAGCCATCGTAGTGCTTCAAAAGGGAGGGGGTGGAGTGAGTCGTTGCTTGCAATTCACAACCTCACCGCTAGATGTCGCTAAATTTCATACGCTGGACCTTTAAGACGTAACTTCTGACTTAAAGACTGATAGTTTTGACTGAAGGTATATTTATAGGACTGTATGATGGTTTTGACCCCTCACTTCATACGCTGACACCACGCTCCAGGTGTTTGGCTCAGAGGGTCTGTAGAGTCAAGTTGAAGCCCCTCCGTTCAAGTTCAACACGTGTTCATCTCGGCTACTATCAGCTTGGAATGTAAAAGAATCCACATTTCCCTGCCAAATATGGTAACAGGAGCACGAGAGAATAAAATATGGAGAAACAAAAGAATTCCAGTATCTCATCATTAGAAAATGCCTGCCTGAAGGAAGTCGGAAGGATTTTTGTGAAGGCTGAGAGTGAAAGGGTTCACCGGCTCTAGTCCTGCAACATGTCCAAGAATTTAAAGATTTCTGTGTGCACATGGCTCCCATTATTCTGTTTGTGTGGATGACTGCCAGCTGAAAGGTGAGCATTTGATTCACCGCTGGGGAAAATGTATATTTTTTACCTTCCTAACCGCCCTCCATTAGCTCCTAAGGGTATGTCCTTATTTGTTTGAGAGCTGACATCACTCTCCAAACAGCTCCAAATAAGCCTGCGGTATTATATCTGATTTCTCTCTTGTGTCCCTGGCTTTGCTTGCAAGATCGCTCACAGTTAATGCAAACCACATTGGTGCAGACTTGTTAGGGCCTGATAGGGTTTGTTCTGTGGGTAGAGAAGCGGTTTGGCATGGTTTTAATGACAAGGTTGGCATAAATGGACTGAGAATGATTCACGCTATCACCGTGTTTTCCAGTCTTGTGAATGTAGACATAGAAAGCTACAAACTTCAGATACAGGCGTCCATTTGGAATGCTTTTATTTATTGGCCAGCTGTCGGCTACTACTGTACATGGTGCTCTAGTACATGCGTTTTCACATTTTTATAATGCCAAGGACCCCCAATTAAGATGGACCTTTCGTGAGGGATCTATCTATAACTGTGTTAGAAAATTGTGAATGTGATATAACTGTTTATTACACGGCTCGTTGGAATACTTGATTCTGATTGGCCAGTCGCGACATTCCAAGGTTTGATATTCCCAGATAACAACCGCTCAAACTAATAACACGTGACCGGTACTACTTGTATGTTTAATATCCCTCCGCTCCAACAAAGGTTACCGTCTGGCGCCATCTTGTTTGTTAGGAACGTTAATAGCTGCTTGGGACTATATCTTTTCGCGGAAGGTTTATGCTTTCAAAATAAAACATTAATAAGCTAATAACATGTTTCAAATTCATATTTTTTGTCCGTTTTTTTTCTCATGTGGCAAGTAGCCGTGTAATAAGTGGGATAATGTACAAGCAGCTGGTTGTTATCGCGAAATGAGCCCCTTCTGTGTGGTACAAGACCCTCCGCTTCGCGTCGGGTCCTGATCACACTGTCAGGGCTTATTTCTGCGATAACAACCGGCTGCTTGTACATTATCCCTTACATAAAGACAACATATTATTTACGCAATTAAATAGTTGGCTACACTTGGTTGGATGTGTATAACCATGAAGGTAAATATTTTTAATTCAAATGTATTTGTACTGTAGCAACTTTCACTAAGACTGCGAAAGAAGACATGGTAGTGAGAAAAACTCACTAGAAAGAAACAAATATAAACAATTCTGGAAACTATGCATGTAGCAAAAAAGAAGTGATAAACACTTAGAAATGAAAAATAATCATGTTTCGTAGACATTTACAATTTTTGCTTTGTCTTTTTACTTTGAAATTTTCTGTAGACCCCTTGCAATTGGTCCATCCATTTGCAAGGGAAAGAGTCAGTTTTGGGTCACTCGAGTGAAATTGACATTTTGTTTAGCAGCCGCTTTTATTCAAAGCGAGGAATGAAATTCTTCTCTTGATCTTTCAAATTTTTTGATCTGAATGTGTATACTTGCACTCTGCAAATCTATAGTTTTTTTTAATATATAGTTTTGTGCAAATATATTAGTTAAAATGGATAACTTTGAATAAAGTAGAAAAATCAGCCAATAAGAGCCCAGAAATGTATTTCTTCTTTTTTTAACATAATTCTTAGTTACATTTGTGTTATTCTATACTGTAGTTTTAATTAATTTCATGTTATTCTGAAATGTGGAAAATATAAGGTATATGTAAGGATGAAGCATATGACCCCTAAACCCTAAAACATTGTAGATTATATTTATTCATTTGGCAGACGCTTTTATCCAAAGCGACTTACAAGTAGGAGAGCATATAAACATTTTGTCAACACGCTAAACAGAACAACAAGATATATATATATATATATACTGTATATATTATTTTTTTTAGACACAAGACAAACAGTTATTGGTTAGTCAAATAAATGCGGAACAGGTATATCACTATAAAATAATGTCATGTCATTTAAAGGCATAGTTCACCCAAGAATGAAAATTCTGTAATTATTTACTCACCCCCAAGTTGTTCCTAACCTGTATAAATGTATTTGTTCTGCTGAACACAAAGGAAGATATTTGGAAGAATGTTTGTAACCAAGCAGATCTGTTTGGTGACTGACATTCTTCCAAATATCTTCCTTAGTGTTCAAGAAATTGCACACACAAAATAGGTTTATCCTGTTTTGGTTAGGTTGCTTTTGAAAAAAATATAAATGCAATTCATACTTAAACGTTTCTTCTGTGTTTTCTAAAGAGAGGAGGGAGCAGATAGCTCAGTCATCAAAGTGGGCTTCGTCACATATAACAAGATTTTGCACTTCTACAATGTGAAGAGCGCTCTGGCACAACCACAGATGATGGTGGTCTCTGATGTGGCCGAGATGTTTGTACCACTGCTCGACGGATTCCTAGTCAACTTCCAGGAGTCCCGGGCTGTTATCAACAAGTAGCTTCATTACTTCAATCCTCACTTGTCTTTACAGTATATTCAATTATTTCTATTTACTTTTTATTAAGGTTGTTGACAATGTATTAAATTAAGTCCTTTATTGTTTCCAACAGTCTGCTGGATCAAATCCCTGACATGTTCGCTGAGACCAATGAGAGCGAGACTGTTTTTGCACCCGTCATTCAAGCTGGTGTCGAGGCACTGAAGGTAAATAAAAACATCTCAAAGGCTGATTTATTTACTAAACAATGTCTTCATCTGCGTGGCATTTGCGTCAGTCCATCTGCTCAGTCACTTTTCCAATTTATTTGCTTTGTACATAGTTGAAAAAAAGTGCATTTCAATACTGCATGTCACCAGCAGGCTTTGTTTGATAAACATGTGGTTATTTCATACTGTTTTACATCTTTTCAAGTTTTAATGAGCAAACCTTAAAGGCACAGTCCACGCAAAACATTTTTGTAAACATTTACTAAAGCAATCTCATATCGTCCCAAATCTGAATGACCATATTAGGTCTGTGTTATATTAAAGGTTTAGTTGACCTAAAAATAAAAAAAACTCTTTTGTCCGTGGAGCACAAAAGAAGATATTTTGAGAAATGTCTCGGTGATTTTGTGTTTGTAAAATGCAAGTCAATGGGGGTTAATGTTGTTTGGTTACCAACATTCTTTAAAATACCAGCTTTTGTGATCTGAAGAAGAAAATGACATGAGGTAGAATAAATTAAAAAATAATGTTTTGGGTGAACTATCCCTTGAAGTCTTCAAATATTAAGACAAAGTGTATATTTTTAGCATGTATTTTATGGAATTTGAATCCCCTCATGTTATTTATGGGGTTTTTTTGCTCAGGCTGCTGAATGCAGTGGGAAACTCTTCATCTTCCACTCCTCCATCCCAACAGCAGAGGCTCCGGGAAAACTCAAGAACAGAGATGACAGAAAACTAGTTGGCACGGAAAAAGAGAAGGTGTGGATCTATCCTTTCCTTTATAAAATCTCATGCATTTACACATAAAAATTTAGCTTGCACTAAACTCATAATGATTGTTTTGGTGATACTGATACAGCATATTAAAATAAGTTTCAATTAGTAAATGTATTTGGTTTTGTGAACATCTTCAACACATACAAATTTTACTGTATAAACGAACATGTGCCAATATTAATACATGCTGTCTGTAATAAAAAGTCAATAATAAATAGCTGTAATAAATCATAATCTTTATGGTTTGTTGTCAGACTCTGTTCCAGTCTCAGCGGGGTGTGTATGAACAGCTGGTTAAAGATTGTGTAGCACAGGGTTGTTGTGTCGACCTCTTCCTGTTTCCCAATCAGTATGTGGATATGGCCACCATGGGTGACGTGCCCACGCATACTGGGGGCTCGGTCTACAAGTACAGCAACTTCCAGGTACACATGTGTGCAAAGAATTAGAAGAGTTACTTAAAGAATTAAAGAATTACTGCCCTCTTGTGGTCAAGCATTGTTTTTCTTTATCAGGTGGATGTTGATGGTCGGTATTTTCTTAATGATCTCAGGAGAGATGTGGAGAAGTCCATAGGATTTGATGCCATCATGCGTGTCCGGACTGGCACAGGTCATTTATTCGTTACCTTTACCTGACATCTACTAATTTGCATTCACATTCAACAACTGATCTGTCAAGCTATATCAAAATACATTTAAATCACATTTAAAAATGTATAAAACATAACAGTAAAATATATTTAATATAAATTTAACAAACTACTAAAATATATTTATAGATATAATAGGCATGCAAATATATAGCTGCATTTTTTAAATCACTTTTAACATATTGTTTATGGACCTCTTTCAGTACCTTGATGGTCCCCCAGGTGTTCTCAGACCCCATCGGCTTAGCTAAAAGCACCTAAACACAAAATAAAGTGAAACTCTGCCAGAAAACGCATGCGTCTGCTATTCTCATTTAAGGCTTCAGGGCCACAGATTTCTTTGGCACGGTCTACATGAACAACACCACCGATGTGGAAATGGCCGCGGTGGATTGTGACAACGCGGTGACTGTCGAGTTTAAGCACGACGACACGCTCAGCGAGGAGTCCGGGGCTGTTTTACAGGTTTGTTTGCGTATATGCTAATGAGCTTCGATAGGTCTAAGAATAAGAAGGCCGGTTCGCCGAGGAACACAAATGTGTGTGTTTACACCTCCCTGTGTCTTTTTCCCACCGTTTCCCAGTGTGCACTGCTGTATACCACCGTGAGCGGAGAGAGACGCCTGCGAATCCACAACCTCAGTCTGAACTGCACCTCCCAGCTGTCTGAACTTTACAAAAGCTGCGAGACAGACGCCCTCATCAATTTCTTTGCCAAGTCAGGTAACTGCCTTCTGACTTTTTGTAACTTTGGCGGTTCGACCTTTAAAATAAGAATCATAATGCCAAATTGAAAAAAAAAAATTCAGAAATGAATGAGAATGTCAAAAAAGTGAAAGAATTTTCCCAGATGTAACTACCGTAGACCAGTGGTTCTCAAACTGGGGGCCCCAAGATGGATCCAGGGGGGCCACAGATTTTGTGGCATTTTATGAAATATAGAAATTTATCATAGATTTTATGCAATCAAACATCAGAAAAATGACGCCACCAACCAAACGAATTGAGGTTCCAGCATTGTATAACTGAATGTTTTTGGTTTAATTAAAATTCTAAGTTTAAGATTATACGTTTTTACATGGGGGGGCGCAAAGCGATGCACTTAACACAAAGGGGGCCTTACAACGAAAAAGTTTGAGAACCACTAGCCTAGACGGTCATTATACTGAAAACCTAATTTAATGCAAATCTTTTATTTAAAGCTATTGAACTGAACTTGAAGGCACATCAGAGGTTCTGAAAATGACACGGATAGAACAGATGAAGTACTAATCAAAATATCTGATGGTATAATATAATACAATTTATTTCTGTCAGCTGGCACTTACATTTGAGTCATTTAGCAGACGCTTTTCTCCAAAGCGACTTACAGAGAGTCGCTTTGGATAAATTTGGATACATTTAAATAGAAATCGATTTTCAGCTGAATATAGCTCACACAGCGCAGGTGTTTCTTAGTCTAAACACGCATTAGAGTTTACATTTTACACAGTTCACAGCCTACTTAAATAATGATGAGCTAATGGACTGCAGTAATGGAGCAGTTGCAGAAGTAGGTCTCTGTAAGCACTCAAAATCCAGCTGCACGATGGGTAATTTCACTGTGCACATTATATTCAGCATTTAGCATTTATTATTTGTTACGATTGTGCCGTCACCTGATTTGCATAGTCAAAGGTGCAATCCATATCTTTTTTGGGTTAAAAATAAACTTCAATCAGGTATTGAGCAAGTGTTCAAAACTGTCTCCCTACTTTACTCTGGTTAACAACGGTAAGTTTATAGTCGTGATTCATTTTGATGTAATGATTTAAAGGAATAGTTGGCCTTCAAAATAAATATCTGTCATCATTTACTCACCCTTTTGTCATTTTAAATCTGTGTGATTTTCTTTCTTCTGCAAAACACAAAAGAAGATATTTAGAGAAATGTCGGGAACCAAAAACCGTTGGTCCCCATTGACTTCTATCGTATTTACACAAAACCAATGGAAGTCATTGAGGACCAAAGGTTTTCTGTTAACAAATTTTTTTTTCACAATATCTTCTTTTGTGTTCTGCAGGAGAAAGTCATACAGGTTCGAAATGACAAGAGGGTGTTTAAATAATGACAGGAATTTCATTTTAAAGGTGAACTATTCCTGATTTCATGGGATATGTCAGTTTTCCTTGAACGCACATATGCTTCTAATAAAGATGGTGATGTAGAGCAGTGGTTCTCAAACTTTTTTGTTGTAAGTCCCCCTTTGTGTAGAGTGCATTGCTTTGCGGCCCCCCAAATAAAGACTTATAATCTTAAACTTAAAATTTTATTTAAACCAAGAAAATATTCAGTTAAACAATGCTAAAACATCACTTCTTTTGGTTGGTGGCGTTGTTATTCTGATGTTTGATTGCACAAAACTTATGATAAATATCTATATTTCTAAAATGCCACAAAATCTGTGGCCCCCTGGAACCATCTTGGGGCCCCCCAGGAGGCCACGGCCCCCAGTTTGAGAACCACTGATGTAGAGAACAAAGATCCGGCTCGCACCTTTGATATATTAAATCAAGGTGCAAAAACTATGCAGATGGCACACGCACTTACTGCAAAACTATCAGCGATGCAGTGCAGTCATTTTAAACTTTCTTTCCTTTTATATATGCACCTTTTAGTTGATCGTGTTGGTTGATTTTCTCCTCCAGCCTATCAGGCCATGCTCAGCCAGCCACTGAAGACGGTGAGGGAAATCCTGGTCAACCAGACCGCTCACATGCTGGCCTGCTACAGAAAGAACTGTGCCAGTCCCTCAGCTGCCAGCCAGGTAACGTTTTTCAGACCAGCATGCCCATGGATGCACAAATTTGCCCAATTGCATTTGCTATTTAAACAATGTGGCGCAGGCCGCGGAAATGACTGCGTCGAGTTGAAACTAGCAAAAAAGAGTTGCGTCGCGCCGCATTGCGCCGAGTGTATCATAGGGCCCATTGCCATTGTTCCCGTTGTGCATTTGTGCAATGTCATTCATTTCCCCCCTGTAGCTAATCCTGCCGGATGCGATGAAGGTGTTCCCTGTCTACATGAACAGTCTGTTGAAGACTCCATCTCTAGTAGGCAGCGGTGAGCTCTCCACAGACGACAGGGCCTTCTACAGACTCATGGTTATGGCTATGGGAGTGGAGGAGACGCAGGTCCTGCTGTACCCACGGCTCATCCCACTGGTGAGTTACTCGCATAAAACAAATACTTCTGTCAAGCACTGAACGCTGCAGTTTACACATAATCTCTGGCACTTTCAGCACAATATGGATGTGAGCAGCGAGTCTATACCACAAGCGGTGCGCTGTTCTGAGGAGCGACTCAGTGAGACGGGCGTCTTCCTGCTGGAGAACGGCCTCTTTATGTTCCTCTGGTTGGGACAGGCATGCCCGCCCGACCTGATCCAAAATCTCTTCAATGTGCCATCTGTGGGCCATCTGGCGACAGAAGGAGTACGAGGCTTTTGTTAAATATCACTTTTATGGATTTATGTCACTAGCCGGGTTTCCATACAAAGTTGCGAACTTATCGCATGCGCAAATTTGGAACATCGCATAAAAGATTTGCGAATAAGCACCATTTCCATCCAACTAGTCAACCGTCACTTCCTAATAAACTGCCACTAAATATCAGTAAGAAAAGTAAGAGAAGTCACTGAATATAATGATTTTCATATAGATTCATGCTTGCGCAAGCAGACGATTGCAAAACACAATAAATGTGGCGCTTTTGTGGATGCCTGCTGTTCGGGAAACACAGTCGTGACCGTTCTAAGAGGCGATTACAGAAATACTTGACGACTTTGCTCAGGCATTTAAGAATGACCGTAACAATGATGCTGTGTCGCAAGATCAGTACTCTGGTTAGTCAGGTTACGCCGTCTCTTTTACGTCAGTTACGTGACTTTTTGGAGGAATTTCTTCGGCAAATGCGTTTCCGTCTCCCATTATTCGCATTTTCGCAAAAATGAAAAACCACTTCAAGCGAGCGTGAAAACGTTTTTGCGAATGAAGGGTTTTTAATTAGAAATTTGGCGTTTCCATCACTCGTTTCTGATGCGAAACTTCCAAAACCAGAAGTGATGGAAACCCGCTTAGTGTGTGGCCTATTGGCCTTAAAGGGACAGTTCACCCAAAAATGAAAATTCTGTCTTCATTTACTCACCCTCAATTTGTTCCAAACCTGTATACATTTCTTGGTGCTGATGAACGCAGAGAAAGATATTCGGAAGAATGCTTGTAACCAAACAGATCTTGACTACCATAAAAATTGCTTTGTTCTGGTGAACACAAAAGAAGATATTTGTATCTGTAATGTAGGAAAGCAAACAGTTCTGAAGCACTTTTGACTACTATTGTCATTTTTCCTACTATGGTAGTCAATGGTGGCCAAGAACTGTTTGGTTACTAGCATTCTTCCAAATATCTTTCTCTGTGTTCATCAGAACAAAGAAATGTATACAGATTTGGAACAATCTGAGGGCGAGTAAATGATGACAGAATTTTTTTTATTTTTGGATAAACTGTCCCTTTAAGATTCTTCACCACTTTTTCTGAGGATTTCTTTATTGTTTTCCTCAGCTTTGTCCATTGCTTCTAAAGCATCTGATAAATGACTAAATGTACGTTTTAATGAAAAATTGTTGCATTGCCCATATTAACTCTTTGTTGTTTTATATCCAATAAGGCAAATAGGAGGCTTTTCATTTTAAAATCACGCTGGAATAAAATCGGACGCATTACATTAAAAAAGAAAATGTAAAATTCACCTTTGGAGATCAGTGTATACGTATAAAGTGCAGTCATTCCTTTTGCATGACTCTACTCCAGGTTTGGCAGTAAACAACAAGTCTTTTCCCCTCACACCATTGATCTCATTCCTCACGTTGTTTTAATCAAGCAAGCCTGTTTCTTCAGTTGTTTTCATAATGGGAATGAACACGAGAGCTGTGGTGATAACTCCTGATGTGCGATTGTCTTACAGCAGACATCATTACCTGCGCTGGATAATCCTCATTCCAGGAAACTTCATTCAATCATCTCCAGCATTTCCCAGCAGAGGGCCAAATCCACGAAGGTACCGTTCATGCGTACTTATCCATCTCCTCTGTTGTGTTTTAAAAAGGGGTCTGCTACGTATTTCTACACGGTTTTAATCCTTTGTGTGATGTTTCTGGTAGGGATGCACCAATAGGATCTTATATCCTCACCTGATATTTATCTTACTATTGTGCATGTAATGGATGCATTTCTCTGTGCGCAGCTGCTGATAGTGAAACAGAAAGACAGAGGAGAGACGTCGTTCCGTCAGCACCTGGTGGAGGACAAGGGTCTTCACGGAGGGGCATCTTACATGGACTTCTTGTGTTTCGTCCACCGCGAGATCAGACAGCTTCTTACTTAACCAGAGTAAAATAATGTTGTAACAGACAGCCTCCTTCATTTCTATCATGTAAAGCTGCCTATAATATATGACCAAAATCATTTCTGTAGTTGAGTGTGTATATGTACTTTATACTTGCATTTCACAGTGGTGTCACAGTTTTACACCTTAAAATGCTCCAGGAGGTATTCAAAAAATATGAGCGAGCGCTTCTCAAAGGAAAACCGAAGTCCCCGAATTCAAGGTCTATCAAAGAGAAACATTTGACACAGTCGACCTACAGCATAATGACTAAATCTGGCTTGTACTGTGTGGATTTGGGGAAAACAGTACGTGTCTATTTTTTCGGATGAAAATTTGTGCTGCGTCTATTAAATTATTACATAACGTCTTTGTGAACAAGACAGTACAATGCTTTTATTTGTATAACTTCAGGGATGGACATCACACAAAAATCTAAATCTAGTCATGGATAAAAATAAAGCGTATTGGTATTTAGTCAGGAGTGACTACAACCGTCCATTCATATATTCATACAGTAGTTCAAATCTATACATCAACATCTATGTTTGCTATATAAAGTCTTTGTTTAAATGTTTTACTGGATGTGATTATGCGCATCACTCGTTTTTACATATGGTTTGTGGTATATGTTTCGGATACAGCAGGATATTTAAAGGGACACTCCACAACTTCTCAACATCATTCCGTCAGTCTTACGATGGCAGTCATCATTCCTATAATAATGATCTTATAATCGAATTCTTTTTGCATCACTTATAAAAAGGCGTTAAGTGTCCTTTACTGAATAACTGATGTTGACTAAAGCTGGAACGGCCTTCTCTGTTTTTTTTTGTTGTTGTTTTTTGGTAGTCATTCATACGAATTTGCTCTTTGAAGCAAATCCGACGTGGCATTGAAAGTTTGCCTTGTTTTTTTTCTCCTGACTTTTAACTGCATCTCTGGACAAATACTGTGTATTTTTTGAATTGTAAAGACTTCAGCCTTCAAATATATCTCAGGTAACTTAGTCTTTGTACCTGCTCATCAGTTGCTTTGAATCCGAACAGAAATTAATAGTTTTGGAAGTCAAGAACAGCCTGTCGTGTGCAATTCAATTCAAAACCTTTATACAGCTGTTTTTGAATAAAGATGCAGCCCTGTTGACCTTACATAACATTGCATTTTTGTTTGCGTCCTTTAAATCAATTCAACCTAAATCAACCTGAAACGGTGAGACATAAAGAATACAATCATACAATATACATTCTGATCGCTTTATTGATTCTATTTTACAAAACTCAATCATCTATAGTTTCACATATAAGCATGAGATTTGCTCACTGCTCCAGTCATCTCTAGCCATCCGTGATGCCTTCACTCACTAAACATGCAGCTGTCGGCTTCCCAGTCTCTTACAAAAGTGCCGCATCATTTAAATGGGAAATGTCTACATCATAAAGAGGATTCATGACACTCAAATGCAACAGCAAGGCTCGAGTGCAACAAACATGGCTTGGTTTTCAGAAACGGACCAACAATATTGCAACTGCATTGAAAAGACAGAAACGTGAAAACTACAGGACATCCAGTGTTTGAGATAAGCCACGATTGACTCTTTAAGATATATTTGGGATGAGCGTTGACAAATCAAGGCACTCGATTTCTAAAAAGAGGAAAAGACTCATGCACTCTTTTTCTGTTTATAAGCTAATATGAGTCAAACATGCAGGTTGCAAAACGAATAAAGTGATTTGATAGACATTCAAGTGTTTATGGGAGCGTGTAGATGCACTAACATATAAACACGAACCCCATAATCTCAGTTTAAATGAGCAGCATATGGAAAATAAAAGTTATGTGCGAATAAAGCATGGAAAAATCGATCAGAAATGTTCAGGAGACGCTTCAAATACAAATCCATATTCATTTCAATTCAATCTGATGACCGACTTGCATATTTATACCGTTTCTGTTATAAATCAATAATATGCACTGTCTGACACATTATCTTTAGTTTTGCTATCTTCTTCAAAAATTCCCTTTCCAAGCTTTGAAAAAGATTTTTGCATTTCAGATTACAGTAAGTGAGAAATATTTCCGAAGCGGAAGAATCTAAGTGCTTAGATTGAAAGATATTAAAACGGGCTGGAAAATGTAAATACTGAGTTTATGTTTGCTGTGTTCTTGTATGAATTCAATTTCTAATATTCAATAAAGTATACATTTATCTACTGTGAGCGAGCAGATTTACCACTAGATGGTGACGATAGACACATGTAGAGCAGAATGTATGCTAGATGTGTTTGAGCAAATATCACTGATTTCAATTTAGTTACATTTTTTTTGTAACAGCGATACGTAATAAATTAAGAGCAAGTACATAACGATGGGGTAACACATATCAATCATGGACACTGTAAGACGAGAGGGACTGACATTAATATAGGTTCTTTGCCGACACACAAATACTGAGGGTCACAGCAGAAAAATAAATAAAACCGTATACTGTATGAGTGCTTGATATCCTAATAAATACATATTCATAATGTTGCTCTGAGAACAGAGATACAGTGCCAAAAAATGTAAACATAATAGCAGGATATGTGACAATTCTTGTGAGGACTTGGAAATACATAAAAGCAGCATTGTTGTTTGCGTGTTTTAATCCCTAAGACAAATACAATGTGTGCTTTGAAGTGCTACCTGTAGCTTTCAATCTATACTCTAGTTGGCAAATAAAAAAAATGTAAATATTTTTAGACCTATTTTTTGCTCTTCGTTATCTTCATTTTACTTTTGATTCGTTTGGCGGGACCCACTCGCTCAGTAAGAACATTCTGGAATGGTTCTGTAGACATGTAAAGGTTGCACACGTTTGTACTTTTTAACAGAAAGAAGATTGAACTATTTCTCATTGTGCTTTACAAACACAAAGGCATGTAAATGGTTCATAATGCTCAAGGGAATCTACTGTATGTTATATATGCGTGATGCATCTGTCTTGTGCCATATGTTAAAAACATTGGGGAAATTCATCTTTCAAACAATGTGTGAAATACTGTCTATTCCTCTTACTTACATGTAACATGACTTCAGAATAGAAACCAGTTTAAAAGATACATTTCCAGAAATGTTGCAGGAATTGTGCACATTTCTGTGCTAAATAAAGTCTTACATTCTTTTTACAAGTAAAGGATATGACAAAAAAATGTAAAAATAATTCTTTCTTTGATTTTAAAAATGGTGTGAATGTTGGATCGTGGTATGGATTTGAACTCCATCGATGTCGTCAGGATTTTGTGGAGTATAAAGGTGATAATATGAGCTGGCCAGACAGAGTCTACTGTATATTCAGATGTTAAATGACATTCTCAAACAGCTGCATTGATCTCATGATGTTCTCATCCTGTAGGGAACAAACAAGCGCAGGTAAGACATCTCACCTGTGGAGACTAATGGAGTGTAGTTTGAAACACAGCGGGACAACACATTATGCGGCAGTGCCATTGAAGTTACATTATACGAGGATGTTTTCTCTCTTTATACTGTAAATGCTCTGCTCGTGGAAGGAGTGTTTATACGATCAAAGAAATGAGAGTCTTACGTTTTGGCAGCAATCTATAAATTCATCTATAGTGACCACTCCATCTCTGTTTCTGTCCATTTTCTGTCAAAACATCAAGGGTCAAACGGTAATGTCATTAAAGCGAATTGTCATTGAGGTTATTAATTCTTGCTTAAAATCACACCTATATAAGAACCAAATAATGCTTCACTATATTCTAATAACTAGAACACTTAAAACATGTCACTCCATTTTCAATGTGAAAATCTACATTAGTAATGCCCTTAGTATACTTCAGGTTCATTTTTTAAGCACATTTAAGCAAAGTTCAAGTATATTTTAAAGTATACTTGTAGTGTACTCTTTCTACTTACTACTTGGGGCAACATTGGCCCACTTTTTAGTTGACCAAACTGAACTTTTAAGTATACTTTACTTTAAGCGTAACAGTATTAAACTTTGAGTACACTAGTACTACAAGTATATTTCTCATTCTTATAGTACTGCACTTGAATAATCTTTTGTAAGGGTGAATATTTTATAAAAATATAACTTTTTTGAATATAATTAAATAATAATCAATTGAAATAAATACTTGAAATTAATAATTATAAAATAAAATATTTGGACATTTTTAGTTTTAAATAAGTGTACAAATACTGCACGTGAATAAACTTTTTTAAGGGTGAATATTTTGTAAAAATATTCAATTGTTGAATTTAAATAAATAATAATAAACTGAAATAAATACTACATTACTTCAAATATTTAGGAATTTTTAGTTTAAAATAAGTATACTAATACTCCACGTGAATAAACTTTTTGTGAGTGTGAATATTTTATAAAAATACGAAATTGTTGAATATAAATAAATAATAATAAATTGAAATGAATAAATAATACATCAAAATAAATAAAACAAAATAAAATGTGAATCTTTTTAAATGACAAAAATCTCACCTGAAAAAATATCTCCACATGCTGCCGTGGAGTGTCCTCTTTAAGAATGGGATATGTGCACTTTCCCATCATGTCATAGATGGACTTAATGATGTCTAACATTTCCTGTGCAACCCCCCAAAAAGACACAGATGTTTTCATTAGTGATTCTTTGTAATAATTTAAACGACATTAAATTATTAACGTATTACCTCTTTTGTAATATATCCATCTTTATTAATATCATACAGGTTAAATGCCCAGTTAAGTTTCTCCTGGATCGTTCCTCGTAATAGAATGGAAAGACCCATTACAAAATCCTGTTATTCAACACAAGACCAGAACACGATAATATTAGCTGGAGAATATTGTTGGTTCATAACAATACGTAACATAAAAGCAATGAGACAAATTTGCAAAATGATCTAGAGAAAAGCTTTGATGGTACAGTATATGAATTTTACAGCTAAGCCGTGATTCATGATTCCTCTGCCAAGCAAACTGCTTTATTTTTTCAGATGATACGACACCTCATGGTATTTTAATGGTGCTATTATGGATATCACTAATTTAGTGTGTGCATTGCACATTTCTCTTATGTAAATGGAATAAATGTTTTTAATAACCTCATTTTTTCAAGCTGTAGATCCAGCATGAGTGCTTAAGATTTTAATTAATATGATATGACAAAATAAAGCTAAGCTGGAGCTAAACTGCTTCAGGTCAAACTTTTAAGTTTTATTAAAAACAAGATGAGGATTTTCTAATTTGCTTCAATTACTGTATTGCTGGAGACAAGCAATGTTTGTTTATAGCTCTGAATTAAATCCTTGTTTGTCTCTATTTGGATATGATCTTTAAATAGGTAGTTGACATATCGATGAGCTTTTGGTTAATAGACTCAATTAGATTTCAGGGTAAAAGTTGTATATTAACAACAAATAAAAAAATGAAACTGCACAACGAAACACAATAATATAGATGTTACCATGTTTAAACACCTTGCATTGGAATTATTACCTCAAAACTGACAGAGCCGTTGTGGTCCGTGTCGAATGCATTGAACAGAAAATGTGCGTATGTTGATGCATCTGAGAAAGAAAACAGAAAGCAGCCTTATCACTCATTATCAATCACAGCAAATGTCATTACCGCCATAACACAACACAGGGTTTGCATAAGCGTGCATTCATAATATTATACAGAATAAACCGGTATGTTTGTGTGCATATGTAAATGTGCTGAAAGTAAATAAAGCTGTGTGAGAGAGATTTGTCATTAGTCATTAACCTGACAAAATAATATGTATAAACCTGTTTACTTTCTAAATGTGGTTAAACTGCATGGTGCATATACACCAACCATCTTCCTAAGTGTGATGTGAAAAGCATTACGTTCAGATATCATCACTATGTAAATGTGCAAATGTACAGAATACAATACACGCAAGTACAAATACACATACCCCCCTGTGGGAAGAACTGAGAGTATATATCCTTAAATGTCTCTTCGTTGACCACACCGCTGGGACATTCCTGAAAACACAGATAAAGGCGTTTTGTGATATAGATGATACTGTTGGGTCATTTTAACAACATTTGTGTTCATGTAACTTCATAAAGCACACAGCACACACTGTCCATTCTAGACTCAAATGTCCCCAATCTGAAATTGTGCAATGGTTGTATTGAACATGAAATCATATTACGAGCTCCATGTCATCTGCAAAGTGGTCTTTCACTCTCAATAAATGTTCTTGGAGAGATTGTGAGGAACCAGGAAGCTGTCATGCTTGTCAATGCTTGACTGCTTGACGTGGTTTACTAAAGACGGCTCTTCAGAGGTGATGCTTTCTAGACCTGAGAACCACGCACATATCATAAGAGGTTTTGACTGTCAGTGTCAAACAGGAAAGAATTCAGAGCTCAACTTTTTCAGCTCAGTTGAGGTTTCTAGCAATAGTCTTTTCAACAGGCGTTTGTGGAATATACATAGTTTTAACTGAGCCAACCAAAACATTTTGATGAAATCAATCGAAATGTACATTTTTTAAAGCGAAGCCAAAATGTCGGATTTGTTACGAAATGTCTAGTTTGTTATTTTATCATTCTCAGATTTGTCAACATATAACAGGATGGTGGTTGAAGCTATAACAAACAGAACGTCATATGGCTTAGATTCAAAAGCCATTATCAGCGTAAGACAACCATTGAAAAAATAAAATCACATTGTTCACATTACATCTCCCTTGACAACAAATAAAAGCATAAAAACCCAATCTCTTTGTCTCCAGGAAGATGCCAACATATCTCTAATTTGAAATGTTATATGTACCAAATAAGAAGTATCGTTTTAATTCATTTCCTTCTGCAAAATAACTGAGAGCTTTAATGCTTTTATAACTATATTGTGGAAACACTCTGCAATCTAAATTATGTTTAGATTTATAAAGAGTACTTGTCATATTCAGTTTGAAAAGAAGATTGCTCATTTGTAAAAAATCATATTATGTCCCGAGGTACACTCATGATGGGTTAAATGCAGAGGTCACATTTCGGGTATGGGTCACCACACCTGACAAATTGGTCACTTTCACTTTCACTACTAGTGAATATGGACATGAAAATGACCTTTATGCATTTTGCCAGATGCTTTTATCCAAAGTGACTTCCTGTATAGCAAGGTTGTTTTAGTTTACTAAAACTAAAACTTTGAAAATGTTTCTGTTCGTTGAAATCAAATAAAATATTGGCCTAAAATTATTGGATAAAATGTAACTAAACCAAAAATGTTGCCTAAGAAAAATTAAAATAATAAACAAAAACTAAAATTAAACTAACTAAATCTTAAATAAGCAACATAAAAAACAAACAAATAGGCCTAAATAATAAAATGACAAAAGCGTTTAACAAAATTGCTAAAAATGTAACTAAAATTAACTTAAAAGCTAGAATTTTTAAATATTTAAGACATTAAAATATATAAATATACGTATAATTTAAAATATGAATAAAACTAAAAACAAAACTATAATAACTCTGCTGTACAGTGCACTTTTTTTATCAGTATTTATGTTTAAACACACAACAACTGCGTTGCTAATGCAATACTCTATACTCTTAAGAAACAAGATGCTCAAAAGGTTCTTCACAGCGATACCATAGAAAACCTTTTTTGGTTCCACAAAGACCCATTCAGTCAAAGGTTCTTTAAAGAACCACCTCTTTCTTACTTTTTTATAATCTGAAGAACCTTTTCTCACCACAAAGAACCTTTTGTGAAACGGAAAGGTTACTCGGATGTTAAAGGTTCTTTATGGAACCATTTAGACAAAAAGGTTCTTCTATGCAGGCCCGGATTAAGAATTCAGGGGTCCCTGGGCACAAGTGTCTTGTAGACCCCCCCCCCACATACATAAACATATTCATTTTTCTAAGAATAAAAGGGCAGACTTTGTCAATGATTATACTATAAGAGTAATTTGTCCATTTGTTCAACTTTATTTGTGTAACAAGCACTTCGCGACTCACGTTCTTATGTAAGCGTGTAATGGTAAACGGCATTAACGAATATTAATACTGTTACGAGTCTGTGTAAGTAAACATTTTGCAATGTATGTAAAAGCACTCTGGATTTTCTAATAACTTAGGCTAAAAATCGGTAAATTAAGGCAGATAGACCTGATCAACATCAATATAAAATTCATTATTGGCATTATATACACACCAAATACATGTAAAAAAAACCTCTTACCTTTTTAAGATTTTAAAGACAACCGTGAGGGTATTCTAACTTAACCTATATCTTATATTCACAACAATAAAGCCGTTCTCATTTACATCTTTTCAGTTTCTATAAAAAGCGGCGATTTTGACTACTGTATATTCTTTCACACAGCTTCTGTCATGGTAACCATGTGCATATTTACAGACGAAATGTCATGGTTCTGCCCCACCTTGTCTTGCTTCTCTTGACCTAGTGGCAGAACCATGATAGAACCTCTTGTTTTATGTGGAGAGTGACGTTTTGTCCCTGTTGGTCTTCCACTCTCCGGTGTGGCGTCTCTGTTCCCGCCCTTTCGTCTCCTCGTTATTGTTTGTTGATTAGTTCATGTCTCACACCTGTTCCCTCTTGATTTATCCCCTTTATAATGCCCTTGTGTCTTCTGTCTCGTGCTGGTTCATTGTACTGTGTCGTGTTTGTGTAATGTGATGAGTTCCTGTCTTTGAGTTAGTTTAGTTTATTTTGTAGTTGTGATGTGTTTTAGTCTAGTCCTGTTAGTTTAGTTAGTCTTGTTCCTGTTTTCATGTTTGTTACTTTACCCCCACGTGGGTCTTTGTTTTGTTGCTTATTATTTATTAAAGTTTGTGTTAACCCCTTACCCGCTGTCTGCACCTGGGTCCTCTGTCTTCGTGTCTCTCACCACCCACCATTCTTGACACGAAATGGGTTCATGTTTACACATTCAAACAGTGGATAACAGTGACAGGTTGTTGGAAACGCTGTTTTGTACTCATTTCATTCAGGAGTCACCTGTGGAATGTGCTGCTTTTTCCTGCCGCTCAATGAGACGATCCCTGCGCGGGGAAAGAGAGACCTTGCGCTCGCGGGGGACATTTTACCACTGAAAGCTAAAGTTTATCGGAAAGTCGCTTGATTTATCGCATTGTGCTTCTGAACAAAAGCTGCTAAAGGTCTTGTAAAAGTTACTAAATCAAGAGACAGACTTGCGTACGTTAGAAACATGGTTTTGTGTGCGCACTTGCGTGTGTGCGGCCAGAGAGGCACACGGCAGAATGAATATAGCGAAAACATTTTCTCCCCCTTTCTTGGGCCCCAAGCACGCATGGGCCCCTGGGCCTGTGCCCATAATGCCCATTGGATAATCCGGCCCTGCTTCTATGGCATTGTGAAGCACCTTTATATTTGAAGAGAGAAAGCGGCGCGGCTCGCGTTTTCCGCGCGGTTTTAGATGCGAAATGTGAATCGGGCCTTATGCATCTTTGCATTCCTGCAATGGTGACCACCTGCAGTATAGATAGGCTAAGATTGTAAATGTCATAAGAAGGATCTTTAAAAAATAATGATGCAAAGGAACATCCTATAATTCACTGCTTAGAAGAATTTTTAAAAGCAATCTGATGGAAGCGTGTCATTTAGACTGTAATGTGAGATTATATGTGAGGCACTGGTACAGAGGATTGTTAGTTACTGAAGGTGATTTCTATTGCTGTACTGCTGATGCTCTGCCAATCGCTGCAATTATAAAATGTGCTTTTAAAGTGAAACTATTTCAGGCGAGTTAATGACTTACAATTGCTTATAGACACCTTTAATCCACAGAGGAGAGATTTCAGTTATATTCTACCAGAAGTGACTATTCTGAGAAAACTCCATTATCCACTTTTTTTAGGTGTGTAGTTTCAGGAATAGCGCGAGGTCTGTAGCTTACAAAAAGCTGATTTTATTTATTTATTTAAAACACAATTTTTTGCTTTCCAGCGTACTTGCGTGTCTCGAGATGAAACAACATGACATCATTGACGTGTCACCCCATTTTAATTGAGTGGTTTTAGGAGATTGTTTGGTTCCTCATAGCCACAGAAAATATCAAGAGACCATTCCAAATTTTCATGTTATCAGCATTTCTAGATGTATTGTGGCCGTTCCAGTCCAGTGTCTGTTGAATTTCAATCAAATCAAATCTCAGGAGTGACATAAAGTCACCCAACAGCAATGTGAAAGACTGACAGCATGAAAACTGTGATAAAAACAAGGTTATCACATTTTTTTATTGGACTTTTCCTAAATACATGTACAAATATTACTGTTGTATTGCTTAAAAGTGAATCTGAACTTGCACTATTTGAAGTCTGAAAAAATTCATAGCATCGTTTCTCCAGTTTTCGTTTTCTGCAAATCAATGCTAATAGAAACAATGGTTTTATTTTAAATTTGGGAGAGATATTGTTAGTAGTTCGCAGAATAAAACAAAAAAATGATCATTTGACCTAAATACATACCTATAAATAGTAAACTATTTATAGGTAAATAATTTTTGAAATGGTCTCTTATGTTTTATTATTCACTTTGAATAAATGTAAATTTTAACACATAAATCTAACCCATTGTCCATCTGAAATTAATTTTTATGAAGCGGGCATTTGTAACAATTCATAGCAAAGCTCTGAGGAACAGAATGACATGAAATTATCAAACTAAAAAAAACTTCTGGCATTCAGAGGCAGATAAAAAAAACTCATTACACTTTTCCCTTGGCTGTGTAGGACTGGTGTACTGAGAGGTGGTTTGCTGAGCTGGGAAAAAGTCGAGCCTAGAAGCAGAATTTGACAAGAACAGCACAGCGCTGAGGGGGTTTGTTCTTAGATCACACTTTTAAATATTCTTCCAAAAAAAGATTAAATAAAGTTTGCTGGCATACCAAAAGGATCCAAAAGCGTCAGTGAATCAGATCTCTGATATATGAAGCGTATTATGAAGGCCTCATAATGAACTTCCAATTGTCCCTGTGGGAATTACACCTCATGAAGAACTATGTCGAGATGACTTAAAATAACTGGGCGTGTGTTTAGGACCTACAAAAATCTATACAAGTGAGGGTATTTTATTATTTTGCTACATGTATCTAGTTGTCTGGAAAACAGTAAGGTATGTGTGTGTTTAACTCAATGGATGCCTTTTAACATTTTCAGTTCATTCCGGTTTTCCCATGAGATATACAGTACTGTACATTAGGGATGTAACGATTCACTCAGCTCACGATGCGATGCGATTCACGATTCTGATCTCACGATGCGATTTATTCACGATTTACTCACGATTTATTTTGAAAAAATGAGTTGAAACAAATTAGAAATGAACAACTTCCCTTGCATTATTTCTTAAATGCCTCACGTTTCTTTGTATAATAAAATAATGTTTTATTTCAAATAACAAAACTAAACTGCAATTTTATAACAAATTAATAATAGAAAAAGTCTCTTTAATATAAACAAACTAATACTGTCTGTGCTTTTCTTGGATTTTTTTGCATTTAAGAAATATCAGCATGTCCACGTTTAGATTTGCAGTGAAAATAGCGGCCCCTGCTGTTCAAAAAATGTATTGCGATTCAGTTCAACCCTCAACCGATTTGAATCGTTGCTCATTATAACCGATTTTCAACCGGCTCACGGTGAATCGTTACATCCCTACTGTACATACACTATAGGACATAAAAGGGAATGGCGACCCAACTTCTGTAATGTGTTTTATATACGGCTGACAATTGATTACAAATGTAAAAATAGCCTATCATTACATAATAGGCTGATGAATTGCAATATTTCACGGCAGTATTTGCTTAAAAACTTGTGTTTCTTCAACACTGTCGGCAAAACGCTTTAGCAACCAATGTGCTGTATTGCTTATCAGTGCCTCAAAATATCTAACTGGTCAATTTTCAGATCAATCCATTCAAAAAATAGAAACGGCCGTGTGGAAGAGAACCTTAATAAAAACTTGATGGATACAAAATACTAGTGGCCAAATTTGTAAAAAAAATCGTTTTATGCCCCCTCAGACAAAATATGAATAAAGTGTAAACTTTTAGTTTTTACTGGACAATTTTTGATGGCAAAAGGAAAATTACTGTGTATCAGGAAATATTAGTTTTATTAATATAATTGGGGAAAAAACAAGAACAACAAAAAATGCATAGGAAAGTGTCATGATTCTGCCCCTCGTGGTCATGTTTTTCTTAGCCTTGTGGCAGGATCATGACAGACCCACGTGTTTAGTGTGAGAGAGACATGGCATTGTTTGTTTTGGCTTGCCATGCGCTCTCTCCGGTCTCGTCTCTGTCCCCGCCCTCTCGTTTCCTCATTATTGATTGTTAATTATTTCACCTGTTCCCCTCTTGATTTGGTCCCCTATTTAATGCCCCTGTGTTTGCTGTCCTGTGCTGATTTGTTTTGTTTGCTTTATTCCAGTGTGAATGTCGTTCTGTGGATTATACCCATCAAGGCGAGTCGAGTTTGTAAAGTCTATGTAAAGTATTATTTATAGTCAAGTCTAGTTAGTTTATTGTTTCTCGTCTAGTCCGTTATCATTTTCTCCTGTTCCTTGTCTTTGCACTGCCTCGGGGGTTTTTTGCTTTGTGTTTATTTATTAAAGTCATTGTTTTCCCACCACCTACTGCCTGCGTTTGGGTTCTGCTTTCCCCGTACCGTGACGGGAAAGTATACATTGACAAAAATTTGATCAGTTAGTAATATTTGTACAGTAGATCCTGTTTAGTAGTAACATTAAAAACAAACTTTTTTTGCCAAGCCTCCTTAAATTGTTTTAAAGGAGCAATGTGGAGATTTTAGCAGCATCTAGCGGTGAGGTTGCAAATTGCAACCGACGGCTCACTCCACCACTCTCCCCTTCTTTTCGAAGCACTACAGTGGCCTACAAGGATGTTGTCATGTTTTTGCTTCTTTGCGGAAGTAGATAACATATTCACGAAAGGCGCTTTGTAGAGCAGTTTGTCCGTTTAGGGCTACTGTACACTGTAAAAAGTTATTTTACCCATTTAGTTGTTTCAAAATATTTTTTTAAGTTGACATAACTTGGAGTATCTAAATTTATTTACTCAACTTAAACTTTGGGGTTGTCTTTTTGCTTTGATTCAGTTAAGTTGTATTTACTTAGAAAATTAAGTAAACTCAAAGTTTAGTTGACACAACTACATCTACATCAACAATCATTGTATGAATCTCAATAACGGTGACAATCAACAGACTAATTCAGATAAACGGATCAACTGCAATGCATGCTGGGAATCATGAATGGGTTTTGTACTATGATTTTACCCAGCATGCATTGCAGCATGAAGTTTTCTTCTGTTGATTGTCACCATTGTTGAGACTTGTACACTGAATCTTGATGCATGTGTGTGTCTAGGCTCTGCTGTAGTTTAAGTTTATTTGCATCCTATTTTCATTTTTTTTTGCAATAAAATCAAAATAAACTCCCTGGTCTTACAATGTTCTTTTCAGCACAGCACACAATCCAGATAAGCTCAGTGAATTTGCATAACCATAATAAATGTACTTTAAAAGCACACAGTTAAAGCACGACTTAAAGCACATCTTGCTGAAGAGACCAACTCAAGGAATCACTGATCATCATCATGGTGACTTTTGCTAGATGGTTTTTAAGTCCAGGTGACTTGAAATAAGTTGTTTGGTCAATTATTTTAATTGTGTCAACTAAACGTTTTGAGTTGAAAATACTTAGAAAATTAAGTAAATGCAACTTAACTGAGTCAAAGCAAAAAGACAACTTAAATTTTAAGTTGAGTGAACAAATCATTTTTTAAAGCGTAAAAACAACATGGAGAATTCCATTTAAGGGGACCCGCGGTGTATAAAAATAGCTCATTCTAAGATAATAAAAACATTCATTATGCAAGTCGTTATACACCTCTGAAGACAACAGTTTTAATACTTCATCGAATTTTTAATAAAATATTTGAATAAAGAGTGAACACAATTTTGGACATCACTTTTAGCCACTTCTTCATATTCCCCCCCAGGTATAAAACAATATTTTAAAAAGCGTACGCTTCCATGATCTGCCTGGCTAAACAGCAATTATCCAGCATTCTTTATCCCTGATTTTTAAGCGACTCGAAAATTACAAAAAAAAAATAGTCCAAAAAGCATCCCACCGAAACAGTTACTCCAATTACTGTACCTAAGAATGGCCCTACAGCAAGTTGTTTAGTCTAATGTAACATTTCACATCAAACAGCTGTCGCCAGGAGTTGTGTTGTTACAGTGAACTCGGGTTAATTAAAAGGGATTGTTTTGCGTTGCTGTCATCCGTCGTCTCTTGTGCACACAGCGTGAGAGAGACCCTGTGTAATTACCGTCTTAAAGACACAGCGCTCATCAAAACGCCATCGCTTACTTCAACTGCCAAAGTCTCCTTAACATTATCAAGACTCTGGGAGCTTCATTATCAGTGTTTAGACACACAGTCTGTCATTGAAAAAAATTTTCAGCTTACTCGAGCATGGTATTCAATGTCTCGCATGCAGAGAACCAGGGAAAGGTTATTTGCCATGTTTGGGTTTGAGTTCACCAGTAATTTTAGCGACCAACTGAAGGGAAAAATCCTAATCACATGCAACATTTGTACAGCATAATAATGGTCGAGTGGTTCGTGCTCTGACATATGGCGCCGGTGCGTCCCGGGCGACCCGAGTTCGAATCCCGCCTCGTGGTCCTTTCCCCGACCCTACCCCCTCTCTCATCCACTTCGCTTCCTGTCCTCTCTACAAATCACTGTCTGTCAAATAAAGGCAAAAATGCAAAAAAAAAACCTTCATCTGCCACACCAGTCCACCTGTAGACAATCAGCTGTCTGATGTTTCACTGGTTCAGAGGGAGTGGGAGGAGACTAGAACAATTAACCAGTTAACCAGTTTTGAGTAAGTAATCAAGTAATTAGGTTTTCACGGTATCATTGAGTGCGTTTACATACACAGTCTTACTCCGATTATGCCTAATAAACTGCTAACAAGTAAGTGCATGTAAACGCGTAAAACGTTTATCGGGAAAAGGTCATAAACGGCATAAGCAAAACCCGCTCGGCAGAGGTAGTTTTTTGCCCATTACTCAGATTTCGCGTTGCATGTAAACACCTTGATCGGTTTTCTCTCAGTTTTGTTTATGTGCGCATCTCTGACAGAGTAATAGTAAAAGTCTCAAACGGAAGTAATAATAGTAAAATAATGCATAAAAGTCCGCTCTCGAATCATGCAGTTGATGTGATGTTCATGACCTGCGGACATGAGAAGAGATATAAAAATACAGCTTCTGTATTGGTGCACTACTGGCTAACAATTTATAACCGTAAGGTAGCCGAGAGATAAGGTAATGTTGACCGGTTTGGATAGCTAACATGTCGTGCCTCGTCATAAATGTGTGTAATGCTTGTAAACGATGACTTCCAAACCCAATAAATGATTTATGGTCAAAAGTTGCAGATTCCTTAGTTCATGCACGTCATCCACATAATGGTTGAGCAGTTCAGTCGTCGAGTAGGCTAGTTACCATGCTAGGTAAGCTACCACGCTATAACA
Organism: Triplophysa rosa; assembly: GCF_024868665.1. Lineage (NCBI taxonomy): Eukaryota > Metazoa > Chordata > Actinopteri > Cypriniformes > Nemacheilidae > Triplophysa > Triplophysa rosa. Next base: position 35,188,820 of record NC_079890.1, read on the forward strand.
CAAAACAAAACGCCTGGTCGCGAAAATATATGTGTTGTGTTTTGGGTAAATGCAAATGTGCTATGTAGCTAGCATGCTATGTGCCAACATTTGCCGGCTCCATTAGCTTAGTCAACAAATTCACGTGTATTGCGCTGTGCCCAGAGGGAAGCTTATACAGCGACAGTATTTACGACACTGGTAACAGACAATTGCGCTTATCAACCACATGGGGGAACCGTAAGCCAATGTTACAAAGTATCGCTTTAAGAGAGGTCTGGGGATAGAATATACAGTGCAATATAAAAATCATGATGTTTATGGAGTTATGGAGAAATATAACGTTTGCACAGGATAAAAGTCATCGAGTTAATAAAAGTCCCCATAAAACATGCAAACACAGCACAACACGTGTGTTTTGTGTGTGTGTGTGTGTGTGTGTGTGTGTGTGTGGTTTGAATTCTTCCTCCGAGGGTCTGATAATGAAGACTCATGTCCCACTCTCATGCTTTGTCACCTGACAATTTGGGTCGAGTTAATTTGGTGTTGTCTCATTACGTTTTGCAGCAGAGGTGACAGAAGACAAGTGTGCCGAAGGGCCACTCTAGAGACCTTTTGGTGACCTGATTATTGCAGTAAGCGTGATATCAGCTTTACTGCTGAGCTTGCCGTGGTCTACAGCAAACCTTCATGCAAGCCGCTTAAAACAAAATATTAACATTCAAACGCAAATTCAATCCATAACTGTCAAAGAAATAGAAAGTAAAACTAAAAAACACTCAGTTTGAACATCAGCTTACGTTCTTGAAGCCCCGGTAGAGGATTTGAAGCTCTTTGCGAGAGAAGCGTGTCTGAGCCTCCAGCTGCTCCAGACCTTCTGGCCGATGCCGTACAGCAGACAGCTCCAGCTCATCCTCGACACTATCTGTAGAGAAACAGCACAACATCAACCTCATAAATCCCGAATATCAGCGACGTCAGTATAAACAGCCTCCTTTCTTTTCTTGATCAAATACTGGACATGACAATGACGTTACATTCAGTTATACATACAGTTTTTTCCCCCCACAATTTAAAACATCCAGAGTAACTAAATTGAAAGCACTTTGGACAAACCCACTCTGTTCTAAAACTGCCCGGTTGAATAAATCTGATCTTCACAGACTTCTGGCACCTCTCTGTTTCTCATTCGTTTTAAATCTACAAAAGCTTACAGCTCAAACATAAACACCACGAAGACTATATTTCTGGATGATTCCTACTGAAATACACTAGCTTCGTTCATCCAGCACGCCCAAAATGTACACATTATTTACAACCCTAAAGGCTAATCTTTCACAATAATGACTAATCCTCACAGCCAATAAAATGATGGCAGGGACAGTCTCTTAGCATTAGTCAACGGAAGGTGACGTGTGCTATTGTGAGGCAAAGCGATTACCGCGACACCTGAAGCGTGGAAGACTAATGGCTGACACATGACCCTGTGATCCACAGACGTCTCATCAGCCAGTCGCCAGACACATCTGACATACACACCGACATCCAAAGTTTGCCTTTTCTCTCAATTTATTAGACATTCAGTGTTCGAATCCAACAGAGTAATCGTAGCGTCATTACCACGTTTTGAAAGGGATCCTCCACACAAAAAATTCTGTCATGAATTACTCATCCTCAAGTTGTTCCAAACCTGTATAAATTACTTTGTTCTGTTGAAAACAAAGAAAGATATTTGGATAAATGTAAGCAACTGAGGCACCAGTTTTCTGGGGCACCGTTGACTACCGTAGTAGAAAAAAATGATTGTATATTTTTTTTGTTCTGTTAAACACAGAAAACAAACAGTTGTGTGACACCTTTCACTACCATTTTTTGACTACCCCAGAAATCTCAGTTGCTAACAGTCCTCCAAATATCTTTCTTTGTGATCAACAGAACAAAGAAATCCATACCGGTTTGGAACAACTTGTAAAAATGAATTTTCATTTTTGGGTGGAGTATCCCTTTAACAGCTGTACTTTATGTCAAACAAAAACGGCAGGTTTGCATCAATAGCATTCTTGATCTTTTACATGAATGCATTTGGGAGACGCTTTTATCCAAGTACATTTAAAGAGATAGATCACACAAAAAGAAAAAGTCCTTCATCATTTATTCATCCACATATCGTTCAAAATGGGTTTGACGTTCTTTACTCGGTGAAACACAAAAGAAAATAATTTGGGAAATGTCTCAGTGGTCTTGTTCATTCAATGAGTCAATGGGGGTGGGGATCACTCATGAGGGTGAGTTTCATTTTTTTGTGAAGTTTTAAAGGGATAATTCACCCAAAAATGAAAATTCTGTCATCATTTACTGACATTCGAGATGTTCCAAATCTGTATAAATGTCTTTGTTCCGATGAACACTGAGAAAGATATTTGGAAGAATGCTTATAACCAAACAGATCTTGTCCCCCATTGACTCCCAATGGGGGCGGGGGGGTGCGTGGTGTGGTGGATGGGATGTGTCTGGTTATAAGCATTCTTCCAAATATCTTTCTCTGTGTTCATCAGAACAAAGACATTTATACAGATTTGGCAGAATTTTCACTTTTGGGTGAAGTATCCCTTTAAGGAATACATTTGCATACTGATGCAATGCAATGTTCTACAGGAGCATCTATTTAACATTATTAACAAATGTTCATTAGAAATAAAGAAAGCACAACATTTAGCAAAACAATTGCTGTGTATTTCTTGGCAACACAAAAGCTTAACACTTTGGCTTCTTTTCAAAGTAGACTTTCACTGGCAGAAAAAAACTAACAAAATAGCCAAATAGGGGCAGTTGTGGCCTAATGGTTAGAGAGTCGGACTCGTGACCAGAAGGTTGCCAGTTCGATTCCCAGGGCCGGCGGGTAACAACTGAGGTGCCCTTGAGCAAGGCACCTTACCCCTACTTGCTCCCCGGGCGCTGCAGTGATAGCTGCCCACTGCTCCGGGGGTACGTGTGTTCACTACTCTCTGGATGGGTTAAATGCAGAGGTCACATTTCGTTGCCTTGTACATGTGCAATGACAATAAATTGAATCTAAATCTAAAAAAAAATCTAAAAATCTAAAAAAATATGAAACTCTGTTATGTTATAATCTGTATAAATTCTGTTGTATAAATACATACATTGTGTGGCACTATTGCCCATGTGATATTACTTAAATATTTGATGTTCTGCAAAACCTCTCTTAATATAAAATATACCATTTTGGGGGCTATCTGAGCAATTCATGCTTTTCCAAGCTGTTCAAAGAACATACACCACAGAGAACGGAGCCGTGGGCACTGGTAGCTGGAGTTAATAACATCTTCGGCAGCTTGTAGGCTTCAGAACAAATGGTTACATTGTAGAAGATGAAACGAATAAGAGATAAGAAAAAGAATAAGATTTGGAGAGGCAAAACGTGATATTGTTAAGAGAAGTAAATGAGAACGAAATGACGGGATGGACACAGAGGGCTTAGTATGGAAAAAAAAAAAAAAAAGATTGGAGTGCTTTGAAAGAAGACTTGCTTTGAGTAATGCTGGACGGCTTTTTTGCAGAAGTGCACGGGAAGAACTTCTTGAGCCGTGCCGTAATGCCACGCCTACTGCCGTTCTGAAGGCAAGCGTTACCTAGGAGATACAGCGTGAGTGTGACCACGGTAACCAGGCTGGACCAGAGCATCAGGTGGCTGGCATGCTGTCATGAGGAGGTAGGGATGTGTAGTTTCATGCAAGAGATTTGGATATGTGCAGATCCAGGATCAGTTTGTTTTACTCATGGTGAGTTCTATAAGAATGATAAAGAATCTGATCCTACAACAGTACACAGAGACCTACATATGAGTCTTAAAGGGGTCATATGGTGCGAATACGTGTTTTTCTGTGTCTTTGGTGTGTTATAAGTTGCCCGTGCATGTATTAGACACGTAACATTGCAAACAATAAAGTGTCGGAACAAAAGATGCATTCTATCTAAAAGCGAATGCTCACCCAGACCTGCCTGAAACGCCTCGTGATTTGTCAAAAATCAGCGCGTTTCAGAGAGGTGGGGCAAAGAGGAGATACAAACATGCACGGTATGTGGAAAATACAGCGTTTTAAACCTTAAATCGTGTATACACATTGCATTACATCTAAAACAAACCATAATATTCGTTTCAGCCGTGTCATATGAACCCTTTAAGGGAACATTCGCCCAAAAATTTAAATTCTTGGACCCCATTGACTACCACAGTAGGAAAAATTGCTTTATAAATGTGTTAACACAAAAGAAGATATTTTGAAGAATGTAGGAAAGCAACAGTTCCGAGGCACTTTTGACTACCGTTGTAATTTTTCCTACTATGGTAGTCAATGGTGGCCAAGAACTGTTTGGTTACAAGCATTCTTCCAAATATATATAACAAAGACGGTGAGTTAATGATGACAGAATTTTTATTTTTGGGCGAACTGTCCCTTTAAGACCCATCATGGACAATGCACACTGTTTAACTACAGATAATAAGTTAGGCCTTTCCCTCACCAAACCCTTACACTAGAAATTGTAAATGCAAAATATTCTGCTTGACTACAATGTGCCAGCCAGTTTGTGTGTCTGTTTTCATTGTTTGTGATGGTGACCTTTTTGGTCTAAACAGCAGTGATGAAATAAAGTTACACGAAATTACACTTCATGGCTATCCTGTACCTTTCATCTTAGTTGCACTCTTTGAAATGTATGAATTCTTAATGCCCACCCTTGAACGTGAATTTCAATTTTTATAGAGGCCTTGAAGGAAGGAGTCTCAGTTTAATCTAGTCGGGTGGAGTTCTCCATTGGGGGCCATTTAACAAGATGCAACAGAAGCATTTCTATAACCATGAATTTAAACTACTGCATATATAAATAGTGACACAGTTAACATACAAAGTACTTCACATGTCCCACCTTTTTTGAGGGATACAAGCCTGTAAACTTGGCTACAAATTTGTGTTTACATTCATGATTGAGCTATTTTAAAATGTATACAGTATAGTAGACTGCAGTTTAACAATCCTTTATGAAAACCACAGGATAACATTCAATGGGATAGTTCACCCAATAATACAAATGTGGTCATTATTTATTCACTCCCACGTTGTTCAAAACCTGTATATGACTCTTTCCTCTGTGGAACACAAAAGAAGATATTTTGAGAAATGTCTCAGCGTTCATATAATGGAAGTCAACAGGGGTCAATGGTGTTTGGTTACCAGCATTCTTCAAAATATCTTCTTTTGTGTTCTGTAGAAAAAACAAAGTCACACAGGTTTGGAATGACATGAGGGTGAGTACATTTATTTTATTTGATTTTAGGATGTACTCTCTTTAAGGCCGCAAACCTTTATTTAGAAGGTAAACAGTGATGTGTATTCATCTCAAGCACTCGTTGATCAGAAACGGCATTCAGGATTTGAGTGTTGATTTTTATTAACGCTACAGATATAATGTATTTGAGTGTTGTGCCTCAAGGCCTTAACCTCAAACTTTTTGGTGACCGTTACCGATAAGATATTTTGAAGAATGTTGACCTCAAAATCTCTGAGAATCGTCAGCGAGGCTGATCCAGCCGCTAAAGCTCTTATTACTGAGCCATAAAGATGGTGTAGGTGGAGAAAATCTGGCCATCCATCACAAACTCACCAACTACTTTGAACTCAGGAAAAGACACAGTGATGGAATATATGTCTTACATTGAGCTTCTGCTCTTGCTTCTGGCAGATAGCGGCACCCGCTTGACAAGGAAATTATTTGAGATTGCATGAATCTGTATCTGGCAACACTGCAGGACAATGATTCACTATCATTTTTCAGAGAGGTAACAGTATATCAACAGTATATCACCTTGAGAGTCTGCCCGGCCTGGCACGCTACATTGTTCTGTAAACCGAAGAAACATACAACAAAACAAAAGCATCTATCTGACCTATTCACTCACTTGCTACAGTACATACCATGTCTGCCAGAAGACCACACAGTTTATCACTTCTGCAATAGAGATTAAATTGAGATTAGTCTAATAGTGTCTAATAGAGATTAAATCTACGCTGAATTGACAAAAAAGGCTTATATGCAAAGCGACTTGAGCTTCATGACTTCATTAAATGACAGAATGTACATTATTGGGTGAACTGTACCTTAGAGTCCCTTATATTGTTAGGCTGGCGTTTAAACAATGATCATCTCTCTCTCTAAACCTTCCCCGTTGAAAAAAACAGCATATGCTGGTCAGGTAGGTTTTGAAGCATGGTAGCTGGTTTGCGCTGGTTTAAACTGGTCACAAGCTGGTCCTAAACTGGTCATGTGCTGGTTTAAGCTGGTCCTGAGCTGGTTTAGGACCATCTTAAATCAGCTCAGGGCCAGTTTAAACCAACACATGACCAGCCTTAACCAGCACAAACCAGCTACCAGACACAAAAAGAATTTGTTCTGAAATGTGCTGTGTAAACATTTGCGATGGCTTTATAATGATGAGGGTGTTATACAAACAATAATATCTATTAAACAATCTCTCTCTGATTGTGAAGGTTCTGAACACTGGTAGGCATCATTGACTTGAACGTGGGCTGAAATATGACAATGTTGTGGGTTTATGAATTTCAGAACAAGCTATTTTTTTGCAGCTTAGTTTCAGCAGATAGACATTCTAAGTTAAAAGTGTTTTGAGGAAGATGTAATAAGCAATTCAGGGAAAGTCCTCCTTATTCATAAAGCCTTGGGTTTTGTAAACTGTAGGATCACATAGTGTAAAGTTGAAACTATCACGTAAACATGCCATGCATAAAAATGCAAAAACATATTCCACACCCTGAAACGGACTAGCACGCACTACAATACATCTTCGGTTAGAAAGAATCTGACAGGAACGATGTAAAAAGAATTAAACGTTTGTATTTATGAATATGAATATCTCATGCCTGAAATCATTCCATCAATACACAAGCAGGGTCGAAACGGTCATGCTGCACCTTTGCCATTCTCGCAAAATTCTTGATAAGGTCATCAAACATGAGATTTATATCTGTCAGGTGTATCATGACCTCAGTTCATTTCAGAAGAGACTTCACACAATGTTTTTTTAAAGTCATTTAAATTTATTTTATTTTAAAGTCATTTATTTTTATATTTTGTTACACTTATTGATTACACACGCTATTTCTAATAATAAAGTCGTGACCCCTACTTTGGGAACCCCTGATTTAAAGGACCATTGTGTAGTTTTTTGGTGGATCTATTGACAGAAATGCAATATAATCAAATCAAAATCAAAATCAAATCCCTTTATTGTCACTCAACCATATACACAGGTGCAACAGTAGGTGAAAAACTTGGGTGCAGTTCCAACCAACCAGCTACCAAACCATATACTTATTGTATATATTTTTTTAATATACATAACTATGCGTTGAGAGGTGTATAAGGACCTTAAATAATAAAGCGCTATGTTTTTTTTACCTTAGAATGAGCTTTTTATATCTACATACACCGCGGGTCTGCTTGCATGGAATGTTGTTGACATGTCGCCATGTTGTTTCCACAGTAGCCCTAAACAGACGAACTGCTCTACAGAATGTGTTTCGTAAACACGTTATTTAATTCAAGAAAGAAGCGAAAAAGTGACGACATCTTAATCCTCTCTCGGCCTCCGTAGTGCTTCGAAAGGGAGTGGTAGCAATTCGCAACCTCACCGCTAGATGGCGCAAAAAAATTACACACAGCACCTTTAAATACAAAAATAAAACCATTATAATTAAAAAATATCAAAACTCTTATAGATAATTGCTGTTTTAGATCAAAACACACATGTACTACACAGTACACATGATTCTGAGTGCATATGATTTGTTATCGGATGAAACCACTTGTTTTAAATATTGCGAACTTCTGCTTGCCATATGGTACAATTAAGCATTCTGAAAATTGATTATTGGAAGGTTGTGGTGCCACAAAATAATTTTTCACTATGCCAAACAACATTTTTGACCTCCTTTTGGTTTTCACATCAGAAAAGACCAATGTATTGATTACGTTAACCTCATGGAGCTAAAACCCTACACCAATTTAGAACGTGTTTAAGAAATGCGTCGTGGAGATGTATTTTAAACACATTAGCTTTACCTGCTAATTCCATGTTTTCTAATAATGTTTCCAAGGGGCAGCATTGCCACTACTACTAAGTGGTTTTCTAAGCAATTAGATTACAATGTGATAAATGAACGATGAATTACAAATGTGACGAGTTAAAAAAATCATATTGACTTAAAGTAATGTAGGGAATATCATAGAGGTGTGATTTTTGGGTCAGTGGGCAACCACCTAGCAATGCTCTAGAAAGCCCCATCGACACCCTGGAAACCATTCGACAATACACTTCAACCACTCCATGCATTTCGGAAACAACCATTACCAGGCTAGCCACAACACTCCACTTTTTTTAATCTACTTGGTTAAGAGTCTATCAAAAACTGAAACTATAGCTACCATATATCACCATATATCATATACCATATACCATATCTACCATATATCAGCCATACACTACAAAATATATAGCATTCGATAGAAAGAACTCTTGAATTGTATCAGTTTGTTAAAATATATTATAGGCTATATTATGACGTCTGGATAATTTCATTCTCTTTCCTCAAAGTCCAGCCTTGCTTTTACAGCTCATTTTATGTCTTCCTGTTTCCTGCTGGCGTCCGTCACATTTCTCAGTGTTTCTTCACATCTAGAACGTATGTGTGCACCTCAACACGGACTAGAAGTGAAATTATATGAGCCTGTCCACAGATTTCTGTTCACATCTGACTGCTCTTCTTCGAATCCCAATACCTCAAAACCCGTACTATTTCAAAAGCTGCTCTCCGGCATGACCACCTACCTGCTTGTGGAAACAAAAAAGCAGTCTTGAAAACAGGAGATTTGTTGCCCAAAGAGACTACAAGTTAAATATGACAACAGAAACCAGAGCTACAATAAAATAACACACCCAAGGTGTCACGAATTGTGGTGTGAAGAACCCAAATGCAGGCAGGCAGTAAGGGGTTAACAAGAAATATTTATTTTTACACAAAACACGCAAAACAAAAACCCACAGTGGGGAACAAAACACGATAATAAATGGAGGAACTAAACAGGCACATAAACTCACTAACCAAAAATACAAAGACTAAGGACCACACTGGAAAAACTACAATAAACTAACAGACACTAAACTCACGGAACAGGAACACACAGCACTAGGCACGGAATCAAGACGAACAGGCATGAATACAATACACGGTACAATCCACAATCACAGGACAAAGAAACAAGAGGGTATATATAGGGAAGACAGACAAAGGATAACGACACGGGGCAGGTGTGGGTAATAAAACACTCAGGGAAAGATAACGAGGAAACGAGATGGCGGGAACAGAGACGAGACACTGGAGAGAACGTATATTATTGTCAAAAGGACAATAATATGTTTCTCTCCACACATAACCAAAGACTTTGTCATGGCTCTGCTACAGGACCAAGAAAAACATGACTAAATGAAGCAGAGCCATGACAGAAGCCCCCCCTTTAATGAGCACCTCCAGGTGCTCACCAAGGGGTAGACGGACGAGACAAGACAGACTGGGGACAGACAGGACAAGGCAAAACAAAGAAAACAAAATCAAGGGCAACACAGACAAAAACAACAGGACTGGGTGGACATAAAAATAACAAACATGGGAGGGGGGGGGGCCAAACAAGGGCCCATAGGGGGCAGTCCATGGGGGTGGGAAGAAGTCCCAGTCCCCGGCTGCGCTCGAGGGCGCGAGTCCTGGGGATTAGGAGGAGTCCTGGGGGGAACAGTCTTTGCCCTGGGAGTCTCCCAGGGACCGGCTGGAAGGCCGGCTGGAAAGGGCTGGTGCCCGGCTGGAAGGCCGGCTGGACAGGGCTTGACGCCGGCTGGAAGGCCGGCTGGACAGGGCTTGACGCCGGCTGGAAGGCCGGCTGGACAGGGCTTGACCCGGCTGGAAGGCCGGCTGGACAGGGCTTGACGCCGGCTGGAAGGCCGGCTGGACAGGGCTTGACGCCGGCTGGAAGGCCGGCTGGACAGGGCTTGACGCCGGCTGGAAGGCCGGCTGGACAGGGCTTGACGCCGGCTGGAAGGCCGGCTGGACAGGGCTTGACGCCGCTGGAAGGCCGGCTGGACGGCTGGACGCCGGCTGGAGCCGGCTGGACCGGACTGGACGCGGCTGGATCCCGGACTGGACGCCGGCTGGCACCGGACTGGACGCCGGCTGGACACCGGACTGGACGCCGGCTGGATCACCGGACTGGACGCCGGCTGGATCACCGGACTGGACGGCCGGACTGACACGACTGGACATCGGGCTGGACACCAGACTGGACACCGGACTGGAAGGAGCCTGCGCTGCCCGCCGCTGCCTCTTCTTCTTCAGCCGAGCCACCCGCCTGGAGGTCGGCTGAAGGAAGGATGTAGAAGGCATGGCTGGTTCCGGCTGGGACTCCTCGGAGGTGGACTCCCAGGATGCTCGCCTCCCCCGCTTGCCAACGAGGTGGATGGTGGAGAGGCTGCCGAGAGTGGGAAGGATGGAGTGGCGGTGCCCACAACCCCGATCTGCAGGGAACCACGCTCAGGAATCGTGACCAGCGGAGATGGGTAGCTGGTAATTGCTGAGGCCGTGGACTCCGATCGTTCCGCGGCGGACAGCCACACAGCGTCGAAGTCCAACGGTCTCAACGCCCTCATCTCCGCCCGCAAAAGTGGGTCCCTGAGACCGGAGTTAAATAGCACCGCGAGCTCCTCCTCCCCGAAGACGCCATTCTCGACGACGTCCAGGAACCTGTCCACGTACTCATCCATGCTCTCGTTCCCCTGGCGAAGTCCGCAGAGGAGGCGAGCTAGGTGGGACCGCCCGGTGCTCATGCTGCCTGCTGGGTTCAGTGATGGCTCGTGGATTCTGTCACGAATTGTGGTGTGAAGAACCCAAATGCAGGCAGGCAGTAAGGGGTTAACAAGAAATATTTATTTTTACACAAAACACGCAAAACAAAAACCCACAGTGGGGAACAAAACACGATAATAAATGGAGGAACTAAACAGGCACATAAACTCACTAACCAAAAATACAAAGACTAAGGACCACACTGGAAAAACTACAATAAACTAACAGACACTAAACTCACGGAACAGGAACACAAAGCACTAGGCACGGAATCAAGACGAACAGGCATGAATACAATACACGGTACAATCCACAATCACAGGACAAAGAAACAAGAGGGTATATATAGGGAAGACAGACAAAGGATAACGACACGGGGCAGGTGTGGGTAATAAAACACTCAGGGAAAGATAACGAGGAAACGAGATGGCGGGAACAGAGACGAGACACTGGAGAGAACGTATATTATTGTCAAAAGGACAATAATATGTTTCTCTCCACACATAACCAAAGACTTTGTCATGGCTCTGCTACAGGACCAAGAAAAACATGACTAAATGAAGCAGAGCGATGACACAAGGGATCTATTAGACAATATTTAGATGTTATTTTGGACATCGACAAGGTTAATGTGGTAAAAGCAATGCATGCTCATAGATATTGTGTACAGTACAGGAGGAGACATAAATACAATTATCTTTCTGTCTGACAGACATCTTTCTGTCTCTGTGTAGAGCCGTTTTATAATGGACATTGACAAGGTCAACGGGGTAAAGGCAATGCATGCTTTTACATATACGGGAGACATTACACAGTTATGTCTGGAACAAGTATTTCTTATTATAAGGTTTGTAAAGCACAGAGGAACAGGCATCTACTGTACAACATGCTTTCTAAATCAAGTATGTACATTCAAGGGGTTTATACTGTATATAATATATGGAATGCATGTGAGTAAATAATGGGAGAATTTTCATGTTTAGGTTAACGAAATACCTTTAATGATAGAGAACTAGAAAGTTTAAAAGACTTCTAAAAAAGGCTTCTGCATGGCAATGAAATGCTAAAGCAGCACATCTGCTTTTAAAAGCTCATATGTGACTTCCCCTCCAACCACCTCCACCTGCTCATCTTTACTGGGAAACGGGATAAACGGTGACCGGTAATTGACAGCCTGTGCAGATGTGTTGTAATGAACCACTCAGAAACGCATCTGTTCCTGTTCCACGATAGACTTGAATGTGTTTCTGTACGTTTTACCAACACGTGACATCAGGCACCTTAGCAGGTAATGAGGCAGAAAAAGACAGGAATGCCAGTGATAGATGGTCAACAACATTGTGAATCGGCTTTTAAATTTCAGTTCACTCCACTGCAGCCGTAACCAGATGCATTTTATTTTTCAGAAATATGTTTAAAGGTAAAAATCCATTTTTATGGAATACTATATTTGAAGGTGAATTTTAGCCATTAAAATATGTTGTGCTATCTCAGTTTAATGTATAGAGACAATCAGATGTTTGGCTCATCTATAATGTAAAAAAAACTGTAATTGGAACAGATTTTCCACGTAAAATGTCAACGTACTGGTTTTTTACAGATTTTGTATATATTTTTTGAAATACGGTCAAAAACCCCCAAATTACAGGGAAGATTGCAAATTTACAAGAAAAACAGGGGGAAAATTGTAATTTTACAGAGAAAACTCATTATTTTACAGTTTTTTTTTCAGCGTATTCTAAGGTTGATTTGCCTCATATATATAAACATTGTGTTGCTGTGGGTTTTGGGGGGGATATCTGTTTGTCTGACCAATGGAAAAAGGGGGAGTGAACAAAAAACCTCTAACTCTAATATCTGGTGATGCATAAACTAAACGTCAATCTTAAAATATGTTTCTTTCGCTTTTTGCAATGTTGCATTGTTTCGAAGCAGCTTTACAGGAAGAAAAACAAAACAAAAAGAAAATCAGAGAAAGGTAAAAATACAATACAGTACATGTCATAGACCCGATGTAAGACCATTCTAGTAAGCAATGACAATGGAGTTTACAGAATCTTAAACTAATCTAATACCAGAAGTCTCCTGGTGAGCAAGCCAACACGGCCCAGTGGCGACGAACCCAAACTCCAATGGTGAAATGGAGAAAAAACCTCGGGAGAAACCAGGCTCAGCCGGGAAGGCCAGGTCTCCTCCGACATGTTACAGCTGCACTCAGTAACTTTGAGTAAAAATAATCTCAAAATTATGCTTAAATAATCCGAAAACAGAGAAACTAAAATTCCAAATGACAGATTTAGCCGTAACCCAGATTTACCCAAATTCATGACTCCACTCTTACACAACATGTTTGCATTATGAGGTCAATGTTGACTTGAAGAAGTACAGTACATACAGAACAGCTAAGATATTTCAATCCGCTGCTGACTAATGGCATTAAACATGTCTGTTATAGATGAGAAGAATTGTTTTGCTCCTTTTTCCAAACCCATTTATACTTTTGTCAGATGAATCTTGAGCCTTTATTTCACTGAAACACGTAGTGATATTGTGTGTAAATAGCTGTCCCGTTTCATCTGTAATGGCACCTATTACTGTCAACATCTATATCAGAGGCGTTCTGTCTCTGTTACAGGTCACTGCTGTGAACCGTGTGTTTAGATGCTGATAAAATGAGGCGTTTTTCAGCTAGATTCATCAACTCCTCTACAACCCAAATTGAACTTGACATCACAATTCTCTTTTACAACCCACATTGCTTTCTTTGCTTTGGGATGAATGTGTCCAAGACAACTGGTGACCTAAATAATGCTCTTTCACACTCTTTGTTTGTTTGTCTGTAGCTGGTCAACCGGTGTGATATTTACCACAATGGCAGCATCAGATCAACATTATACATATAGACTTTTTAGATTAAAAGCAGGTTACATAAGCACTCAGAAACCAAACACTAGTGAAATACAGATGGCCAATACATAACGGACGGGTCTATCTTCAACAATTTTCAGCATTCAACACTGGCATCACATAAATCCTCCTTGAATGACTTGAATTATCATTTGCTCAAAAAGGTAAAAACAACCTGATAGACAGCCATTTTGTGTATTAAGCCCCAAGGTTTGTATAAAAAGCCAAAATAAATACATGCAGCTAAGACTTTGTTCAGCGATCAGCCTACGGAGACAAGATTTCAGACAAAGCTACTGTCATTTGAAGCCATTCTGTTTGAAGAGTTTGGTCAGGGATAAGTCCAAAGCAATTCTTTGTGATCATGTGCTCGAGAAACTGTATTCTAATAGGCTATTTTGCTTCAGTGAGCTTTAAAGGCTCATGTTCAAAGCTATGCTAAAATGCTGTAATACAGAACCATTGGAAAGTCCAACTGAAAGTGCAGAAGAACAGCCTAACAAGGTCTCTTTTTGCCATTATTCAGTCTGTTTTTCCCTGACAGCCGTCTGTGAGGCTGTCTCGAACCTAAGACTGATTGTCTTTAGGGAGAGAGTCAGGCCGAGAGGTCACAGACTCAGTTTATGAAGGAGGCATATTTTACAACACATGACAATTTGCTGTGTGGATAAAAGCCAGTGATGTAAGATTTAATTACTCCATAAAATGTGACACGCTATTGAAACAGAATATTATTCTGTTGATATAAATGAATAACTGTGCCAAAATGGCTCACATTTTACAAAGTTTACAGTGAAGTCTGATTAAATATGGTGTCCATATGAAGCTGCATAAAAATGGTCAATTCTTACCTTAACCCGAGATTATAATAATAATTTTCAATTTGTGCTGTCATGGGTCAAAAAGGGACAAAAACCAGTGCTCGAATACAGGGGGGGCTGGGGGGATGCAGGATCCTCCATAAGGCATTAGGGACCCCAATAAGAGGTAAAAATAGACTTAGGCGGTCCTTCAGAAATATTTCTTTAAAAATATTAATAATGACAAATCTCAGTTTTGTGCAGACAAGATACTGTAAATATTCTAAATGAATTATTTATAATAATTAAGTCTTTCACATCTATTTTTAGGCAAACTGTCATGTACCCCAAAATGGTGGAGACCCCCATAAGACAAACCCAACCATTGCATTATAAATGAACCTATGCTGGGTTGTTTTAAACCATTGTTGGGTCAAATATATATCGTCCCTGTCGGGCGGAATCCTCGCATCTCCAAAACCATTAGTTTTCAGGAAATTAAAAAAACTGCATATTTTTTTAGTTATTAAACATTGTATCGTTAAAGTTGGTATTATACCTTATATTGCTATCATATACTGTTGTGTACCAACATTAACACAACATTTCCCCAAAACCATGTTTAATCGGAGATACAAGGTTTATGACTTGGGAGCAGGGAGATACGAGATTACGCTGTCATTGATAAGAATGGTACGGACACAGACGTCGCTGCTGCCAGCAGTGTTCATCAAAATCTGCGGTCGCGTTGAGCCTTTTGACAAGAGACGAGGCTTTAAGAGCTAATGAAAGCTAATGATTGTGGTTACATACATCTTCCTAAACTCTATTTTAAACGTTAGAGCTATGAGTGATGCAATACCAAAATAAAACGTTAAACAGGCTGTCTAATATAGGCGGAAATTAATCTGCACGCAAATAAAGTCGGCGGTCGCGTTGAGCCTCTTGACAAGAGAAAAGGCTTCAATAGTTAACCAAAGCTAACGACTGTGGTTACATACATCTTCCTAAACTCTATTTTAAAGGTTTAAGAACTATAAGTGATGTAATACAAAAAACGATGAGCTGACTAGGCTGTCTAATAGGCGAAAATTAGCCGAATCTGCTCGCAAAATTACCTTCGTGGCTCACGGGCTTCCTTCTGCACCGAAGCATTACAGCTATCAATTTTTAACAAAACAGGCCTACTCAAATGTATCTAACCTAACTATTTTCACTCGTTATTGTCTAAAAAACTCTCAATCAGGAGACATAATGCCGAGAAGCTCCCGCGGAGTGACGAAGAGGTGGAGTTACGAGACTTCTCAGACAGTTGAAGTGTCCAATGGAGTTAAGAGATTTGCTCTCAAGCTATTTTCAACACTTTAGATTGGTTAATAATTTGTAAAAAATAACAGACCCACATGGGGACTGACCAATAGCATCGATTTGTGAAAAAATGTGAAATTGACCAAATTTGGACATAGGAGGTTTCCGCCCGACAGCGACAATATATACATACATATACAATTAACCTAACGGCTGGGTTTGTTCCTTTTAAATATAACTCAGCATTTTTAGACTGTACTCAAGGTAACCTGCATTTTTATGTTTCAAACAGAGGTGGCGATAAAGAGGCAAAAGTTACAGATCGCTGCTTTAAATATCATATTGGCATTATATTTCTGATTGACTACACACCCTGCTCTATACATTTTGTTATCAGCATGGTCCATTAAGAAAAAAACATTACAGTTAATGTCTATAAATCATAAATACTGTAGGTATTTATGATTTATAGACATTAACTGTAATGTTTTTACAGTACAGTACAGTACAGTAACCGCCAAATATAAACCACATTTGATGGGATGCAGCTCGGTTTCAGTTTCATCGCTCTATAATATTGATGACATCACATTTTAAACTTCTCTGGTGCAATTAAATAACAAATATAAAGTCAACGTAATGTCTTGTGACCCTGAATGAAAGAGTATTGATTTACTGGAGTGAATAATTAGCCTCACAATTGGCCGCGGTAACATTCGGTCCCCTGGTATCTCTCGCTGACACCATGTTTTCCCCATCCAGTTCTACACGGCTGTGAAAATGCTATAATTAAAGAGTTTGTTCTCATGGCACCTCTTCAAATGTGACAATATGATTTATGTGCTCTTACTGTAAAAACCTGATAAGCAATTATGAAGGAAAAGGTTATTCTGTGTAAATTCTGGGGGAATACAATGGCTTGTGAAGAAGAGAGTCTATAGCGAGATGAATGAGGTGCACTTGAGCATCAGTGATCTCTTTATCTGCGAGCAGATAGATCATCAACACGTCTTTGTGCCTCTGATAGACTCCTTGTACCTCATCTATCATTCACGAAGGAAAGTGCGGGGTTGGTGACGTCCCTGTTAATGAAGCAGCAACAAACAAGCAAAGGTCAGCGTTTTCAAGACGCTCAGGAACCTGGAATTTACCAATGACGATAAGCAAGGCTTAAATTAGACTTGGCTTTTCTAAGCAAATTTAAATGGAAATTTTGTTACAGCCATACCAAACAGATAAACAAGGTTAACAACAAGAATCACGTCATGGAAGATATCCTCCGACTACAAAACTGAATATGAATACTGCATGCCCGCTATGAATAATCATACAGGATTAGTTGGCATCATTTTTCCACAGTTAGTTCTTTAATTAAACTCATGAAAACGCTGACTGAGGATACTTGCCGGGCATTGTTTTGATGAAAAATTACAAAAGAAAAGCAATGGAAAAGAGCATGTGGCTGTAATCATCCTCATGCACCAGCGTTATCTACAAAGCAGTGGAATGAAAATGGGATTTTGGAGGAAGGAAAAAATGTTTGGGAAACAGTTAATTACAAAGTTTTTCAGCAAAGCTCCTTATATCAGAAGGGATCAAGACAGTGTGCGTGCGTGTCTGTAAAATAAATACCAACAAAGTGTTTTGTGCATGGGAAAAATTCATCCTTAATAATCTTGTTTACTAGTCATTCTAGTAGGATGACACGCAAATCCGTGAAGGATGACACGCAAATCCGTGAAGCGCTCCATAATTTTTTAGGGTCAGTCGTGGTCTAATGGTTAGAGAGTCAGACTCGTGACCAGAAGGTTGCCGGTTCGATCCCCAGGGCCAGCGGGTAACGACTGAGGTGCCCTTGAGCAAGGCACCTTAGCCCTACTTGCTCCCCGGGCGCTGCAGTGATAGCTGCCCACTGCTCCGGGTACGTGTGTTCACCACTTGCTGTGCGTGTGTTCACTACTCTCTGGATGGGTTAAATGCAGAGTCAAATTTCGGGTATGGGTCACCATACTTGACAAACAATTGAATTAAATTAAATTAAATGAATTAAAATTACTTCTCATAAAGCCCTGCTTTAAACCTCCCACAAGGACATTTATAACCTTACTGTAGTAAAATGATGACATAATGAACAGCTTTGTCTATGTTTACTACCTCTTCGTGAAAAATATCACATGAACCAACTTATGATCAAACTGTGGGCAAGCTATGGAACCTACTAGCATTGTTGTAATTGTTTTGAAAAGTATTTCA